>NC_084651.1:13253701-13560701 GCF_019802595.1 Syngnathoides biaculeatus
TTACATTATTTTCTAAAAATGTTATACTTTATCCTCATATCACTTTTTGTATCTCAATATTGCGACTTCATTTTGAAATTACACCGTTCGTCCTGTCACATAAATTATACATTATTCTTTTTTACCCTCAAGTTGTCTCGTGGCTATTGAAGGCATATAAAAAAGGTATAAAATTCATGCATTTACCTTGTTCCACAAGGTACATTCTTGATCTCATCAGTCTGAAGTGTAGTCTGAAACAAAGAATAAAGCTTTATCTCCCAAAAATGACCTTCATAATTCTAACATCACAAAAATTGCAATGTTTTTCCACCTTATGTCAAATGTAACTTTAAGATGAGGAGGCAACACTCCAAATATCGATTTCATAGGTTCCTGTTTTGTTTGTGTGATTGCAAACAGCATTTACTTGAACTTCCGCATTCTTGTGAGAAGGATGCCAGAACAGGTTACCTGCACTGATCTGTAGGTAGTAATGAAAGGCAGCATGATATGATATCCAGGACCATTGGGACTCGTCAGCAAAGCCCCACCCCTGAAAAGAGACCCAAAAAAAAAAAAGACGTTTGTAAATTGATTATGTAAACGATGATTATTTTCTGATGACAGCGGAGGAGGCTGGAGATGGGGAAAGCGCCCGGAGGGTGAAAAGTTAACAAGACTGAATGTACTACAGTGGAAACTTCAAAACGGAACATAACCCTTTCCACGATGTCTGTTGATAGGGAAAAAAAAATGTAAAGCTAATTAATTTGTTCCAGGCTCAAACAAATCAGCACCGTCTTAAAACATTTATTAAGTGTAACTATTTTTAATCAGTGTTGTTTTTGGTAGCCATCTTGGTTTAAAAAAAAAAAAAGGATAAGCGGCACATTTAAAGAGTCACTGCTATCAAGGGTTTTGCTGATGTCCCACATATTCTTTGCATTTAGGGCTCATTCTGCAATTCAAGCTTAGAATGCTAGCCTCTTGTTGATGGTTAGTCATTATGTTGGTATTTTTGAGGTGGTATTTGCTGTACAAAGTTTGACAATGACAGCTTTCCAATGTTCTACTGTATGCAGAAAAAGTTAATCATTATATTAGGGTTTCATAATCATTATTAACAAGTTGGAAGGAACTCAATAAATATGTAAAGTTCAGCGTTGACAATACCTGTAGTAGACGGCAAGATGGCCTTCCTCAATTTTGTGAATGGAGGAGTGTAGCAGGACAGCCATCACTCCTGCTATTGCTGCAAACACAGCCCCCACATGCGGCATCATCCTCGCTGGCTCTCACCTGCGGACAGATGACCATTATAGAAACATAATAAAATATTTGGAGAGGTATACTAAATGGTATGGAGCTGCTCAGCTGAATGTTCTTTGCGGTTAATTAAAATTAGTACGAAAGGGACTGGCATGTATTATATGTATTATAACTAATAACTCAGCAGCCAATATGTGCAAAATGATATAGACTGTATGTTTTAATTAAATCTGCTGCTGTGCTTGTCTTGATGGCCATGTTGTGTCAGGCCTGTCACTATCTAATGTTTTTAGAATTATTATATTGTTTATTCCCTCAAATAATTGGATAAAAGTATTTCATTAATTTATTGCAAAATATGTTATTTATTAGTTGATTAAGTGATTGTTTTATTTAGTTTTGCGTAGTGATTAAACAAAACCAAATAATACGTTCTTTGATTTAAAAAAATCTGTCTCCCTTCATGGAGGATTACATAAATCAAGAGAATATTTACTGTTGAGAGGTTGGAACCTGACGATTTGGATAATTCCAAGATATACAATGGGTGTAAACGATTATTCAATTATCAAAATAGTTGATTTGATAAGCCATTTGTTGATTAACTGATGCACCTCAAGGTGGAATATATTTGATCCAGTTGACTTTATTATAATATTCTTTTGGCCTACCAAAACTGGTTGGAAGGTTTAATGATTTTGTTCCAACCACAGCAGTTTTTCATGAGAGCTCATCAGTTGTACCACAGGAAATCATCCAAATTTTAACTGGTCCACAACGTATTATTTGAGAAATCTGCGCCTCTTTCCTCAATTACTGCAAGTTTCCCTTTTTGTTCAAATGAACTTACCGAGAATTAAGTTTGTAAGTAAGCCAAGATGAGATCATCATTATTTCAGTAGAGTATCAGAAGCATCTTAAATTTCCAAGTATGTCAAAAACACACGAGGAATTTGTTTCCGGTAATTGGAGAAGGCTCTAGTACAAGAGAATACTTTTGAGAGATAAAGCCATTGCGAGAACAGTCACGAATGGGCCAAAAAAAGGTTGTTAATAGTCTTGCAATGACTGTAACTTTTTTGTTGTTGTTGTTGTTGACAACTGTGCAAAAAGATGCAGAATCTTCTCGCAATTATAGCAGTATTCATACTTTGTGGCATTTTTGTGTGGCGGTGTGTTGTGAAATTTATCCAATGTAAAATATGCGCTTTGCTTCAACAAAGGTAGTGAAACAGCGGTTTAATAAATACTGCATCTTTCCTTATTTTTTTGTCTCTTGATTGTATTTTGTCATGCTGATGGTTGGACTATATTATCTACCATTGTCACGCTTTTCCATTCTTTTGTTCTTTTTTCGGCATTCACTATGGTGTTTCGCGTGTATGAAACAAGAACATACATCAAGAGATTTTTCCTGATAAAACAACTTTGCACTACATTTTATACACTCCACAGACCAATTATTTTCTATCCAGATTGATGAGGAAAACGTGTTCTACATTGCAATAATGTGTCTCGTGATTTGGTCACACTAAAAGTGATTCATTCCTTTGTTGCAAAGGTTAAACAAAATAAAATGAGCAAACCCACTTTAATCATGACCACAACCACAGAATACTTTCACTTCAAATGCGTTGACCGTCCATAAAGGTCGGCACGTTCACACAACAATCGAAACGCTTGGTTTTACCGTGACAAGTTGACAATTACTATACAACGAACAACCAGGAGCACGCCGACTACCAGAAAGCGAGAATGTACCCCGCGAGGCGAACACCTAGACACACACGTGAGGGGGTGGGGGAACATTAGTTGTAACCACGGCTGTATATTTAAACATTCGCAGTGGTGACAAACTGAGTGCTAGCCGCAGCTAGCCGTGTAGCTAGGCTCACTACCGGGGGCGGATTCCGTATTCAGGCACGGCTAGAGCGAAAACGCTCTGTGTGCTACCTGCCTGGACAGCCTCGCGAACCGAAACGTGTGCTGGAACATGAAATAGTGCGAATGTCGAGTTGAATAATAAGTTGTAGTAAAACGGAATTACCACTATCTTGTGCAAACACCTCGCCTGGTGGTCATTCAACGGCTCATCCCACTCTCAACCGCCTCCACAGCTTTAGTTTTGACAATGTAGTGCTGCATTCAAAGACTGTCGGAATTGTTCTCACTTCTGGATATAACATATCCAATACAGCACACAGTGCAGTACAGCGGTGGTTCTGAAATTTTATCCCAATTATCACCGAGATAAAAAAAAAAGAAAAAAACACTCACGTCTCAAATATCATCATCACGACTAGCATTGCACATAACAGTTACAACAACTTTTCAAAGGTTAAATTCAATTTAACTGTACCGTGATGCTTTTGCATACCCCGGCGAACCACATTTTGAGAATCAATGCAGTATACTGCACAGGTATTCAGTACTGTATTTATAAAAGAAAGAAAAAAAAGCCTTGTTAATCACCTTACCCTTTTTAAGATTTTTTTTTGGGGGTGGGGGGGTTGGTTTTCATTAAAGTGCTGCATTCAAATATCGTGGGAATTAATTTACAATTATGGATTTGGCACGCCCATCTAAAAATAGATGGCCATAGCATTGCACAACTGGCTCTGTAGGTTTGATAACTACAGTACCAGTAACTATAAAAGCTCAACCAAAATGTCACATAAGACCTGAAAATGTATACTATTAAAAAGATAGTATTCTAAAACAGGATAAATTTAGTGTAATAGTTTATCAATGTAAAATTTCACTGCCTCATGTAGCAATGTGTGTCGACTTTGCCTAACCCTAACCCTGGTAGAAAACTAAAGTTATCGAAATATTCCCATTAGGATATATAATATACCGCTTATTGAGGGTGAGTGGAGTTCTACACCAAAATACAACAAACTGCAATTATGAAAACCTCTCTTACTATTCAAATTTACCAAACTTGGAACTACAAACAGATTCAATACTTATTAGTTTTCAACTATATTTGATTTACTTTTTTTTTTTTTAACTGTATTTTAACTCCGGTTCTTGTTGAATTTCCAGAATTATTTAACAATATTCTATTTATTCTACGGCAACATAAAGGAATAGTGGATAGCAAATCTGCCTCACAATTCTGAGGTTCTGGGATTGACTTTCATCTTAAACTTAAACCGTCCCCCAAATTCTCTTCATTTCATCTTTGTGGTCATTGACGACTCTTAACTTGTCCATAGATGTACATGTGATGGATTTTTGTCCTAGGATATATTGTTCTGAGGTACAGAAAATCAGGTGCGGCAAATTAAAACTGAAAAACCTTTTGAAAATGAAAAATGTCTTTCTTTTGTACTGTATGTATGTTGTGTATAGAGTACGCAATGTTTGGCATAACCATTTCAAAAACTTGAAGACATGACATGTTACATCGTTTTCTTGGGAATACTTTATTCTGCTCGGTTTCAACAGTAAAATAAATAACTTCCATCTTACACGCTGTGACATGCTTTAAAACAACAAAAACCACCAAAAATAATAGCTTACACCATTGTGTTTCACACATTATGGAATTCATGTCTATTACATTAATCTGTGTAAGCCAAAAATACAAAAATAATGAAATTCTCCCAGGCAGCATATACATTGTAAGGCACAAAAAGTGAGTTTTTGACTCATTGAGTTGATTGGTGGTTTGAGGTGTTTTGGTTGTGTTTCCCTGCGCCATTAGAGATCCAACTCCAGTCTTGATCCTAAAGAAAAAAAAAAAAAAAAAAAGAGACCAAATTCATCATTACAAGACACAAAATCAAATATATTACTGCAATCTTATTTTGCTCGAAATTTGGGTGTGTTTTCTTAAATAACTTGTTTCAGATCCAAATATCTTAACTTTTTATAGTCACACATAACTGAGCTTTTGATGTTTATTATTGATGGACTTTAAAAGGTTTACTTAAACCAATCCATCCATCCATCTTCTTAGCTGCTTATCCTCACAAGGGTCACAGGAGTGCTGGAGCCTATCCCAGCTGTCAAAAGGCAGGAGGCAGGGTCCATCTTGAACTGGTTGCCAGCCAATCGCAGGGCACATGGAGACATACAACAATCACACCTAGGGGCAATTTAGAGTGTCCAATTAATGTTGCATGTTTTGGGGATGTGGGAGGAAACCAGAGTGCCCGGAGAAAACCCATGCCGGCACGGGGAGAACATGCAAACTCCACACAGGCGGGGCCAGGATTGAACCGAGGACCTCTGAACTGTGAGGCCAATGCTTTCCAGGTGATCCGCCGTGCCGCCCTTTAACTGCAATGAAACGTGGAGTAAATGACAATTGAGGTTACTGAACGTTAATGAGAGAAGCACGGGGAAACATGCCCCCCACCCGGTGGAGAGGAACCAGATCTATGACACATGAACGTTCACCGTGTCTACCATCCTAGGGTTCATCAGGTTCTCAGATACACATTAAAGCCAAATACAACATTTCTTTGACACTTAACTCCAAGGACTAATGGATACTCTCATATTCGGTTTGTTCAAAAAAAAAATATAGTGTTTTTGAACAAGCCAATGTAAAGTGCCTATAAATGAACAAAATAAATATGCAGTAAATATATACTAAAAGAATGCTTAAATGTGACCTGTTCAATTGCTGCATTCAACAAACAACAAAAATGTTGTTGTTGTTTTTAAACGATACAGTATCTCTAATATTTAACATTTGTCCTTGAATGCCTGCCTCCTCGAACACACATGGTAGAACATGTCTGTTAATTATAGTGTTCCTAGATCTTCGCTTCTCCATTCTTCGGTTGGTTCCGCAAAGTTAGTTCAAATGCACCTCAATTGTCGTAAACATCTATCAAGGAGGAGGGATCGAGCATCAAACAGCCTCCACAGAAAAGCTATAAGCATTGATTTGTGGCATGTCAATGTAGTGATGTGATCTTTAATTGACATCTCTGAGAAATGATCTTGAGGAGCAAATGTATCATTTATCCAAACATTTGTCCCTCCTCACTCCTCAACTGGACCTCTGGTGGGAGGAGCCAACATGTAAATAGAGCAACAAGGATCGAGGACCTAGAAAGTTGCACACTCATCCCAACAAATTCACTGAATAAATGATTTGATTGACTCTGGAGTGTCACGTGTAAGGAGTTAAAAAGCACACAATTGGTCTCAATATTTCTAGTGTGTATATTTCCAACCGTAATGAACAGAAAAAAAACTCCAGAAGGATGTCTACATTTAAAACAGGGCTTCCATAAATCTACAGCTTTGCGGCGGTTGAGATACAAGAATTTGTTCAGCAAATACAAGATGAGTATATTTACCAGAGTACTGCCAGAGTTATAGACACACAAATTACTTACAACTTACTATTACTTAGATTATTGGAAGGCCCCAATGTCAAGAATGAATATCAAGATGGTGTGTAGTAGTGGACGTATACTGTACCATGATACTTTGCTCCATCTCGTGGCTGACATCCTGCAGCAAAGATGTAAGCTTACTTAGATAAAGCTGGTTGTCGTCCAATAATTGAGGAACACTTTCACTACAACATAAGAAATGATTGTTAGATTAACTTGAAAAAAGTCCCTTGTCTTTTTCTTCACAGCCTACAAAACAAAATATTTTTGTTAAGATTTCTTTGGCAAGAGTTTGTCACCTGTCACTGGATGGCTGAACACAAATCTGTGATTCGTTCTGAGACTTAAGACACAAACACACAAAGTATCAACTGCAGAATCACTTGTTTGGTTTATTCGTCTTTCTCCTCAATATAATGGCTACTGAATATTAATTCATATACCGTAATTTCCGGCCTACAAGCCACGACCATTTTCACATGCTTTCAACAGTGCGGTTTATGCGCTGATGCAGCTAATTTGTGCATTTTTTTCTAACTGCCGCAAGGGGACACTTGAGCGGTAAAAGTAAGAAAGAGACTGGTGGAATATATGTGCCGAGGAAGTGACATTTACCAGCTCTGTTAGCGCTGCGCTAGCGTTAGCGCTATGCGAGCGTGTTGCTGCTGTGTTAGTGGCATGTCTCAGTGATACTTACCGGTAAGTTTTATTTTAACCAGCGTTAACCCGCAAGGACCATATAAGGCGCCCGCGAGGTATGTTCTAAAAATACCGTCGGGCCGCAAATTGTTTCTAATATTTGTGCTTTAAATTCTGAATCTGACTTGCTTACGTGAATTAAAATGTTAAAATACCTGTAATGTCATTTACTACAATAAATTAAAACGAAAATATTTTATGTACGTGTAATGAACTGAGTCTGAAGTTTGCCTCAAACAAGTCACCTAGCCCTTCATACGATCGGTGCTCACGAAGTAGCCATCAGCCTCAAAAAGGTTGTTGAGCCCTGCGCTAGCGTTAAACTCTTTCTGCGTACCGACTTTGTAAATATCTCGTGTTTGAATGTAGGTTTCAATGTGGGCACTCGCAGCTTTTAGACAGCTGCGGCGTATGTATGTACCAAATGGTATTTCCTTTACAAATGTACTTGGTGAGGCTTATAACCTGGTGCGCTCTGTAGGCCAGGAATTACGGTACTCGTAATACTAGTACTCACACAGGCAATCTTGAGGAGGTACCAGAACTCTTTCTGCCGCTTTGTTTGCATCTGCATTATGGCTGCCTCTGCCATCTGTATGCTGTCTACTGCCTTCTCCAGCTTTGGGAACAAATCAACGATGCGTTGCTTACACGTCAGAATTGTACTGCAGAGTGGAAGATGCGTGGATAAGTAGAAAGACAAATCAGTTGTGTTGCACTTTGATCAATTGTTCATATGTACATTACCCAAGGGCAGTGTATAAGTCTTTCAGCACTCGGTCTTGGTTCTGAACCATTTGTAGAATGGCCTTCACCATGTCCGAACTGTCACTGTAACCATGCGGAGGGTCGGGGCCTGTACAAACAAAACAAAAAAAAAAAAAACTTAATTTCTACAAATAGCAGTTAGGGGTGTTTACTTACTCACCTTTCCAAAACTATTATCGCGAAATGAAGCAACAAGTCAAGTCATTTTATTAAGTGAAACTTTGTTTACTTGCAATAGATATATAGATCTTTTATACACAATTATAATAAATGTGAAGGTCTCCACTAACTTTTGCATTTCAGTTTTAGTTGCTTGTAGAGTTCAATAGCTTTTGCCTCACTGTGGAAAAACACAAAACTTATGATATTTAGCGTGAACTTCACAGCACTGATATGAGTGTTTGATGATTACAAAAATACTGACAGCTGTTCCATTAAGTCTCCTTGTCTTCTTAAAAACGGACTCCGCTGCAATTCCACTATTTCAGAGTGAAGTGAAACTATTTCTTCATTCAGATATCCCACATCAGCAACCTAGAGCAAAAAATAAAAAAATCTTTGTTAAATGTGTGAATTCTCAAATGAGATTCTGACTTCATAACCTTTGACCTACTTTTGTGAAGCTGTCTGCTTTCGCCTCATTTTCATGCCACGTCCTGAGCATTTTTTCTGAAGCTTCGAATAAATACAGAACAGCAGGTCATTTACTCCATCATAATTTAACAAATTTAATTTAATAAACGCAATGAATAAAAAAAAGTCTACACACCCCTGTTCAAAGGCCAGGTTTTTGTGATGAGAAAAAAATACCTTTTGAAATACCAACTAAAAATAAACTGGCTACCCTTATAACTGGGATAAGAGGTGCTTTAATAAACAAATAAATAAAACATTCAAACTCATGTTAAATGGGAGTCAATACACACTTGCTGCCCATGTGACCAGACCCCAGAGAGGTGGAAAATTATGGATGGATATATGGTCAGAGGAACTTTAAATGGTGAGGGGTGTGTCCTCACATTCATTTTACATGAGTTTGAATGTGATTTGTTAATTCTGAATACAGCCACATTCCAGTAATGAGAGGGTGTTGACACCCCTGCATACACATTAACTCATCATTTTTATTTTGACACTTTAAAAACAGTTCATCGCTTTTAATTGAGTAGTTCAGGTTATGGAAAAACAATTAATATCGCAAAAACCTGGCATTTGAACAGGTGATATGTAGATTATTTCTATCTACTGCATGTCCATGGATGCATGAATGGAATACAGAGAGCAAATGAGAGGCGCTCACAGATGCCTGTGTGTCTCTGCTTTGTGTATTGTTCCAAGTCGTACTGGATGCTGGTTTTAAAGAAAGCCAGCTTGGCTTGCAGCTGCTGTGACTGTGAGAAGAGTTGGTTCTTGCAGCGTGTTAAGTTGGTGTTGTAACGCAGCAGACTCAGCCTACGCACAGACAAACACAAGAAAGGAATGCATTTAAGGAGCGGGTGCATCTCCCAACTTGCCCTTCTTTAAGATAAATGTAAAAGTAGATATTATAAGTTTGCTCAAAGGTAAAGATTTGGATTCTACCGACCAATCGCGGTTATGCTTTTTGAGGACATCAGCTCATCTGCCTCAGTGTAAAAATGGCTTCAAGGAAGTCTGACAATGTTGGTGGCAGCTCCTGCAGGCCCGCAGCTGATGCTGGTTAGGTAGCATGGCTAAACATTATGCGGAGCCGCTCCAAATCATCACCTCCATTGTAGCAAGTAAGCGCCACTTCTGACAAGTATTAGCATGAAATGAGGACAAAAGGTAATTATCAAGTGAAGATGGAGGAGTCAAGCTAACTGCTCAGCTATCGAGAAATGTACCGTATTTTCCGCACTACAAGGCGCACCTAAAAGCCTTCAATTTTCTCAAAAGCTGACACTGCGCCTTATAATCCAGTGCGCCTTATGTATGGATCAATATGGTGCCTTTAGCGCAGCTCGATCTAATAGATCCACAACGTAACCCCAGTCTCTACTGTAGCGTCTATTCTATGTGCCTTATAAAGCGGTGCGCCTTATATATGAAAAAGTTTTAAAATAGGCCATTCATTGAAAGTGCGCTTTATATTGCAGAAAATACGGTAGCTGAAATAAGTGCTTAGATGGGTGCTGCAGTATGTTTTTCACTGAAATCTGGCTTGAAACACATTACAGCACCGAGTAACCAACTACCAAAAAAAAAAAAAAAAAAAAAAAAAAAAAAAAAGATTAGTAGCTAAGTGTCTAAGAGAGAAAAATAATCCACCAGCTGTACACAAGACACATCCGCAAACCAGATACGTCAGCTGAGAGGAGGGTTCTATAAGGTTAAACTTTTAACTTCAAAATATATCAATATTGAATATTTATAATGTCAATAATAGTACATGAGTGCTCAATTTTAAATTTCAAGATCTGCACAATAAATGCTCTCAAAATTACATTACAGGTATCTCTTTTCTTACTTTTGGGTGGGCGCCAATTTAAAGAAACAACAATTTATAACAATTTAAAAATTTATTTGTTTTTATACTTTGACACTTTAAACTTTGTCAGAGCTGTCCCCACTTCCTATTGTGACGTGTCTAAAACCTCTAATAGGGCTGGGACATTTTCAAAGTAAAATTCCGCAACTGTGCCAGTTGTTCAACTAGGCTCCACCAACGAAGAATGTCAGGGGGGGTGGAATTTTAGTTTGGTATTTTCTCGCCTGAGCAGCAGCTGAAAACGGTGACAGCTCTGACAAAGGCCAAAGTGTCAGAAGAAACTGTTGGCAAGTAAGAGAATTTCTCTTTTCCAAAACATACAAAACATTATCACAGAAGTCATGATGAATGGAATTAAAGTGTTTCAGCATGCTCAAGTCTTTATATTTTAAATCTGGATTTTGCATTGACAGATGAAGAAATGACTATAATTATTTTTATTTCCTTTGGAAAGGTTTTGATGAATTCATTCATCCACCGATGTGATTGTTCCCCCACCTGGTTACGACTTTTCTAAAGGAGTACTCAAATTGCAATTCTGTAAATGTATTATAGCACTGTACTTACATAGCAGCCCTTTGCCCCTGGTAGAGGCGGGCATAGTCCTCTTTTAGTCCACAAATATAGCTGATTGCTTCTCCCCATACCTTCCTCAATGCAGCCAGCGGAAGCTGTGTCTTCGTCTCCCTGACTGTGGAAACAAAAACATTTGTTCCCATCACTTTAAGCCTACTTTTTATCTGTGAGTCACACCCTACAATAACGTTTTCACCAAGTTCAACAGTTTAATCATAATTAAAGAATGAGGAAAGAACAAGTTTTATTTTCAAGTGACAATTCTCACCTATAAAGTTGACACTGTTCGGCAGGGGTCTGGCAGTGAGGGGGCCCGAGTACTTGGATTGGCTCTTATCAAACAGGAAGACGATGGAGGTGTCCCAGCCTCTCTGAGAGAACACGACAACAAATATTAAGGCACACGGTGCATACATATTGCATAGTTATACTCAGGAGTTTCGATTTTGAGTCTTTCAACCAATTATGACATATTTTTGCATAAGCAAAACATACCAAACCTCCTTGCAGACAGTGCGCAGGAGGCCTGCGTGGGTCGAGGGAGATTCCCGTCTCCCACAGCAGTTCTTGATTCAGTGGGGAGATGTGAGTCTGCGTGTGTTTCTCCAACCGAATCTGCAGGGAGTGTAAGCTCTCTTCGGCCTCCAAAACCAAAGAGTGCAGCTGGGCTGTGGTCATGTCCAATACATGGATCACCTGAGCACCAAATCTATGAATTATTGTCTTTATAGAGGGAAATTTACGAGAGAGCTTTAGTAGTACATGGATGGTAGTTTAACAAATGGGAGCATAGAAGCTCAGCAACACATCTGCTTAAGTTCAATGAAACCTGAACAAATTCATGAATTAAAAAATTAAAACTTCAAATTAATAGTCGCACTTGCATGATGACTGCACCATTTGCATATTAGTCATGGTATCAGCATTTTCACATTACTTGTACCCCTTCATGTACTATATTTTGTTGTATTGACTTATTTGCTGTAGTACTAGAGGGGCTCCAAAGAAGATAATTAAAATTCTAATATGCATCAAAATGACAAATATCTGTGCTGATAACCAGCTTGGCAAGAAATGTATTGTCAAAGATTTTTATTATTATTTAGGACAATTTTGAGTAGTTGAATTCAAATATCACATTGGTTTTGCACAAGCAGGCCAATTTTCCTATCTACGGCCACATGTTTTTGTTTAAATGTACATGAATTTCCACTTGAGACGTTCAAATATACGGAGATTCATGCCCTAAATTTATAATAATGACTTATTTCAATCCATAAGTGCAGTACTGTAACCAAAGTTTGTAACATTAAAATTGTGAACAATTTGCCATAAATACCTGACCTGAACAAGAGAAGCTGATGTGATTTTTGGATTCAGCGATGCAAAATTGTTCTAAAAGGACTGAATAAGTGTTTGCCCCCCCTCCTAAATTCTTGTTTTTTAATTGAAACATTAGTCAAAAATGTAAATACAAAATGCAATTTTTAAAAGAAAGTTTTTATCATTAAGGGAGTAAAAATAATCCAAACCTAAATGGCTCTCTGCGAAAAAGTGATTGAAATAGAGGGAAAATAGGACCTACCTGACAAAGTGTAGTAGACCAAAAGATGGTAAAAAGTTAGACATCATCCTGAGACCTAATGAAACTCAGGAACAATTAAGAAAGTAATTCAGATCTATCAGTGCGGAAAAGGTTTTGAAGCCACTTCTAAAAATTTGGGACCTCAGTGAACCACAGTGAGAGACATTATCCACAAATAGTGAGCACAGAACAGTGGTGGCCCTTCCCAGGAGTGGCGGCTGATCACAATTATCCAAAGAGCGAAGCAATGACTAACTAAAAAGTCACAAAAGACCACAGAACAACATCCAAAGAACTGCGGGCCTAACTTTCCTTAGTAAAACTCATTGTTCATTATGCCACCATCAGAAAGACACTGGGGGAAAAAAATGGCGCGCATGCCAAAGTTCACTGAAAAAAAACACTAAAAAACAACATCATACCAACAGGGAAATATGATGGTGGTAGTGTGATGGCCAGGGGCTGTTTTGTTACTTAAGGACCTGGCAGACTTGATGTGATTTGATGGAAATGTGAATTTTGCCATCTACCAAAAAATCTTGAAGGAGAATGTCCTTACAGCTATTCGTAACCTTAAGATGAAAAAACTTTGGACCTGCAGCAGGACAATGATCCAAAACACAGCAGCAGCTCCACCTCCAAATGGCTGAGGAAAAGGAAAATTAAGACACTGGAGTGGCCTAACCAAAGTCCTGAATCAACAAATCGCCAAAGATGAGAGGGACAAAATTCCTCCACAGTGCTGTAAGAGACTCTTTACACGTTTTTACAAATGTTTGACTACAGTTGTTGCTGCTAAGGGTGGCCCAACAAGATATTAGGTTAATGGGACAATCACTTTTCCACAAATGACCATGCAGGTTTTGATTTTTTTTCCTTCGTTAATAATAAAAGGGTTAAAGCTGTACTTTATGTTTACCGGTGTTGCCTTTGGCGAATTTTGTTTGATGGGAAACTTTTAAATGACAAACGCAGAAAACACTTTTTCACACCACTGTACAATTATATATATTTTATGTCATCAGTCAGTCCATACATAGAAGTTGTCCGACATTAACGTATGGATGCTGCTGGCCTTGATGTTCGGACTATAAAATAAAGTGCGTCATACATAGAATACTGTTGTAATTATTGACCTTCATGTTGAGAAGATTCTGGAGAACTCCGTAACAGTTTGCCTTAGACGTAACAGGATCCAACCCTCCGCCACGGGCTACAGGGTCCCACAGTAACAGCATCTGCAGCAAATTCTCTACTGGCTGCAGCAACGGCCTTAACATAAACGCATACAAGGATTGTAAAATGTCCATAAAATTAGATACTTCATTTATAGCATAACAGTTGTTGCTTTTGTCTCTACCTGCTGAGGTTATTTGGATATGGAAGATGTGCTGAGAATCGAATTTCTCCATTCATGTCCTCTACTGCCATAATATCTTTAGCACCTTTATTTTTAACTTGGCTTGTCCTATTAAAAAGGAAAACATTTTACACAGACACCAAATATTGTAAACATTCCTAATAGGGTGTTGCAAGCAGAGCTCATACACAGTTTCCGTGGTTGAATTCAAGCATCACCATCTTTCGAAATAGCAGAGGGTGAAATATTTCAATTTTGACCTGCATATGTATGTTTTTTTTTTTGTAGCTAGCATGGCTAAACATTATGCGGAGCCACTCCAAATCATCGCTTCCAAGCTCCACTTCACTTGGACACATAACATGAATGACTCAGTCGGAGAGGTAAAAGAAATGTGTTCATCATGTGAAAATATTGAAAAGACCACAAAATAAGAGCAAAGACTCAGTGTAACCCTGCGTTAAGTTGTCAGACACATCTCTGGAAAAAAAAATACAGGAGATTTCTGCAAAATAATTACTGTCTAATTTTGCTATTTATAGCTATATAATAGAGTAAAATTAACATTTTAGCTTTATTCCATCCTACTGACAAAAAAAAATAATTCCCAAATGCAAAATATAAATATTGTCATTGACATTTATTTGCAGAAAATTGTCTTTTTTGGTCTCTTAATTTTATTTTTAAGAGTTGTACATGTTTATATACAGTATACAGTACTTCAAGTATAATTACCAAGCATTTGTCAAACTCACCACTGTACAGGCTGCATGTGGTGTAGAAATGGGCGAAAACCACACGTGCATTCAAAGATCACCGTTCCGAAACTCCAATAGTCCACAGTTACTGTGTAAGGTTTACTTTCAAACAGCTCTGGAGCCTGGAACATACACAACAAAACACTTTGCAAAGAGTTTTAATAATCTTTTACTGTAAAGAACCAGTAACATATAATTTTGTGAACTTACGAGATATTGGAGCGTTCCAACAAACGACGTACAGACACTGCCTTGGTCAAGATCTTTTGCGTATCCGAGATCTATAATTTTATGGACCAGCTGATGGAAAATGAGAGTGAGTGCATGCACAAGAAATCACAAAAACAATTAAAACATTACCTCGCCACTGATCTCTTGCAGAACAATATTCTCTGGCTTGAGGTCTCTGTGTATAATCTTATTTTCATGAAGGTACTGTATACCGCTTCCTGTTAAGAAGTTAAGATACGTTAAACTGAATCATTGCCCAGGGGCTTTTCCCAGCAAAAAAAAAAATCTTACCGATGTCACGGAGCAGGGTGAGCACTTCACTCTCCTTCAGCCCACAACAATTTTCTGGTTTACTCAGAACCTATGCAGGTTTTAAGGAAACACATGTTGTGACATTTCATTGTTCAAATTTGAAATATAATAAACCACATAGTTCATATCTACTTTGCGTAGGTCTCCTCCGGAGCAGTACTCCATTGCCAGCAGCGGAAGGTTATTCAGAGCAATCAAGCTCAATTCCTGTGGAACTTCACTGGCCTGAACAACGTTCACATGGTTCAACCTGAAATGGATCAATACCAAGGTCAAAATCGAGGTTTGCCATCCTCGAGCACAGTCGATTATCCACATTCACTTCTTCATGATCTGGATCTCTCTGCCCCAGCGTTCCTTGTTCTTGGAGCTCAGTTCGAGGCGGCAGATTTTCACAGCCAACTTCTTCCCTGACTTCTGGTCAACACAAATAATAACGTCTCTTACAAGCAAAAAAGTATTGTGCATTATTTTGCTTTTGTTCTCCTGATGAAGTATTAGGGTCAAACTGAAAGGAAAAGAAATCCATACACTGACTTTTCATTTCGCTTATCCACACCAGGGTCATGGGCGTACACAAGAGAGCCAGGGTACACGCTGAACTGGTCTCCAGCCAATCACAGGGCACATATGGACAACCATTCCCACTCATATTCTCCCATACGGGCAATTTAGAGTCTTCAATTAACCCACCATGCATTTTTGGGATGTGGGACAAAACTGGATTAAGTACATTTCTTTTGGCTTGTCCCGTTAGGGGTCGCCACAGCGTGACATCTCAGATCAACGCGCATATTTGTTTGGCACAGTTTTTGAGCCCACATAGGCCCGGGAGAACAAGCAAAAGCAAAGTCAGATTTGAACCTGGGTCCTCAGTATGGTAAGGCAGATGTGCTTATCAGTGGTTCACCATCCTGTCTTAAAGTTGTATAATTTCAAGATAAAAATACAGTTTTTTTTAAAAGAGTTGAGTAGATTTCAATGTATTTTTGATAATAAGTTGAATATCTTCAAGCCGTAAGTTGCAACATCATGAGAAGAAAGTTGTATTTTTAAAAGTGTAATTGAAGAAAGCAGATCATATCACTTTCTTTCATGGTTGATAGAATGCAGTGAGTTCGTCATGTTATATTTGAAGAGTGTCTCATTAATGTTTCTTGTGCCAGGAAATTGATCGCTTTGGATGAAACCTGTACAAGACCTCAAGTGTCAACTGATTTTAAAAATCAAGGTAATAGGGGTTTTCCAACTACCTTTTGTGGGGAATCCCAAAGGAATTTCTTGCAACAGTCAATAAAACGTTTTTATTTGTTTGTTTCTTTCTTGCTTTTTAGACCTGCTGCCAGCTCAGCCGTTGCAGACAGAAAATGTTGAGAGAAGATGGCCAATGTTTGTTTCATTAACGTTTCTTCACATACACACTACCTACAATGTAAAGCAGTGGCCTTAATGCTTCATGACAACTAGATTCATACTTCAGCTGAATGATACTGCAGTAAAAGAATACATTGACACATTCAGTCAACAAGCACAACACTAACAGTGGCACTCTGGTGAGGTGAAACCACAGTATTTGTGGACTACTTCATAAGCACAGTGATTTGTATTGGAGGCTGTCCACAGTGACACTTTATACTCCCATGGTCGACAACGCAAGCATTGCCCTGCCAAGCACCTCTGCATAGCTTGCAGCGCACGCGTCAAAAAAAAAAGTTGCTGCGTGGAGAAAGCCGTGAGATCATCTATCGTGAATGGTCCATTTTAGTCGCACGCCGTGACGACGTACTCATGGTTCCTCCCGGCTAATTAACTACAAATGTTTGGGAGTGGGAAGGCACGGTGAATGACTGGTCAGAGCGTCTGCCTCACAGTTCTGACGACTGGGGTTCAAATACCGGCCACACCCGCGTGTAGTTTCAATGTTCTCCCCATGCCTGCACGGGTTTTGTCCTGACATTCCGATTTGCTCCCACATTCCAAAAACATCCATGGTAGGTTAATTGAAGACTCTAAATTGCCCTTAGCTGTGAACGTGTGTGCGAGTGGCTGTTTGTTTTTCTGTGGCCTGCGATTGCCTAGCAACAAGTTCAGACTGTACCCCACCTTCTGCCCGAAGATAGATGGGAGAGGGTCCAACACTCCCACGGTCCTTGTGAGGAGAAGCAGCTCAGAAAATGGAAAGATGGGGGTTGATAATATACACATTTATTTTCCTACGATTTATTACTTAGTCTCTAAAAAACAAATTACTGACTTGAAAAGTTTTCTTCTCTCTAAAATACTGTACATAGGTTATTATTGAAAGATATTTCAATATCAATGTGGAATTGTTCTTTCTCTTCAGTTTAGCCCTCATGCTCATTCATTCAAAATCAATTCCAATTAAATTCGAATGCTGTTAAACATAAATTAAAAACAGAATATAATGATTTGCAAATCACAAACAATCAATATTTAATTGAATAGACTACAAAGACAAGATGTTTAATGTTCAAAATTTATTGTTTTTAAGCAAATAATCATTAACTTGGAATCTTATGGCTGCAACACGTTCCAAAAAAGCTGGGACGGGGTCATGTTACATACAGCTAAGTATGTTGCATCACCTTTTCTTTTAATAACATTCAATAAATGTTTGTGAACTGAGGACACTTTGTAGGTGGAATTCTTTCCCATTCTTGCGTGATGTACAGGTTAAGTCGTTCAACAATCCGGGCTCTCCATTGTCGTATTTTACACTTCATAATGCACCACACATTTTCAATGGGAGACAGGTCTGGATTGCAGGGAGTCTAGTACCGGTACTCTTTTACTACGAAGCCACAATGTTGTAACGTGCAGAATGTCGTTTGGGCTTTTTTTTTGCTGAAATAAGCAGGGGCATCCATGCAAAAGGACGTTACCCAAGCACTGGTTCTTTTCCTCAGTGTTTTTTGACACCTGTCACAGCTTTTTTTGGAACTTTTTCCAGCCATAAAATTCCAAGTTAATGTTCAGTTTGAATATTAAACAGCTTGTCTTTGTAGTGTATTCAATGAAATGCCTGTTAACCTGTTGTATTCTATTTTTTTGTTATTATTATTTTTACATTTACACAACATCCCAACTTCATTGGAATTGAGTTTCTATTTTACTCTGTAGTGACGATGTGGATAGGAGCACTTACAAGATTCTGGTACAGGTAGACATGGCCAAAGCCTCCCATCCCAAGCCTCTCCTTCATCTCCCACGGTCCAAATAGCTGGTTCTGTTTAATGGAAGCCCGCTCCATTATCACTACGGAGCTAGCCTTGAAAGACAGAAAGTGCATGCCGTATTAGTCTTATACAATGACCTTTACGGATATTTAAATGTAGCACTATGCGCAAACTTACAAACTTGTTTATTTAATGGCCTCAATATACAACAGATACATTGGCAAGCACTTTGTTTCCTAAAAATATTGTACTTTCACCTCCCTAATATTGTAGCTGATGGAACATTTTGCCGATCAAAACTACTCCCCAAGTAGTAAGTCCCCTAGTAGGGATAAGCGTTAAATGGATGTATGGAAGAACTCCATCCGAGGACGGGGAAGGGGTGTGTCGCTCCGTGCATAGCATTTTAAATACAATAATGAACTTACGACAGTTACACGATATATTTTGCTACACACACATGCATGTCAACGAGTTGGCTTACTGTAGTTAATAAAGGACTGACTCACTGTCATGGAAAAATGTCTCCTACGCGCAAAAGTGTCATATTTCTCCACACCGCTAATACACACACTAAAAACAAGTGCCGTGAATATAATCCAGAATGGCTGTCAGTATTCCCGATAACTTTAGTTCACAGAAAGAGCGGGACACCCCAAATTCCGTATAATACTTCTTACCTATTTGGGACGTCAGCTTTGGTCTATCATGGCTTCATCGCGTCAAAACACAATAATTAGCCATGCAGCAACAAGCATTCCAAGTTAGCTAACTTTATTTAAAAACCGGACTTTTTTTTCTGGGTGAGCCAACGTTTGCAACAAACCGTCAGTTACCCAGGCCTGTCGCGTTTATCATTTGAGACATTTGTGGTCTTGTGCAGTCGTTAATTGTTCCAAAAAGGAGTTCCAAACAAAGTGAAAGTAATTGTCGACGCTCAATAGCATCTGCGCATGCGTCAGAGTTTTGACTGAAGAAGAAAAAAATGGAGGGAGAGTTGTTGTTGGCCACGACGGTATTACTTGTTGTAACTTTCTTTGGATGCATTAACATATTTGAAAAGGCAAGAATGTATGCAGCCGATTTAGTTTTATGAATGATACCGACCCCGCCCCGTGAAAAGTCTCATTAAACATGTGAAGATTACAAATGAACTGCAGATGGCGTCCTACACTCTGTTTGAGTTGTGTTTGTATTTTGCCGGTTAAAATTCTTCCGATTACCTCTGCAGTGAACCAAAGGGATTCACATTGAAGGGGGTTAAACGCTCGTTTTATAGGAGGTATATTGTGCAAATGAGGTAGTAACACGGTATGTCTGTAACACGAGTTCATCCAAATGCTCCAAGCATCAAGTATTACAGTACGCTTTCCTCACACTATTTGTGTCTTGCTGAAGTTGGCAGTCTGAGAGGATGGCCTTATCTCATGCCTGTGAGCCATCCCTTAAAGGTCTACCGACATCCCTATTTACAATTTAAAATGGATTTTGTTATGAAAATTGCATATAATATGATTCAGTTCAATGTCTGTACGGAGAAAAAATGACCGAGAGCGTGTCATTTATGCGCAGAGTTGCAAAAGTTTCACTGGACATCCTAGTGGCAGCCATATTGCCTGCAGCGTCATCGGCAGACATCACATTGGTACAGTCGCCATTGAGAAGATGCTGTGCCATCTGCTATGGGAGATGAACAACAGAAATTTTCGTATTTTTCCCAAGGCCTTTCTGACACGGAAGCTCTTTTCGAAGAAGAGAAAATCTCACAATCGAGTAAAGTGAATATTACCCTATCATTTTGAGCCATATTTAGATGATATACGGATCACTTCTAACTAACAACAAACTTCCCGAGAGTATGTATGACAGTATGTAGCGTACTCGGGACGACACATGCCGGGCGAAGATACAAAAATCCATATAAAACAACACTATGACATGTGGTGAAAAAACATATGGGTCTATCACGGCTGCCTTTTTTTTTTTAAATTAAAAAACATACTAAAATCATGCCATACGTACCGGTAGAGCTTTCAATATTGTTTCTGTAAAGACCTGTGCATGTGTTGTTGGTTTGGGGTGCATAAAAACTGAAATGGTGGTAGGTGTCTGGACTCAAGTTGAATAATGACTTTGAATGTGATCGTCACAAAATCTGAACGCTGTGAAATGCCATTTATAAGACAGAGTGCAACCAGATTTAGGGGCACAGTATGTCAATTGATCACATGAATAAGACTTGAAAATGTCCCTGAGTTGTGCATACTGTCAATTAATGATGCATGGTATTTACATTTTAAATAGCGATTTGCGGGCTTCGGGTTGTGATTGGTTTCTAGTCAGATGTATAACTTAGATT
Source organism: Syngnathoides biaculeatus (assembly GCF_019802595.1). Classification (NCBI taxonomy): domain Eukaryota; kingdom Metazoa; phylum Chordata; class Actinopteri; order Syngnathiformes; family Syngnathidae; genus Syngnathoides; species Syngnathoides biaculeatus. Next base: position 13,274,670 of record NC_084651.1, read on the forward strand.
ATGATGATGCAGAGGATGTAATCATCTTGCATTTGAAAAAATAACAATTTGGAGCGTGTGTAGCCTTGAACAGAATGACTGGGATGGAACAATTGAAAACAATAACCATAAGTAAGTGCTGTTAAGTTGTTTCCTTTTTCCTGCCTTGGCCATGATTTCAGCGTAGGCATGTAGTCATACCTAATCCTCTCGACGTGTGTGGCTATTGTGATTAAGAAAGTGGAAATGCGACTCATTTAGGCGTCACGTATGAGGTCATGTATTGAAGGGGGATTTCAAAGACAAAATTCCCAGTACAGTATTTGCTGCAGTGGTACTGTATTTTATACTTTTTGGGTCGAGGTACTGTTGGTTTATTACACAAAACACAAATCACATATATGGTAATATAAAGTTTGTCTAAGTGTATAAACATACTGTATGCACAAGGAGTGAGTTTTTGTATGTTTAAATAATGATTGTGCACAAGCAAACCATTTTTTTTATAAACCAGCAATGACTAACTTAATTCAAATGTTTTTCAATACATAATACGGCATACAGTATAACCGGAACAATAGAAACAAATGGGTCGAAATTAGGAATCTATCAGCATTCATCTTACAATGTACGGTATTTGTAGAAAGTACATTATTGCACATTCACATTGTTAAATAAAATAAAAATGAATTCAATTGTGCAGATTTAACATAATTTTGTTTTTAAATTTATCAGCATTCATGTCACACTATACCAGACTTTTCTATAGTGCACCACGGTTTACTTTTCCGTGTGTCTTAACAGAAAAATTGAGTCCAACACAGCAGATTGCGTAGATGCGCTCATCTTCACAAAAATGAGGGTGTGTGTTTTATGACCAATTTTGGGTATGCTTCTTCTATACAACGACACTGATGTCACAGTTAATGAGCAATACTTTGGTAAAACATGATGGTCAGCTGTCATGTGCGGGTGATGTTCGGTAGGCTTTTCATAAATAAACTCCTCCTCCCGCCATCTGCATTTTAAATGGGAGGTGATGCAGGGGAGAGCAGCACTCAAACACAAACCAGAAACAAGACGAGGGGAAGAAAATACGGCTTGAGAACAACGACCTTAATCAGGATTCCCGACTCCTTATTACAACAGAAAGGTATGCATTTCCTATCCAATTTCCCAGTTTGTTACATAGATAAAAGATTCTTTTCTGACAATGTTTAAAGTTTCACTAATTTGTGTCAGGAAACATTGAAAAGAAAACGAATTGTGTCTTTTCATGACATTGACAGTGTCCTTTTATGTTTTCATTTTACAAGCCCACGCTAAATCTGTATTTAATCAACACGTACAATGCACATGAATATGTCTATTGTAGATTGATGCACTTTATTCCCATATTTTCCTCCCTCTCTGCAGATAATCTCCCTCACAAGGGCATTCAGTGTTGATATGTTCTATGTATTCCCCTTTTTTTTGTAGTTCATCTCCAGACCAAAATATCCCAAAAGCAGAAGTGAAGATGAACTTGTTAGTCATCCTCTGTTTCATTTCAGTTGTCAGTATTGAAGTTGTAAGTACATTTCAGATGCATGATTTCATTTCATTCGTGGCAATTAAGCCTTATTGAAAGAAAGCAAAAATAAAAAATTAATTATCAATTTTTTTTCAGGCATTTTCAAAGAGGCGGCTTAAAAAGAAGTGGTCTCCAAGCCATAACCTCACAGGTGAGCTTACAGCTCTTCACTTGTGTGGATTTTTATTATTATATCACTTTGATTCACATAATTTTTCACTCTTTTCAAAGGTGATGTTTCAGCGGAGTGTCGGAAAGGGGATGGGAGCAGTTACAGGGGAATTACTTCCAAAACGGCGAATGGGCGTCCGTGTCTTAACTGGAACTGGTTCAAAAACCCCTGGGGGGCCTCATTTGGAATCGGGGATCACAGATACTGCAGGTAGGCGTGAATTTAATTTTGTGCAGAATGTGGAACATAGAGATGGAAAATTGATGACATTTGTTCCAGGTGCATACGGTCGCCATTGTACAACTTTGATTTACTGTACAGGAAATGTTGAAAGTAACATTAAAACATTTTTATCTGGCATAAAAGTAAGTGTATAAAAAAAGTTAATACTTGTTAATATTCGGGTAAAAGAGATTTTAGTGACAACAACTGCATAATGCATTAGTGATCTTCTTCTCCCCTCATCGAGACTGCTGAAGAGTTCGTTCATTTTGGCTTATGGAACTGAGCTCTCGTGAGGCATACTGCAGACCGTAATGTGTATTTTTATTTATTTATTTTGCATATCTTCATTCGCCCACTAATGGAATAAGCTCAAGAAAAAGCCAGACTTCGTTAACTGAGGTCTTGCCTAGTGTGATTTGAGCTCATTTTTGTAAGCCTTTTGAAACCTATTTTTCTCAAATTTAAAATTATACAACCTTAGACGTATTTCTCATGTTTCAGGCAAATAGTTTAAAGTTACTGTTATCTCGATTTAAAAGTCACCCTGCTTGCAATTCTTTCGAGATACGACCTGTTGCTCTGCTGATTTCTTTTGTCTTGAGTTGTTGAGTTATAATTTACCCGCTGTCTATTCCCACTCCCAGTTAACGTTTAAGTGTATGGCTAAACATAAAACAAAGAATTACACATCATGTATTTAATAGAATGACATTAATCAACCTTGTGCTATGAAAGTCCTCTAGCTTAATTTTAACACATAATGCAAAACACCATAGACGGGCCAGCAAAAATAGTGCTAATTTCACGGTAATTATAAATCTTTAAACAATTTATGATGAATCACAAATGTTAGCAAAACATGCAGAGAGAGCATACATCAATATTGACAGGCGTATATTCTTTGTACTCTGCAAGAAAAAAAAAACATTCAATCTTAGTTGTGACAGTGATGTTTCATCATAAATTCCCCTGTAAAGTATATCAGAACATATTATACTTCTCAGCAGCAGTGGAGCAGCTGGTTAAACATTGGCCTCACGGTTCTGAGAACCCGGGTTCGATCCCGGCCCCGCCTGTGTGGAGTTTGCATGTTCTCCCCGTGCCTGCGTGGGTTTTGTCTGGGCACTCCGGTTTCCTCCCACATCCCAAAAACATGCAACATTAATTGGACACTCTAAATTGCCCTTAGGTGTGATTGTGAGCGTGGCTGTTTGTCTCGATGTGCCCTGCGATTGGCTGGCAACCAGTTCAGGATGTACCCTGCCTACTGCCCATTGACAGCTGGGATAGGCACCAGCACTCCCCGCGATCCTTGTGAGGATAAGTGGCTAAGAAAATGAATGGATGGATGGATGGATGGATTATATATCCCCTGGTCACTGTGCACACACCAGAATAAGCAGCATGAAGATCCATTGAATTATCATGATGTGCACACTGTTCAATCATTTACTTCTATTCAATGATGCTAATACTGTGTGTTGGTAAAAGACGAGCGGAGAGTGCGTCATCCATGCGCAAAATTGCGGAAGTCTCATTCGACATCCAAGTGGTCGCCATATTGGCTGCATCTAATGACATTCGCCATTGAAAACACGCTGTGGCCCCTACTATGGGAGACAAACACACCCCTTCTGACACGGAAGCTCTGTTCGAAGAAGAGAACATCTCACAACCGAGTGAAGTGACCGGGGAAATATTACCCTATTGTTTCGAGCCATATTTAGATGCTATGCAGATCACTTCTGACTAACAACAGACACCCAGACAGTATGTATGAGCCAGAACGGCCGAAGCCATGCTCGTCCGCGAGGCATGGATTTGCCGGCAGTTTGTCCGCCCACCTACTATGGGACACAGAAGCTCTTTTCAAAAAAGAGAACATCTCACAATCGAGTGAATGACCGGGGCAATATTACCCTATTGTTTCGAGTCATATTTAGATGATATGCGGATCACGGCCAAACCGCATGCAGCCAAACGACCTCCCTGTCCAATCCACCTCCACGCAGCATAGATGAGGCACCCCGGCTGAAGCCGCAATCGGTGGACAAGGCGTCGACGGGCTCATCAACACATTTAGCACCTCTGATTTACGGACGCGGATCTTTTGTTGTGTTCTGAAAGGATTACATCCAACCCCCCCAACTATTGTTTTTTTTAGTAGCTCTACACACACCTACCTGTCATTGGGAACCCACAAAGCTCTCGTCCTCTGCACCCGTGCAATCCCTTTTTCACGACGAAGCGGGCCTCTTGGAAACTTATGAAGGGTAAATCCATCGTCCTGAGTGTTCGAGCATTATCCAGCAATGCAACGAGCTGGCATTTTGGCTAACAGGAAGGAACAATGAGCTACCTTCCCGCAGGTAAAACTAATAGAAAGCTTGAGTGCGCTACAGCCCTGTACGTCACTTCCTGCTTCTTGTCGAAAACAAATCCCCCGAGAGGATTTTCATGGCAGGAGTTACAAAAACCATACACGTCAAAATCATGTTTTGTGGTGGAAAAAACCCATGGATCTATACCGGCTGCCTTTTTTTTTTCATTAATAGCATACTAAAAATGATGCATTTCATGACAGTGGCCCTTTAATGTTTCACTTGTAGGAATCCTGACCAGAGCTCGAGACCCTGGTGCCATGTCAAAAAAGGCAAGAAGGTCGTGAGAGAAATCTGCAACATTCCCAAATGTAAGCAATTGAAGTGGTGAAACTTTTTTCTCATATTGATTTGGACTTTCTAATGTTGCGCGTTGGCCTCCAGGCCCCACAAATGTAAAGCCTCCTGTTGTTGTGGATACAGGTAATCAAGTTGTCCTGCTACCATTTCACAGTAACATCCCCTAATGACGCACTGATGATTTCCTTCCTTCCCGTCCTTGCAGAACTGACATGCGGTGAGAAGTCTGAGCACAGGATGAATAAAATTGTGGGCGGGTCGTTCGTAACCGCGCGGTCCCAGCCGTGGGTTGCCGCCATTTTTCATCAGCGCAACAGGTTCCTTTGCGGCGGCTCGCTCATTGCGCCGTGCTGGGTGCTCACGGCCGCACATTGCTTCACTGATGGGTGCGGCCAAACACACAGTCTACAATCTACTGTAATCCTCATTTGATAAAGGCTCTGTGACTCATGTTTAACAGTGTGTGTGTGTGTGTGTGTATGTTGGGTGCAGTGAAAGGACAAACCTCCAGCGTCTGTCTGTGTTCCTGGGCAAGAGTGCCATCAACGAAACGGATGACGTCAACGAGCAGAAGTTCACAGTGGAAAAACTGATCCTCCACCAAACATACAATGAGGCCAACTACAACAATGACATAGGTGAGCGCAAGCAAGGCTTCTCATAAAAAGATGTCTGTGTGTAGGCAACCGTGAAGATTTTATCTGTCATTTCAGCTCTGTTGAAGATAAGAAGCAGCAGCGGCAGCGGATGTGCCGTGCGATCGGAATCTGCTCGCGCAGTTTGTCTTCCTCCACCTCACACTCAACTTCCTGTTGGGTCTCAGTGCATCATCGCAGGATTTGGCAAGGAGAAATTCAGTATGTACAACTTGATGCCCAACAAGTACTCTATGACAAAAGTATTGGGACAAGATTGCAGTTCACCCTCCGCCAACCAAACCCACCCAACTCAATGGTAAAACAATATCCAGTTGGTACAGTACCTCCAAGCTATTACAGCTATATAATTACTTTAAGCTTTGCTCATTGAGCAAAGAAGCGTTCCCCAAAATCTTTGTCAACACAAAGTACATCCAGTGTATTGCAATGGATACGCTCCGGGTATTCACTGTAAGGGAGACCATCCATCCAGCCATCCTCTCTCTAGACTGTTTTCGACCACGTGACTACATCCAGGGCATCTGACCGTGTTGGATGGGTTCACTCTACTGACGCGCTGTTCACTCTGATGCTTTTGCGTATAGACCGGAGTTACACAAATGTTAGTACATCTCTTAAAAGTGACGCATGATGGCTAAAAAGACTTTGGAAAATTATCCTTGCTCGTTAGATGTTGTTTCAAGAAGCCGTTACGACAAGAAGTGCGCTTTCAACCCACGTGCCTTGGAGATACACAAATGGAGCACACAACTGTGGGCGTCGGTAACCTATCCAGACATCGTCCACGATCTCCTCTTCTCAATAAGTGCTTATACCGTGGACCAACTAAAGAATTAAAAAGGTCTGGAGGCCTACAACCTATGGATAGATTTCCAATGATGTCACCACAGTCCTTAGACCAATCGGATTAATTAACGATACAAAAAAACTTCACGCTTCATCTATCACCTGTGTTCTCTAACCTCTATGACACACAAGATGGTGGAATTGGAAACCTATCCATTCATCAATGGCTGGGTTTGTGATGCAGTGGTATCCATTGTAACCACACTGCTAAGGTTAGTGTGCCACAGAATGCAATTTAAATATGTACCGCGTGATCATAGTCGGCGTTGTGTTAAATTATGTTGATTATACAAACAAAGAGGTAGATTATTATTTTCGTTTTTGCTACCGAGAAGGAGAGAGAGAGAGGTTCGACCGGGACAAGTCTCAAGTGGAGCCCGCACTTTTTTCTCCCTTTTCACGGCATTCCTAACTCAACTCACGAAACAGCTAGCGGTGCGGTATCTCGTTTTTGCAAAATTATTATAATAAAACATAAAATACAGATTTTGGAGACATGCATTGCATTCACACACGAGTATTGCGCTTAGCTGCTAGATCGGCTCTGCTAATACGAGACAGCCACAGTTGTCCCCGTTTGGTTGCTAACTGCTCTGTTTTCTCTCTCTGGTTCTTGATCACAACTGGCAGTCGAAAGAAAGACGCTTTACAACACCCGTTTGAGCAACCGATAACATAGCAGTGCGCCCCCATTCATACGCCTTTCTGAAATGACTCCTGCATAGTTATGTGTGTTTGCGTGAATTCACCAAACCACGTTCTAAATCGGAAGTTGTGTGACGTCGGTCGAAAACAGTCTATATCTATTATCTTCATAAAGGTCACAAATGGTGGGTACACCCTTATTTGCAAGAGATTACTGCAATACAGTGTGGAGACCATTAATTATACAAACTTACATTCACACCTATGGACAAGCGGGAGAGAACATCCAAACCCCACACAGGCCCTGGATTCGAACCCCCTAATCACAGAACTGTGACACAGACATGCTAACCACTACAACATGTGTCACTCAAGTGACCCATCCATCCATCCATCCATTTTCTGAGCCGCTTATCCTCACAAGGATTGCGGGAGTGCCCCTGCCATTTTGTACGAGCTCCCATAACAAGAATTACATTGGCAGTACAAAGCAACGTAAGGGCATGCCTTTTTACATTTTACTGCTGTTTCATCTAAATGTATGCATTTGATAAAATACAGTATTTGGGGCTGTTGTGGGTGAACCGCAATATAGCGCGGGGGCACTATTCATAACAGTCTTCTCAAGAGATTCTAACAGAAGTTTTGTCTGCAGGGGCATTTCAGTTCTCTCAGTACTTGAAGGAGGCCCAAGTGAATCTTCTCTCCCAGTCTCACTGTAAACAAAATCCCATGTATGCAAATCTGCTGACCGACAACATGTTCTGTGCTGTGGGACCCAACTGGAACATGGATGCCTGCAAGGTGAGTAAACACGTCCATTCCAAGAACCTAGAGTGCAATTCACAGCCTATGTTTGGCTGTGTGATCAAGAGCAATTATTGAGGAAACAACTGTTTAAAAAAAATAGAAGTAGGTGCCTGTTCTTGTGAATTTTGTCTGCAGAAAAATGATCTGAGACTTACACAGTATTCACCCACTTTGATAATTAATGTGCACATCTCGAACCAGTAAAAATTCCAAATCTAGCATTTGCAACGCAGTGAATGCTGTGAAACAAGCACAACAAATAATGCTGTTTTGCATCAAAATAATGTTTTTATATTTTGCAACATATTTTGCAAAACAAATAAAGGCGAGACTGTAGACAGAACGCACATTACATGGCTTACGTCACCCGCAGACGTGACAGTGGCACCTCCAAAGTTGAACGTAAACTTTTTTTGTGATGCCGTAGTTTTAGACTCAAACTGTTAGCATGAGAAAAGCTTTATTGATCATTAGTCATGAATTAAGTTTATGGATTGAGTTCACGAAAATGTACACATGAATGGTAATACAAGTATAAATACAAGTTAACTACTGAAAAGTTAGACAAAGTGAAGCAAAAGTAATCACTATGTGATGACGAAAAAAAGTGAACTTATTATTCTTCTATCATTCTTTCAGCTACATGCTATTTACTTTGGTATCTGCTTACTAAAATTAATTTATGCATGCAGTTGATTTTTAATGTGTTGCACAGTATTCCTTTATTGTTATTATTAATATAGTTCATGTTTACTTGTACCAGACTCTTTACACTGTCACAGTAAACACAATTTCCTGTTCTATGCGATCGTTACACCGAGGACTAAATATAAAAACATTTAGGACTTTGTCCATCATGGCAGCCTGCCCATAGAGGGAGTGTGTCTAACAATGGTGCTCCTTCCATTCATGGGGATGTAGCTCAGTGGTAGAGCGCATGCTTTGCATGTATGAGGGCCCGGGTTCAATCCCCGGCATCTCCATTTGCTTTTAATTTTTTGTTGTTTTTTTTTTTTGCTCGAGAATCCTAAAGATGTTAATGTTTTTTAAGTACACATCCGTACATTTTATATCCATCTTGTCCTCTTGAAGGACAGGTGAATTTGAATCTGTCCTCGGTCTGCATGTGGTCTCTGGGCACACTTAGACCAACTGCCAATAGTTGTAAAAATTGAATGTATGATGTAGCTATTGTTTTGGAATGGACATGGTCATGGATGTTGTTTCTGACATTGTGTTCAGCATCGGCACTGACTGACAATTGTCTTCTCCTCACAGGGCGATTCCGGTGGTCCCCTCCTGTGTGAAAACGCCGGTCGGCTGTTTCAGTTCGGGATTGTGAGTTGGGGCATTGGCTGCGCTCAGGAGAACAATCCTGGGGTTTACACTCAGCTCACCAAATACAACCAGTGGATTGCAGAGAAAACAGAACTACCACAGTATACAAAAGGAGTCATGTACCCTCCAAAATGAAGGTGGGCGGCAGAGTCCCTCGTGTTACAATTTCGTTCCAAAGGGAACATTCGGCAGCAAGGCTCTGTATGCACGCTGGTTTGTGCATCTTGCCATGTTGTTTCACTATGCAGAAAGTGGCAGCTGATGGGCTTTTATTGCACATGGACAGAGGTAATAATTTTTGAGCTCATTTTTCTGAAAGAATGTTTTTACGTATTTATTATAGATGTCTTCATATACTTAAGAATTGGTTTTGTTGTATATTAAACTGCAAATACAGGGAGCGGGGGGGGGGGGGTCAAATTTCAGATCTGGCTTTCCTCTTTGGTGGTAGCATTTTCTGTCATTTGCCTGGATGGGTTTTCTTTGAGTTCATTTGAAAAACATGCATGTGAGATTCATTGAGAATTGTAAAGTGCCCATTCAGTGCATATGTGAGGATGTGAGTGTGAAGGTTTTTTCTGTATGTGCCCTGCAATTGTCTGGCGACCAGTCCATTGTGTACTCCGCCTTTAGTCCAGAGTTAGCTGGGATAGGCTCCAGCTCACCTTTGAACCGATGAGGACATACATCGAAATGGATGGATGGATGGATGGATGGATGGATGGATACACACTAAATTAAACCAAAGTTTTGCAAAGGTGGTTTAACCCTTGTGCGATCTTCAGCCACATAGGCAAGAATTTCAAATAAAGAAGTCCTGTAAACATAAATATGTGTCGTATACAGTATATCAGGATGACTTTTTTTTTAATACTAATATGGTCCTCTTGTTATTTTTTTAAACTTCAAATCATCTCCAAGCAACTGCCTGCAAAGGCCTTATTTATAACGATTACCATGCCAAGATAGTTTACAACAGAACTGCTGGGGCCAATCACAACTGTAATTCGTCCCTCCTACACACACCTCAACAACTCACACAAATCTGTTTACTTTATTACTGTGCCTCAAACCATAAATGGCTTTGATATGCAGTAAGAGTATGAGTCTCACTCCCATGAAAGGACATTTCCAAGGAAAGGGTTGGGATAGATCAGGGTCAAAGAGTGGCTGCCTCACTGCTGGAAGCTTTTAGGTTCGAACCCCCGCTTCCAATCCAAGTTACTCCTGATCTTGCATTATCTTAGTGGGGATGAGATGGTTACTACCCTTATATGGACATTTACAGGAGATTACTCTATATAAACTAAAAAAAAAAAAAAAAAACTCAGACAATAAATGTCAAAACCTTTCTGTTTTATAAGTTAATTGAAATAGAAACTAAGCATTTTATCTGTGACTGTCTTTCAACTTTTATTTAGCAAATTTTTTCAAACAATTATGTCTATGAAATCCATCCATTTTCTCAGTTCTCGGTTGTTCCCACAAGGGTCACGGGGAATGCTGGAACCTATCCCAGCTGTCAATGGGCACAAGGCGGGTTACACCCTAAACTGGTTGCCAGTCAATCGCAGGGCACATGGAGACATACAACAGCCGCACTCACAATCACACCTAGGGGCAATTTAGTGTCCAATTAATGTTGCATCTTTTTGGGATGTGGGAGGAAACCGGAGTACCTGGAGAAAACCCACACAGGCACGGGGAGAACATGCAAACTCCACAAAGGTGGGTCGGGGATCGAACCCGGGACCTCAGAACTGTGAGGTCAACACTTTCCAGCTGACCCACTGTGCCGCATGGATATGAAATCCATTTTTTAAATAATTATTTCAGTTCAGTTTTGTTTTCTATATTTAAAAGCACTGTAGATGTTTATCCGAAGCACAATGTACACTGGCTTCAAGCATTATTAAATTTGTTTTTTAGTAATAAACCTTCGTCTAGTTTTTTATCAATACTTCAGCCCACTACACTCACTATTGTAGTTTTATGTTGGTCATGACAATACTTGTGTAAAAAGGTTAAAACCACGACTTATTGTGAAGGAATAAAATGACAAACCTGTACAATTACTACTACAGTACAATCATATACATTATTAAAAAAATATTCACGGTATTAATTTGTCACTGTTCAAGTATTATCGTTTCACTGCATCACTGTCAGAGATGTAATAAATATAGTAAGTGAGACCAGAGTAGCCGAACACTCGAAACCCCTCAGCACGATGTAGTTTTTACTGCACCTTTTACTTATGTAGTGGCAGCCATTTTAACAGCCCTTGAGTATATAAATGCTGTCCATTCAAGAATAGGAGACGAGAGCCTCTTCAACCAGGTGGACCAGAGTGTCTAGCTTCTCTCCATTTCGGGTGATAGTTGCCTCTGGTTCACCCCTCCACGCATGCACATGGACATGCAGGGAACGAGAGAGCTACAGAAACTGGTGGTGAATACCTCCAGGGTATAAATACCGTTGTTTTTGCCTGCAACGTCTCTGCTTTCCTCGGCACACGCTGAGTGTCACAATTGCAGCAGCACTTAAAGGAAGTCACTAGTTCGTAAAACCTCCAATTCAATTTGAATGCACTATTACCTCCGCACCTGCCCTCGCAATGCATTTTTTTTATTCATGCATGAAATTGTTTGCGATTTTACAAAGATGTTTTTGTCCTATGAAGACAATGTTATATTCTTTTGGATCACAGCTAGATGAATCCATGGTCTTAATATAGACTTGACTATTGAGGTTGAGAGAAGAAGAGTAGTCTGGACCCAGCATTGAATGAATGTGGCTCGTGTGTCACGTGTCGATTTGAAGCATCATAAAAAAGAAACTGCTGATTCTTTCACATGGGTGCATTTAATCTCCACTGTCATCGACACTGTGGAGGGTTTCCTAAACTTGGGCCCTGGGACCTAAAATTGACCACGGGTCAGTTTTTTATTGGGTTGTCAAGTTAAATGTTACAAGCTACAGCGGGAGCAGTTCTCAAACGTTTGACACCAAGTACGACCTCAAAAATATACTTATCTCCCCAAATTCCAGCATTGTGACCTACATAAAAATACAATATTTAATAAGGACTAAGTGTTCAGCAAAAACAAAGCACCTTTGATGCCTAAAAAGTATATTTATTATTGTAAACTATTGTGACATTATAAACTTTGAACATTAACACTGTGCTTAAATATGGGGAGTGGGGGGTGAATTATTTTTAAAAAAATGATACTCTTAAAATTTATTTCACAGAAAAGTTGGAAAGAAATCAGATCTGTTGTCTAAAACAGATTAAAGATTAAATGCAAATGAGATTGGTTTAAAGGTTAAATACAACTAAACTGTACTTGGGCAGGGATTCTTTCGTGTCCCACTAGGGGAAGCTCACGTACCACAAGTGGCACTCACACCACATTTTGAGAATCGCTGAGATTTTAATTATCAATCATCAGAATGCCAAAGACTTTTTGATTCCTGTTTATTGCAATAGAAAATACAAATGTAAACACTTCAGATGTTTCAATCTATTTTGCATTATCATCCCCTTTAATGCTATACATACAGCATTGATATAGATAATACCCCAAAAAAAAAATAATACTGAATGAACTGTTTCCTAACCTACATTGAGCCAGGGCATTTCCTTATTTTAGTTATTAATTTTTCATTTAATTCTTGAGCTGTCCTTTGAAGAAAAAAAAAAGACAACCACTCATCGTGGTGCTCCATTCTTCCTGGCGGCATCCTCATACAATCGAGGAATCCCCCCCTCTGCTCATGAATTGAGCCCTGTCCTTTTTTTTGGGGGGGGTGGGGGGGGGCAACGTGGCATCCATACATGACGTAATTTTGGAAGAGCTGTCACTTGCACGGTGCTGTGCGCGTGCACGGTGAGCGCGCGGCACCAGTACCATTCGTCCTCCGCCAGCACGAGAGCGAGGCGCGTCTTCGCCGTGATTGGGCGGGGGGCGGTGATTCCTTCTGGCAGGATTCTGGTAGATCCCACCGGAGGAAACCCGGGTCCAGCTTTGACCGTCACAGCAGACGCGGTTGTTGCTCCTCCCGCGAGTTAGGAGAGAATAAAAAGCAAGAAAGGAAAGGCTTCGGTGCAAAGGAAGCCACCGACCACCTTTATTTTTTGTGCATGTGTGTGTGTTGGGGGGCTGCGGTAAAAGTCGGTAACCATGCCGGTGTTTCACACCAAGACCATCGAGAGTATCCTGGAGCCGGTGGCCCAGCAGATCTCTCACCTGGTCATCATGCACGAAGAGGGCGAGGTGGACGGGAAAGCCATCCCGGACCTGTCCGTGCCGGTGCAGGCGGTGCAGGCTGCAGTCAGCAACCTCGTGCGGGTGAGTCGATGCCAGTTGATTCTGCCAGTTTGTTTTCCTTCAAGTCAGCAAAGATCCGTTTTTATGGCGTTTGATCTTTGCACGCCTTTGAAATGGTGTAAAAGTGATGCACAAACGTTCAACTTTGCCCTGCAACTAATCAGATGGACATTCGGCGTTCAATGGAGTTTGTGGGGCGGAAGATTGAGCTGACACGCACACAGCGGTCATCTTTAATTTAAACGGAGATGACACAGAGGGTCACTTATGTCTGCGTGCACTGACTGACAAAATCAATACGGGCCCAGTCGGGAGACATCACTACGAAACGGAACAGTCATCAGTCATTTGCTTTCCCTTTGGGCTATTATGGGACGTATTGAATCAGAACCAAAATCCGTACTGCTAATTCATAATGTCCCACCCACTCCACTACGAACTTAGTTAAAACTCAAACAAAGTAGAAATAATTAACCGTCGGGGAAAATGTGACTAAAAATCTTAGCTCTGTAACCAAATGCAATGGGGGAACAATATCCGAAATTAACAAAACCTCCCTGATTGTTTTTGACAGAATGAAGAATTGAGAGAATCTGGCACTTTATTCATCCTGTTTTGTGTGTGGTGGCACGGTGAAGCAGCTGGTAAAGCGTTGGCCTCACAGTTCAGAGGTCTCGGGTTCAATCCCGGACCTGCCTGTGTGGAGTTTCCATCTTCTCCCCGTACCTGCGTGGGTTTCCTCCGGGCACTCCAGTTTCCTCCCACATCCCAAAAACATGCAACATTAATTGGACACTCTAAATTGCCCCTAGATGTGATTGTGGGTGTGGATCTTTGTCTCCATGTGCCCTTCGTTTGACTGGCAACCAGTTCAGTGTGAACCCTGTCTCCTGCCTGTTGACAGCTGGGATAGGCTCCAGCACTCCCTGCGACCCTCGTGAAGATAAGTAGCAAAGAAAATGGAATGATGGATGCTTTGTGTGTACAGCAGCAACACTGGCGTGTTTCATCCTATTGGCAAACATCACATTTGATTTAACCATTCATCCATTTTCTGTAGCACTTCTCATTTGTGTTGTGAGTGGGCTTGGAACCTGAGGCGGGTTGCACCCTGGACTGGTCACCAGTCAATCGCAGGGCACGTACAATCTAGGCAAGCAAAGATTTGTACCCGTTTAGTGTCCTCTATGAATTAAACTTGCTTGATTTTGGAACTTGGGAGGAAGCCAGGGTACAAAGACAAACCCCACACAAGCAGTAAGTCCCTGAACCTTGGACTGGTTGACAGGCAATCACAGAGCACTTAAAGGCAAATAACCATTCACGCCCATATTCGCTGGTATAGGCAATTTAGAGTCCTGGTCTGCCAGGCAATTATAAAAAAAAACACTTGCAATCACAGAAGACCTGTAAGAGAAAGGCCGAAAATATTAAACACAACAAATGCAAACATATGTTCTTTTTCATGTCCCTCAGAGAACTTTAAAAAAACGGAAATAGCCCCTGATGGAAAAAAAAGCTCCCCACTCCTGATCCCAAAAATAATTTAAAGTTGGAAAGCAGAGTCCAGGATACGTGATTATTTCCTCTCTCTTTCTCTGGGCGTCCTCATCACTTCAGTGCATCTCTCCAAACGGTGAGCAGAGGGAGGCTAATAGCAGCCTTGGGCACGTCTATTGTGCCTCCGATGCATTTGTTGGGAAGCTAAGGACCAGATAGAGGAAGCTGCTCTTATCTGATGTAATTAAGGACTTAAATTTGGGGGCTCATTTTCATCTCCTCCCTGACTGCTAATTGTGCAGCAATGCAGCTGAATAGGAGACGAGTGGTCGCTAATGGAGGAGAACGAGAGAGGGAAGTGTTGAACCGGAGCACGCAGCTTGCTGGTTGCTGGGTAGAAAAACTTAATTGGACGTGATGGATGGGCTCTGGTTTTGTGGACTTTATTTTAGCAAGCAGAGTCAGTTGATGCAAAGATGTAAAAGAGCAGAGTCCCTCCGCACACTGATACAGTTACACTGTTAACCCGCAGCTGGGTGGACCGTGTATATCTAAAAAAATAGGTCACCGAGATTCTTCAAGACACAAACAAGAGGGTGTCAATCTGTCAGAGAGGCTGCACGTGCGTGGGCTGATGATTCGACGAAACATCTAAAAGATTAGATGGTGCGTTTGTTTGGAAAAGTGCGAGCTCGGTGGAGCTGTGCCGATGACGGCGCCCCTCTTGGAAGTTTGAGCTCCCCGAGGAGGCGATGTCGTTCTCATTCCTGAGTTTGTCGGGGAGGGGGCTGTGGGGGGAGGAATAAATAGATTTACTGTTGAGAAGTGAGGGCGGCTGGGAAGTCAGCACAAGAGTCACCTGCTTCTGTTTGGGATGGGATTCTCTTGACGACCTCAGATAACCTTTCCTTATGTGTCCCCCTCACTCCTTCTGCGTCATAGTCTGTTAAACCACTAAATAGTCACTTTTATCATGCAAGCAATTTTGATTTGTCACAGTAACTGGCTGAAAAAGGAAAATAACTGCAGAAAGAGCAAAGCACATTGTTTTGTTGTTATTATCGTATTGAGCATTAGCATTTCCTAACGCACAGACAGTGGAAATGCCTTCTTGATTCAATTTGACAGTTGGCAGCAGTTCGAAAGAGACCCCTCTCAAATTGTTCCACTTAGCTGGAACAGCAAAGACTGTTCAAGTTTACATATCGTCATAGTCATGTTGAATCCTCCAAAACTACCACATTTGAAGCACTAACCCCCCAACCCAGACATGTTGTCAGCGCTAGCAGTGTTCATCACAACGAATTGCCGATCTACAAGACAATACAGGATAAAATGCTTTAATGGTTGAAAAAAAGCAAATGACTTTGGTTATATACAGTATATCTAACTGAACTCTTTTTCAAGGGTTGAAGATCCTTGATGTACTTAATACAAAAATCAATGAGTCGACTAGAAACTGTACGACACTGCAGTTCATTTGCACGCAGACCTACCCGATAGTCCTTCTGTGTCAAAGCCTTACAGTGACTGATTTTTAACAAAACAGTTCTACTCAAATGTGTCTAACCTAATTCTTTTTACTCGTTGTCATCTTACTCATTGTGAAGTCACATCTTGAGGAGAAATAATGCCGGAAGGGTCCTCCGGAGTGTGGAAAAGGTGGCATAATGACAGTTCAAGTATCCAATCAAGTCAAGACATTTTCTCTCAAACAATTTCCTACAATTTTGATTGCTTAACAATTTGTACCTCCAATTTGTACCTCGACCATATCGGCATTGACTGATTGGTTGAACCTTGGCTACGGCCTTCCTGCTCCGGGAATATTTACGGTACGCTCTCCCCGTGCTTGCGTCCTTCCCCATCCCCGAAACATGTATTAGAGACGATCATGTCTCCATGCTCCATCTCAATTGGCAACTGACCAGTCCAGATTTGAAGCTGGTCTCGCCCAAAGTCAGCTGGGATAGGCATCAGGTCATCCGCTACCCTAATGAGGACAAGCACTCTCGAAGATGTACGAGTAATCTGCCATGCAGCAAAAACCCACATGACTCCCTTTCATGTAAAAGGCAAAGGTGAAAAAAAAGCTTTTAACGAGTTTTTGGTAATGCCTCCGATTCAGCAGTTTTGTAGGCCCTCTGTGTGAAAGAGACTCTTCAGAGGGTTTGGCCTAGATGCCTCGGTTCTTCACACATATTCTTCAGGATGAATAGACAAGAAAATCCCCCAGGCACATTCCGGAATCTTGTGGAAAGTCTTCGATTAGCGGAACGTGTTATGCTGCAAAGGACCTCCATATTTTATTCCATTTTCACATACTGGAAGTGTAACAAAAATCTGTCCCAATACTATTGTCCGTGTAGTCGACCAAACATGTTCTCAGCAGGTTTGTTTTATTTATTTATTTTTTGTTAATCATTATCACCCTAACTCACAGGTGTCAAATTCAAGGCCCAGGCGCCAGATCTGGCCCACCACATGATTTTATGTGGCCCGTGATGCCAAATCTATCAATGTCAAATCTGTCAATTTCCATGATTCTTGTAAAAATCTGTACCAAAATTTCAAATTGTCAGATATCATAAATGATAAACTTGAGATATTACTAGCATTTTTGTGTCACCAAATGTGAATCGTTGAAAAACACATTACCCTTGATTTCTGATTCCAAAACTAGTTCATAAATTGATTATGTAAATATGATGAGATTAAATATTTTTGTTCCACAGTGATAACGGCCCTCTGAGGGAAACCAGAACAAGAATGTGGCCCGTGCGAAAAAAAGAGTTTGACACCCCTACCCAAAATGATTCTAAACCTATTCAGGGGGACATTTTCCACTTTCAGTTTGCCTTCTTTGGCCACTTTCGCACCTTTCCAACACACACACACGGAGTGTGGACACGACACGGAGTCACTTAACTGCACATTAACTATGCATCGGTTGTACATTGAATAATCAATGCTAAGTGGTGCCAGTTCCAGGAAGCGCCTGCACTCAAGCAGGTTCTTTGTGAGGGAGGCTTCATCAGGACTCACTTGCTGTACTTGCCGAGCTTCATTCCTGCCAGTTTCAAGGAATCCTTTTGGTATGAACGGATGCCAGTTCTCCTGGTTGCTTCTACCTAAGAATGCATCTTCCTGTGCCATTCTGGAGATCATAAAGTCTATTAAATGAAGTTCACCAATGCGGCACTGAGAGACTGATGTCATCATCTCACTGTAATTGCATCTGCAGTGTGTGTGCTTGGCTACGTACGCGCTTTCTTGTTTGTGAGTAATGTGTGTGTGTGTATGCTGCCAGCCAGCTGCATTTCTAAATTATGTTCATCAACATCCGCAATAGAAGTGAAAGATTCCACCGTTCAAGCAACACATATTTGAACACATGGTGGAGTAGCGTGTTGGTTGTGTTTAGAAGTAATAGAGCGCATTCAAACTCGTGTTCAATGACCGTCCACGGTGGACTGATGCAAAGGCGCACGATGTGGAAGTCGAAAACAAAAGTCTAAAAGTCGATCGCACACGCAATTTTTGATAAATGAAAATAGTGAATGGCAATCAGACTACTGTAACAAAGTAAAGGTCACATTTCTTCTTAAAAAAATCCATTCATCCATTTTCTTTGCCGCTTATCCTCACTCGGGTCGCGAGGAGTGGTGGAGTCTATCCCAGCTATCAACGGGCAGAAGGTGGGGTACACTCTAAACTGGTTGCCAGTCAATCGCAGAGCACATAGAGATAAACAGCCACACTCACAAACACACTTAGGGGCAATTTAGAGTGTCCAGTTAATGTTGCATGTTTTTGGGATGTGGGAGGAAACCGGAGTGCCTGGAGAAAACCCACGCAGGCACGGGTAGAACATGTAAACTCCACACAGGCGGGGCTGCGATCGAACCTGGGTCCTCAGAACTGTGAGGCCAATACCGAGTATAGCTGGAGCCGGAAATGAAGATGAATGAATGAATATTACTCAAGCAATTGTAACGTGTTCCTACACACCTCTGCTTTAAAAATCTGGAATTGCACCACGGCATCTGTCTGGAATAATTTTTTTGTCTTTGTGTGGTCTCAGGGGAGCTTTGAGACAGAAATTTCGTGTCAACCAATTTTGGAAGTCAAAGTCGACTTAGCAGATTTTTTTTCGTTTGTTTTTCTTATTCCCAGCCCTACTGCATAGTGTTGGTGGAGGAGTGCACCTTTATTCAGATCTTCAACCACATGTACAATTTCAGTTTTGGTGCAGTTTATGATACAACCATTTTATAGGTTGGGAAGGAAACGGTTCAAACTACAGAAGACCAGGTGCTAAAGAGAGACATGCCGCCTGCATTCATCAAGTAAGTTTGTTTATCATTGACTATGGATGATGGAATTATTCCAGTCTATCTCTGAACACAGAACTTGTTTGGAAAAATCGGAAGAGGTTTCCGAATAGTTTAATGCTAGGAAATTTGGCGGCGTTCCCAGCTGCAACAAAGAGCCACTTCTGAACTGAGTGTTCAGTCAGAAGCGACCCACGGGTGACTTGTCCGCCTGAGAGGCTGTTTGTTGTGTTCCAGCATGGCTTCCAAAGGTCTGATAGGGTGGCCCAAATTGCCGACTCAGCAATGCTGCACCCCAGACATCAGGCTGGATTGACTCCAGTGTCCTGTACTGACAGAATTATGGAGATCGATGAGCTAAGTGCAGGAACATAACATCGGTTTTATCAGCCGCCTTGTCCAACTTCAATTTTGAAGAGTAGATTCCAGATCAGAACCCTCCCCCCAACGCACACATAGATGTATAGACAGCCATACACATGGGGCACCACGTCGTAAATCTCGTCCACCAGGCTTTGGAGGCTAGGGGGCATGTGTAATGTGAACCTGGCTAAATATAGATGAACCAGCAGCCATCGATACTCTGACCAGCAGGGGGTCAGAAGAAGGAGGCGGTGCCTTGTCTTCTTTCAAGTACTCCAATTAATCACCTAAATTCAAGCTAAGAAAACTAAAACGTCAAAAACAAAACGTCCTACATTGTCATCCCATCTGTGCAATTGTTTGCTTTATACATGTTTTTTTTTAACAAATATAACATGACAAAACAAAACAAAAAAAACAAGAAATGAATGTGCAGGGTGGAGAACTCATCTTCTAAACTGGTCCAAGCGGCTCAGATGCTGAAGACTGACCCCTACTCAGTTCCTGCTCGGGATTACCTCATCGACGGATCGAGAGGGATTTTGTCGGGCACGTCTGACCTGCTGCTTACGTTCGACGAGGCCGAGGTGTGTTTATGTTTGTCTCCTTCTGGAAAACATTCAGGGGAAATAAAGCTTTTAATAGCAACGTGCGGGAAAAGGAACCGAGCTCAGGGCTTCAAGTTGTTAAGTATTGCGAGCCCCAGTTAGATTTAATCAGAGAAAAAGTAACTTCCCTCTGTCAGACGACAGAATCTGGGTGTGTGCGTGTTGTATATTTGAAGCTTCTTCCAGTTTAAATAAAATCACATTGAGCGTGTTATTATGGCCACTGAGGTTTATCACCAGTTTTGAAGAAGCAAAAAAACTCTTGTCACAAGAAAGACATCACAAGACACACACACACACACACACACACACACACACACACAGGAACAGGGGCCACTTGAATAACAACAATAAAAGAAAGAAGAAAATCTTTTTCACATGATGTTTGGTCGCGATGCTTCGCTCGGCATCTCTGTGTTGTGTTTCAGGTGCGTAAAATAATCCGCGTCTGCAAAGGAATCCTGGAGTATCTGACAGTTTCTGAAGTGGTGGAGACCATGGAGGACCTCGTCACATACACCAAAAACCTGGGACCAGGTCAGCGGGAAGAATTTTGGAACATTTGCAATGAAAAGAGGGAATCACAACATCTACATCTTTTTTTTTTTTAAACGGAATAAACCTTGGTTGTGTGATGTCCATCAAAGCCAAATGATCATAACTTGGATCAGCACCAAATTGTACACGTTCTTGCACCCCCTTGAATGTTATCGTTAAGATTTATCAGTCAACTTCTGTCAACACAGATAAAAAAGTTGAATATGTTAAGCTGTTAGTTGTCTGAAATATGATAATCAAGTTATTCACACAGCGGCACGGTCCAGGGTGCGATCCGGGCCCCGCCTGTGTCGAGTTTGCATATTCTCCCCGTGCCTGCGTGGGTTTTCTCCGTGCACTCCCGTTTCCTCCCACATCCCAAAAATGTACAGCATTAATTGGACACTAAATTGCCCCTAGGTGTGATTGTGAGTGTGGCTGTTTGTCTCCATGTGCCCTGCCTGCGATGGGCTGGCAACCAGTTCAGAGTGTACCCTGCCTCCTGCCCAATGCTGCTGGGATAGGCTCCAGCACTTCTGCGACCCTTGTGAGGATAAGTGGCAAAGAAAATGGATGGATGGAAGTTATTCACACATCTCTGTTGCTGACTTTGTATGAGATCGGTGATTTGTGAAGCCGAAACGCGCAACCTCGACCTCGCGTTGACGAAATGAGTCAATTGTTTTCAACTGGTTGCCGTTGCGCAGGGATGACAAAGATGTCGAAGATGATCGAGGAGAGACAGCAGGAGCTGACGCACCAGGAGCACAGACAGATGCTCATCAACTCCTTGACCACGGTCAAAGAGCTGCTGCCTGTCCTGATATCAGGTGTGTATGTGTGGGTTTTGTACTAAAAAAAAGCACTCTTGTGATAATAACACTGATTATAACAGTCATTAGTTGCTGTTTGCTTTCTCGGCCCGGCTAACAAAGGAGGAACATTTTGGAAGACCCCAATCCACTATGCCAGCTGTTCTCAAACTTTTTAATACAAAATACCACCTCAAAAAATACGTAGCCCTCCACAAAGTCCCATATTTTACCAAACCAGTTTCTTTCTAGTATTGACCCTATGGTGTCTCGGTAAACATCACAAATGTGAAAATTGTCCACGCATTCCTGAGTTGCAGAGGTTTTCCTGCCAAGAAGCCTGAAATCAGCTACATAGATTTCTCAAGGTTATCTATGTCCCCAGTGAAGATTTCCCTCTACCTCTTCGCACCCGAGCAAGCGACGGTCAACATAACAAACACGTGTGTGCTCACAAGTGGTAACCTGATGCAGGAAAGGGCGTGTGGTCTTTGCCAGATATGGGCAAAGCAGATGCAAAACTGGGACAAACAGACGCAGGCGTCATAATTGGAATCAGAATAATCAGAATCACCTTTATTTGATGAGTTTGTCAAATAACGATGTAAATAACAGCATCATAATTTGAATAATAATAATTCCTGCGTGTGTGTGTGTGCGTGTCTTGTGATGTCTTTCTTGTGACAAGAGTTTTTTTGCTTCTTCAAAACTGGTGATTAACCTCAGTGGCCAACATAATTGGAATCAGAATCATCAGAATCACCTTTATTTGATGAGTTTGTCAAATAACGATGTAAATAACGGCATCATAATTGGAATAATAATAATTCCTGTGTGTGTGTGTGTGCGTGCGTGTCTTGTGATGTCTTTCTTGTGACAAGAGTTTTTTTGCTTCTTCAAAACTGGTGATTAACCTCAGTGGCCAACATAATTGGAATCAGAATCATCAGAATCACCTTTATTTGATGAGTTTGACAAATAACGATCATTCTGATGATTCTGATTCCAATTATGACGCCTGCGTCTGTTTGTCCCAGTTTTGCATCTGCTTTGCCGATATCTGGCAAAGACCACACGCCCTTTCCTGCATCAGGTTACCATCGAGTTTGTCAAATAAAGGCTTTGGATCGGCTCTTGTACGACAATGAATACTTTTGTGACGTAAAAAAGATTTAGCAATTGATGCAGAGTCCTCCAGCAGTAGAAAGCAATTTGAAATGACTAATAGAACAATAGCCAGAGGGGCCTTTCCACAGGGGATGCGAGTATGACAAAATGAAGTTTTTATCTTATTTTATTTTATATTATTAAATTGACACTTTCATTTTAAGTCCATGTGAGAGTCACTCTATGGGGGTCTAAATATGGGAAAATAGGGGGCTTTAAAGGTCTAGTGTCATCCCTATAAACGTTCTAAAATAGATATTGAAATGAAAAATGCAGATAAGATTATTCACTTTAATGTCTACACGAAAAAATAAATATGAGCGGAAGCACATCATCCATGCGGAAAGTTGTAGAAGTGTCATTCGACATCCAAGTGGTCGCCATATTGGCTGCATTCACTGTCCCTGACGTCACCCCGGACATTCCATATTGAAAACACGCTGTGGCCCCTACTGTAGGACACGCCCCTTCAGACACGGATGCTCTTTTCGAAGAAAACAGCTCACAATCGAGTGAAGTGTCCGGGGTAATATTACCCAATTGTTTCAAGCCATATTTAGAACGTCCAAACCACCTCCGTGCCCTATCCACCTCCGCACGTCGGTGATAAACGCACCAAGGCCGACAAGGCCGGCGGCAGTCTCGGCCTTGTCGACAAAGCCGGTAGCGATCCACAAGGCCTGCGGAGGCCGTCCTTCAGCTCTTGTCCTTTGCACCATGCAATCCATTTTTCATGACGAACCGGGTCTCTTGCATACTTATGAAGGGGAAATCCATCCTCCCGAGTGTTCAAACAATGTCCAGCAATGCAACGAGCCAGCATTTTGGCTAACATGAAGGAACAATGAGCTACCTTCCTGCAGGTAAAACTAATAGAAACAAATGAATCCGCTTGACTGCGCAACTGCCCTGTACGTCACTTCCCGCTTCTTCTCAAAAACAAATCCCTGAGAGGATTTTAATGGCGGGATTTACAAAAAGCTGTATACGTCAAAATCATGTTTTGTGGTGAAAAACGCATGGGTCCATGTCAGCTGCCGTTTTTTCATGAATAACATACTAAAAATCATGTATTCCATGACAGTGCCATTTTAAAGACCAATAATAAAACACAGTAGGAGTAGTAGTAGGTGTACATCAAAAATATGGTGGTTTTACTCCGAAAAGATACAGGGAAAAAACTGTACTTGTGAAATATATTGCAGCTAAAATTGAAATGAAAAATTGTAGTTTAACACTAGGGCGGCACGGTGGATCAATTGGAAAGTGCTGGCCTCACAATTCTGAGTTCCCGGGTTCAATCCCGGCCCCACCTGTGTGGAGTTGGCAAGTTCTCCTCGTGCCTGCGTGGGTTTTTCCCCGGGAGTCCGATTTCTTCCCACATCCCAAAAACGTGCAACATTAATTGGACACTCTAAATTGCCCCTAGGTGTGATTGTGAGTGCAGCTGTTTGTCTCCATGTGCCCTGCGACTGGCTGGCAACCAGTTCAGGGTGTACCCCGTCTCCTGCCCGTTGACAGCTGGGATGGGCTCTAGCACGCGAGCCTCATGAGGATAAGCGGCTAAGAAAATGGATAATTGCAAAGTTAAACACTAAATGTTTAAAAACAAGGTCATTCTTTATGATTAACTGCAAATGTATGGATACCGCTGACTGGGACTCTTGACTCAAAAGCGGCTCTTTCAATCATTTCGGATGACGACGACGATCATTATCGCTCATCTTTCTCCCCTCAGCGATAAAGATTTTCGTGGCAACCAAGAGCGGGCGCGGCGCCGGGATGGAGGAGGCCGAGAGGAACCGACGCTTCACCTTCGAGAAGATGAGCTGCGAGATCACCGAGATCATCAGAGTCTTACAGCTCACCACGTGGGACGAAGACGCCTGGGCCAACAAGGTAGCCCTCAGCTGACTGTACAGACTCTCGTTTTAGTTATCATGCATACACACTTGTTATACTGCAATTTTGTGGTGGGAGGCCTGCTCACATGTACTCTTCCACATGCAGTGTTAGCCACAACAACCCTCTTTGCTGCAGAGAGCATCTCTTTACCTTTCTGTGATTCACTTTTTCTTTTTGCTCGCTGGTGTAACTCCCTTTTCCTTTTTCCCTTTCTTTACCTCCCTCCTCCATTATTTTCCGCCCTTGTAGAAGGTAAGCCTGCTTCTCTCCCCATCTGCGGAACTCCGGTGCACGTGTGTGTGCCACTTGGCTTCACGCATTTCGATAAACTTTTCTAAATGTCGTCGTGTAAATGCCATCATGCTGGTACTAAACAACTTGTGTGTCACGTCTTTCAGTCGGCTGATGTGATAATGTACTGTACATACAGTAACTCATCACTGTGTATTGTTTTATGTGCATCTGTTTGTGTGATTTGAGCAGAGGTGACAAAAATACGCACGCTCTGTCTTCACATACAAGTACACGACATTCTTTAGAAAAAAGTAGAGGTGCGACGGATATACGCTTCACTGACAACTAAATGATTATCACAGGTGGCACGGTGGATCAGCTGGTAAAGCGTTGGCCTCACAGTTCTGAGGACCCGAGTTCGATCCCGGCTCTGCCTGTGTGGAGTTTGTATGTTCTCCCCATGCCTGCGTGGGTTTTCTCCGGGCACTCCGGTTTCCTCCCACATCCCAAAAACATGCAACACTAATTGGACACTCTACAAGGGGCCTGCAGTCTAAAAATAAACAACTGATATAATATGGTTGTACAAGTGTGCACACCCTCATATGACCAGAATTTGGCCAATAAATTCAAATGGGCGCCACGGTAGGTCAGCTGGTAAAGTGTTGGCCGCACAATTCTGAGGTTGCTGGTTTAATCCCAGAACTGCCTGTGTGGAGTTTGCGCGTTCTCCCCGTGCCTGTGTGGGTTTTCTCCGAGCACTCCGGTTTCCTCCCACATCTCAAAAACATGCAACATTAATTGAACACATTGAACAAATTGTTTCTAGGTGTGATTGTGAGTGCGGCTGTTGTATGTCTCCATGTGCCCTGCGATTGGCTGGCAACCAGTTCGGGGTGTAACCCGCCTGCTGCCTGTAGACAGCTGGGATAGGCTCCAGCACTCCCTGCGATCCTCGTGAGGATCAGCGGCATAGAAAATGGATGGATGGATGATTATCACATGCTTCGATAACGCTTTATGATAATCGCTTAATCAATTTGAAACCTTGTTTAAAATAGTACAAAATGGTCCTCTGAGTATTTCAGCCTGTGAACAATCTCTCAATCAGATTTATAATAATCATAATATAATAATAAAGCAATAAATATTAATGATCATATTGTAGTAATAAAGCAGACAAATTATCTTTATCTTTCATCAAGAAGCAAACAAGTTATTTTACTTTGCAGAAGAGTTATCAACATATTTGCCTATTTTCTGACGTTATGTTCCAAAAGAATTCATTTTCCATCATGTCAATGTGAAACAACAGAGTCATCAATTATTTGACAAAATAAGGAATAGCAAGTACACATGTCGTAAGAAGAAGTAAAAAGTTTCCCAAAAAATAAATACTTCAGTCACATCACGTAGAGATGGCGGATTTGAATCAACTGATTTGAAATAGTTGACGGTCTTCCGCGACGTTAAAACGTCTTAAAACGCAACGTGGTCTCATTCTCGCTATTGTGCCACAAGATGTTGTTTTAAGTAAAAATGACATCACTCGGAAATGATTGTGATTCTCGAATAAGATAAATCCTCCTTCCCCTTGTCTAACCTGTCACTCTGCATGTTTCAACACACAATCGGACCACACAATGCTTTGTCTTTGTGTGTCTGAGTTGTTGCTGTCCGCATACTATGACCCCTCCCAGTTATCATGAAGGGCAAGTGCCCCCCCCCATCCCCCAGTGTCACAAATTATATCAAATGAGCTCCTCCAGACACATCCATACGTAATACGTGACCTTTTCAATGGTTCCACTCAAGCGTTTTATCGTCCTCTGAGCTGGAAGTTAATGTTTTTCTCTGTTATTTGGAGAAAAATAATGAGCATTTTAATGCAATTTTGTGTGATAAAGAGCGCATGTTTGATGGCATGTCGTGTTTTTAATGACTGTTGGAACTACGCACTATATGTTCATATTTTATCCCAATGATTTAGATTGACCTATGAACTAGGAATAAGCATAATGGTTGATTATTTGATAGATAACAATTCCAAAGATTTTATTGAATTAGTCATGTCGTAAAGGAGTTGAGGCAAAATGGAGTTTGATATTAAGCTGAATCAGTCTAAAGTACTTCTCATTTTATATTATCTCTACTATTGTAGTTGAGCCAAACTTATGAACAAATGTCCCCCTCCAGTTCTATTTTTATCGGTAAAATAGGGCTTCTTGAGACAAAAAAAAAAAAAAGTGGTAGAAGCCATTCATCAAAATGATTCATCGACGACTAAAAATAATCCCGGATGTACAACAATAGAATGATGTTTGCACATCATTGGTTTTGTAAAAAAAAAAATAATAATAATAATAAAAAAGACTTCATGTAAATGACACATTTTTAAAATGATAATAATATCTCTGTCCAATAAATGCAAGTACTTTTTTTCCAGAATGTTGAATTTTTATAAATCAGAGAAAAGAACTGTTAAAAAACTGACTACATTTGAAAGTACGCTTTTTTTCTTTAATGAACAACATTATATATTCAATGTTACATTTCAGTAAAATCATTGAGAGTAAATATAAAATATAACAGGAGCTTTATTTATTTAATGGACTAGACTCTATGCCAAGAGGTTTGTTACCATCACATATCAATCATTTAACTGAGATCCCAATTTTGGGGGGATGATACAAGTAAACTAAACCATATTCTAAAAGTTTTTCCTCATTATTCTTTTAATTTTTTTTTTCATTTTAACAATACAATAGGATATGGAAGCGCTGAAGAGATCTTTGGCTTTGATCGAATCAAAGATGATCCAATCAAAAAGTTGGCTGAAAGACCCCTACGGACAACCAGGTTTGTCGCTGAGGGATTTATTTATAGTTTCTCGGTTTTTATCGGCATTATCGAATAATGGTGTGCCATGTTGCCCCCACCAGGAGAACCCGGTGAGGTGGCATTGCGTGTGATTCTGGACGAAGCGGGAAAGGTGGGAGAGCTGTGTGCCGGGAAGGAGAGGAAAGATATCCTGGCGACACATAAAGCTCTGGGACAAATGACGGACCAGATTGCGGATCTCCGAGTCCGGTATTGCACTCTTCTTTGGAAAATGATGTGGTGGGACGTCACAAAGGGTTTGATTCCCAGCCACTGCTCGTCAATGGGCGGGTCGCGTCAGAAGGGCATCTGGTCTAAAAACGCTGCCAAGCAAAACCGTGCAAGTGAATCACTGGGGTGACTCCTGATGTGAAAAAACAAAAGTGACAACAACTGCTGAAGTATATTTTATTCTAATTTTGTACTTTTACATACAGTACACACACTAGTTGAAGCAGTATTTCTATCTTTGTCGGTGTTTCTTCAACACAACTATCTGTACTTGTGAGTACTTTTGCCACTTCTGCAAAAATATCCAGGTATTTACATGAATATGTCGATGTTTTTGTGTGCGTGTGTGTGACAGAGGCCAGGGTCCGAGCCAGGCTTGTGTCCAGCGTGCGAGCCAGTGCTCTCAGGGCTTGGACTTGTTATTTGCAAAAGTGGATAAAGCCGCTCGCAGACTGGAGGCTCTTATCAACGCCAAGCAAGCCATCGCCAGGAGGCTGGATGCCGCACAGGTCTCATAAAACAAAAACATCAGACAAACGCAGAAAATCATTTGGGCACTTGAACGCTCTTGATGCTGGCATTCGTGATTATGTTATTTCGCGCAGGCCTGGTTGGCCGACCCCAACGGCGGTCCGGAGGGTGAGGACAACGTCAGGGCGTTACTGGCGGAGGCCAAACGCATTGCCGACCTGTGCGAGGACCCCAAAGACCGGGACGACATCCTGCGCTCCATCAGTGAGATCGCGGGCCTCACCGCCAGATTGGTGGAGCTTCGAAAACAGTGTGTTTATTTATTTTATCCGCCATCATTTGACACCACTAACACATAGATACTGTATTTATTTTAGATGTATTTTCATCTAATTCTAAGACCATCCATTCCCAGGATCAGAGTCCAGCCTCGTGTCACCAATACCTACCGCATTTTACCGGCGTGGAGGTTTTGTTGTTGCCTGTCAACTTTGGGCATCAGTCCTACAATAAGGTTGCTCGAATGTTTGAATATAGTGAAGATGTAGAGTGGGGTTTTATTTAGATGGTTTAACAAAAGAAAAAAAAAATCAAGGAAATTATCACATTGAAGTTTGAGCCACTTCCTCATTGGAATGTTGTTGTCAAGTGACTCATCACACCATGAGTCAATACTTCTGTAAATTCTGAATGCAGTACCCATACAAAGGAAACCCGATTCTGTCTGTCGCATGACATGATTTGAAACACGCAAGCATAAATTGCTCAATACATATTTGAACCAGGAAGTGCTTTATGTGATTTTATCTATTCATAATATATCTGTGCTTTATTCTTTTCAAATAGGATTTCAGTCTTTGGCTGTATTATTAATATTGAAAAAGTGCAACACGTATTCACCTGAAAATCAGTCATAACATATATAATATTTGGTAACAAACAGGCCAGTCAAAAATCTCAAATGGTGGATGCAATAAGGTTTGTATAAGATGTAAAAGGGGGAAAAATGATTCCCGAAAGCTCACACTAATAATGTTGTAAACCTTTTCAACATTTTCACTATATTTATGTAAAACTAGATATATATTCAGTTATATTTTCAGCACAGTGTATTGTTTGCTTCATACATGAGATACTGTGTGGTGTTTTAGGAAAACCATCACCAAAACTAAAAACCACAAGAAAGCAATAAGCAATCACAACTGCATTTTGATGGCCTGGTGTCCTACTGATTAGAGCGTCTGGCTCACAGTTCTGAGGACTGGGGTTCAAATCCCGGCACCACCTGTGTGGAGTTTGCATGTTCTCCTCGTGCCTGCGTGGGTTTTCTCCGGGCACTCCGGTTTCCTCCCACAGCCCAAAAACATCCAACATCAATTGGACACTCTTAATTGCCCCTAGGTGTGATTGTGAGTGCGAATCTTTGTGCACTGCACTTGGCTGGCAAAACCAGTTCAGGGTGTACCCTGCTTCCTAACCAATGACAGCTGGGATAGGCTCCAGCACTCCCGCGACCCTCGTGAGGATAAGCGGGTCAGATAGATAGAACTGCATCTTTTTTTTATTTCACCAGAATACTATTATGGAACATATATACTGGTTCCAAATACTAGTCAGTGTTAGCACAAAACCTTCAGGCTTCAGGAAAAGCCCATTAGAACATCCACCCATCCATTTTCTTTTGCTGCTTATCCTCACAAGGGTCACAGGGAGTGCTGGAGCCTATTCCAGATGTCAACGGCCAGGAGGCGGGGTACACCCTGAACTGGTTGCCAGCCAATCGCAGGGCACGTAGAGACAAACAGCCACACTCACAATCACACGTAGAGGCAATTTAGAGTGTCCAATTAATGTTGCATGTTTTTGGGATGTGGGAGGAAACCGGAGCGCCCAGAGAAAACCCACGCAGGCACGGGGAGAACATGCAAACTCTACACAGATGGGGCTGGGATTGAACCCGGGTCCTCAGAACTGTGAGGCCAACGCTTTACTTTATTTGGGATTAATCAGAAACAGTTGAAATAGTGGCAGGTGTGTGGTGACCCTGTTAAAGGAGGGTGTACACACTTGTTTTTACTTCACCTCTCTAAAACATCACAGCTTTCTTTTCAGTCGAGTTGTACAGGGTATAGGTCACATTAATAGTGCAAAAAGTTTTGAAACGTTTGCTCTAAGTCTCATTTTTTGATTACAAAAAGATGTGCATTTGAATTATTGTTTGTAGACTTTTTACATCCACTGTGTTTTCTGAAATTTATAGTAAATATTGACAAAACCCAAAAAAGTGGCCTCAACATCAATGATATTTCCCTTTAAGCGTGATTGTTGGGATGATTGTCTAACCACGGGCTAATGAGAAGTTGGGCTCCTAAAAAACTAACAAAAAATGACAATTGCACTTTATTCCATGAAAGGTGGAGAAGGCTCTGGATTACGGAACACCTTATTTCCCTTCCTATTTAAAGCTCCTATTTCTGCACATTGCTAAACGACATCTTCCGTCTGCGTTGCATTTTTGTCTCAGAGGTAAAGGTGACAGTCCAGAAGCGCGCGCCTTGGCAAAGCAAATCGGGGCGGCCCTGCTGACCCTGCAGGCCAAAACCAACCGAGCCGTTGCCAACATGAGGCCCGCCAAGCCTGCAGTCACCTTGGAGGGCAAAATGGAACAAGCGCTGCGCTGGGTCGCCAACCCTGGAGTGGATGACAGAGGCGTAGGTGAGTGGGTGAGGCAATAAGTAAGGACTGACATATTTGTGAAAAAAAGTGCAGTTTGTTGAATGTGGAGTCATGTCAGCGAGGGTTGTTCTGGTGGCATTAGTGATACGCGGGTAATGACGAAACACTCAAAAACATGCATGGTGGGTTAGTTTACAACTTTAAGTCGCCCATTGGTGTGAATGTGAGTGTCAATGACCAGTTCAGGGTGTGCCCCGCCTCTCGTCCACAGTCAGCTGCGATAGCCGCCTGCACAACCGCCACCCTGGTGAGGATGAACGCTAGGGAAAATGGATGGAGGGATGCTTACCTTACAGTATCTAAAAATATACAAAAATTCTAATCTGTTAAAGAGTTTTGAAAGGATGTTTATGTACGGGAATTTGTTAGGTTGCAAGTTACAATTGTTCCCTATAAAGGTCTAAAAAAAATGCATTATGATCAATTCATCTATTTTTGTTAGTGCAAACACGTTTGTGTGATCATATTAAACATTATAGGTACTTTATATTACAATTTTGCTCAACTGAAATGAAGATAAATAAATAAAACTAGGATCTGGAAACCTAAAGAAATGGCAAGAACCAAGGCATGCAGCTTTCTGTCACAAGAAAATGAACACAACATTGTGGAGCAATAAAAGATGAAAGACTACACCTTTGAGAACTAACAAAAAAACACAAAATTTCTACACGTTGTGGCTGTTTACATGATTGTGTGCTGCTATTTTGGTTAGTAACTCGGTTCAACTTGTTAATTGCATAATGTGAGTGTCTGAATGAGCGTCAATGAGCTATGATAATCACATTTGATGCAGATTTTTTTTTGATCAAAACATAAAGGAGGCATCTATTTGAGGGAGCCGTTTATTCGTTTTAAGTGGATAGTTCATCTAATTCTGACACAGTAGTAGAAGAAACACAATGTGGAAATAACGGTATTTGCCATTCAGAGAGGAAAACACCTCCACCTCCAGGTATTAGAGCTAACACCATGCAAAAGGCTGAAAACATTTTGAGCTGCAAATACTGTACATTCAGAAAGAAAAAAAAAGTTTGAAATTCTCAGTTTTGTTTGTCTATTGTTTAATTACCACTTGTTCCTTCCCACGCTGCCTCACGGGAACAGAGTGTGAGAGAATTGAATGGAACACAGGTACTGTCTTACACTCTTTACCTTCCAGTAAGGATACACCCAGACTTTTAACATTTGATTTTTATACTAGGCATATGCTGCCACAGGAAATTCAAATTTTATTTTCAATTTAAAATGTGCCATTGTATGATACAGATTTTTACTGTCCTATATAATAACAATAATAATAATTACAGTATAATAACAATTATTTTTATTACCATAGCACTGTTAAAACCTGCATTAATGCGTGTTGTTAAAACTGAGCATGATGTTATAATTGATCATTTTAGGAATAAAACGTCTGTCTCAGTTTTGATAACTCTTCTGCACTCATGTATTCAACCCTGATCATGAAGGCGGTCCTTGGTATAAAACTTTGATCACAAAAGCATCTTTCAATGCATTTGTCCATCGCACGCCGCATCCCTCCCTACTCTCTAGATGTTTGTTTTTACCCAAGAGTAAGCCGATAGCAAGTATTTGAACACGATACGAAGGACGACCTCTGACCGTTTTCATGTCCTCAGGTCAGGCGGCTATCAGAGGGATGGTTGGAGAAGGGAGGAGGCTGGCAGGAGGCCTCCTGGGGCCGTACCGCCAGGACATGATGGGACGCTGCGACCGAGCGGAGGCTCTCATGACATCCTTGGCAGACGTGGCTGGCAGGGGCGAAGCCGAGGCCCCCCACGCTCGAGCGACTGCCGCGCAGCTCCATGACAGCCTCAAGGTAGCTCATGTAAACACTGCGTTCTTTATAATGTATACTGTGAAACCAACACGGATCAAATTCCCCCAACTTTTTTTTATGTCATTGAGTTCTTTGCGGATCATCTGTAAACCAGAAATGGGCAACGGATGAACAACGGGCTTGCAGTCTAAAAATAAACAACTGATATAATATGGCTGTGAAAGTGTGCACACCCTCATACGACAAGCATTTGGCTGTGTTAATAATTAACCAATAAAATTCAAATGCTTGTTAAATGGGGGTTTGCACACACACTTGCAACCATTCGATGTGGCTCCAATCGCCAAAAATAAAGTTCAGATGTTCTCGTAGGCTTTTCCTAAAGGTTTTTGCATAGGCTTTTTATATCCACTGTATATACATCCATGAATCGATACAGTACATACTATAATCATAAAAATAAGCCCAGACCAACTTGCCCTTGACAAGGGTCTTCAGAAAGTCACCACATCACTTTTTTACTTCCTCATATTTGTCAACCAAGCTGTTCTGTAAAATGAGGCGTGCAGCGTAGACACATTTTCAGGGTGAAGCCTATCGTTAGCTTGCTAACTGCACGCTGTAGTGGTAAACGAGGCTTGTTCTTGAAGCCAAGTACAGCTAACTCACAACTGAGCAGCCAAAGAAATGTGGCTTTGTCCAATGGGGGGAGGGAATTTATCCGTGAATGTATACGCCCAGCCCAGTGATGCCACTGGGCTCTGACTTAGCCCCACCCACAAAGTCAAGAATGGTGAAAAAGATGTTAAAGGTCTACCTGAACAATTCCGAACTATATTGTTATCAGTCTTTGCATACATTTTCAGCACTTCAAAGATTTAACTTATTTACATCCAAAACACAGCCATCTGGCTATAGTCCCTTTAATAATTTATTGGGCATGCCTATCATCTGATTAAATACACTGGTAGTGAGCGCCACCAAGTGGACTTATTATGAAATGTATGCCGGAACCAGGAACTGAGGCAGAAAATGCAGGAGGTGATGACCCAGGAAGTATCTGATGTCTTCAGTGACACCACAACCCCAATCAAATTGCTGGCTGTAGCTGCGACCGCTCCCCCAGATGCCCCTAACAGGGAAGAGGTCAGTCGTGTTGTGCAAGGATTCACAGCAGGACAACTGCAGTGAACAAAATGTTTGGCTGTTCTGTCCTCGTAGGTTTTTGAGGAGCGCGCTGGGAACTTTGAGGCCCACGCGGGTCGTCTGGGGGCAACAGCTGAGAAGGCGGCTGCTGTGGGAACAGCCAATAAGACCACGGTCGAGGGGATTCACGCTGCAGTCAAACATGCTCGTGAACTGACGCCACAGGTTTTTTATTCACCACTCCTTGACCACATCAGTGTCCTGCAAAGATTTTGCAGAGGAATATTTACAGTGAAGAACATCAGTATTTGAATACCCTGCTATATTGCAAGTTCTCCCACTTAGAAATCATGGAGGAGTTGGAAATTTCCACTGAGAGAGATAATATGAAAAGAAAAATCCAGAAATCACAATGTATGATTTTTTTAAATGATTTATTTGTGTGATACAGCAGCAAATAGGTATTTGAACACCTTAGAAAACCAATGTTAATATTTGGTACACCATCCTTTGTTTGCAATTACAGTGGTCAAACATTTCCAGTACTTGTTCACCAGGTTTGCACACATTGGAGGAGGGATTTTGCCGCACTCCTCCACACAGATCTTCTCTAGATCAGACAGGTTTCTGGGCTGTCGCTGAGAAACACAGAGTTTCAGCTTCCTCCTAAGATTTTCTATTGGGTTTAGGTCTGGAGACTGGCTAGGCCACGCCAGAACCTTGATATGCTTCTTACGGAGCAACTCCTTGGTTTTCCTGGCTGTGTGCTTCAGGTCATTGTCAAGTTTAAAGACCCAGCTACGACCCATCTTCAATGCTCTGACTAAGGGAAAGAGGTTGTTCTCCAAAGTCTCACAATTCATGGCCGCGGTCATTCTCTCTTTAATAGAGTGCAGTCGTCCTGTCCCATGTCCAGAAAACACCCCCAAAGCATGATGCTACCACCCACATGCTTCACAGTAGGGATAGTGCTCTTGGGATGTAACTCATCATTCGTCTTCCTCCTGTCTCTGGTGTCTTTGGACAGCTCTTTGGTCTTGGCCATATTACAAGTTTGAGTCTTACTGATTCTATGGGGTTGACAGATGTCTTTACGCAGCTAATGAGCTCACACAGGTGCATCTGATTCAGGATAATACATGGAGTGGAGGTGGACTTTTAAAGGCGGACTAGCAGGTCTTTGAGGGTCAGAATTCTAGCTGATAGACAAGTGTTCAAATACTTATTTGCAGCTGTATCAAACAAATAAATAGTTAAAAAAATCATACATTGTGATTTCTGGATTTTTATTTTTAGATTATCTCTCTCACAGTGGACACACACCTACAATGAAAATTTCAGACCCCTCCATGATTTCTAAGTGGGAGGACTTGCAATATAGCAGTGTGTTCAAATACTTACTTTCTTCACTGTAGTCACATTTGACTAAGTTATTATCTCAGCCTCTTAAATACCACATCTTCGTGATGAAAAGTGTGACTTATGTCACAATCCACTTCAACTCTTGCCCATGCTCCTGGGCTGACACAGACAGCAGTGCTACTGTAACTCCACATTCGCAGTCAGAAAATGGTTAGGCCACTACAAAGAGGGGGGGGGGGGGGTTAGGTATCCATTAAGTACTTGAATTAAAACTAAAACTTTATCACTTAGTTTCCATGAGACATTTGGGGGGGTCCTGGAGTAAATTGCCAGTATATGCCTAATGATAAGTTCCCCCTGGTCCAGGTAACTTCTGCTGCTCGCATCTTGTTGAAGAATCCAGGGAACAAGGCAGCGTATGAGCATTTTGACACCATGAAGAACCAGTGGATCGACAACGTAGAGAAACTCACGGGTGGGAACTTATTTTTTTTAAAAACAAACTTCAGAAGTTTTTTTCATTTCTCTTGTGTGTGCATGTTATGCAACAAATGATAATAAAAGAGAATTTACTGATTTATTACATTTTTCTGTTTAGAAGGTGTATTATTTAGTATTTACATTAGTTGGATGAAAATGTGATAATGGAACATTTTACATTTATTTTTTAGGTTTTTTTTATACGGTTTACAGGGCCAAAATAAATCTTGATTGTATTTACAGTACGTAAGTGAGTGTGTAATAAATGTATGATTGGCGTCAATAAAAAGTTTAGTGTGGGCAGAGTTAATTGCTCATCGTCCTTGCTAAATATCTTATTGTGTGTGTGTGTCTGTGCACATTTTTGTGTATGTTCGTGTCTCTAGGTCTGGTAGATGAGGCAATAGACACAAAGTCACTGCTCGACGCCTCCGAGGAAGCCATCAAGAAAGACATCGACAAGTGCCAAGTTGCCATGGCGAATGTTCAGCCCCAAATGCTTGTTGCCGGGGCGACAAGCATCGCGCGGCGAGCCAATCGGGTTCTGCTGGTGGCCAAGAGGGAAGTGGAGAACTCGGAAGATCCGAGCTTCAGGGACTCGGTAAAACACGCGTCAGACGTCCTGTCGCACACCATCTCCCCCATGGTCATGGACGCCAAAGCGGTGGCAGGCAACATGCAAGATAAAGGTAGACACACACACAATTCAGTGGAAGCCATAAATGCGCGATGACCTCTGATCCTCCCACAGGGCTGCAGAAGGCCTATTTGGACTCCTGTCTAAGGATCCTGGGCGCTGTTGGAAAAGTCAGAGAGGCCTTCCAGCCTCAGGAGATAGACTTCCCCCCTCCACCACCTGACCTCGATAAGCTCCAAGTTCCGGTATGTTCAATGCGTATTCACTCAGGAAATGCTTTGAATGCTTTTATTTTTTCAACTGTAACACTGGATGTGGTCCGTATGTAGCCTCATCATCAAATTGTGTGTTTTGTATTCAGCTGAGCGATGAGCAGGCTCCACCCAAGCCGCCGCTGCCAGAGGGCGAGGTGCCGCCCCCTCGTCCTCCTCCTCCCGAGGAAAAGGATGAAGAGTTCCCGGAGCAGAAGGCTGGAGAGGTCGTCAGCGAGCCAATGATGGTGGCCGCCAAACAGCTGCACGACGAGGCCCGCAAGTGGTCCAGCAAGGTCGGTCCACATGTGCACATTTGCCTATATTTGTAAAACTGACCTTGACTATTTTGGTCATGGAATATGATCCATATTTTGTGAGTCACGTCAATGCCGAGATGTGGCCATGAGTGGCTTGATTCCAATTTCAGAAGGAAACTGGAAACTGTCATCTGGTAAACCAAAAGAAACAAAAAAGTGGTGCACACACACATTTACTGCACAATTCATTAAATACTTGCACAACCCAAAGCGCTGAATGCTTATCTAAGTTTTCATTTAACAGTATGTTCTTTTATCATTTGCAGTAGTATGCTGTAGTATTGAATATATATAGAATTCATAGTAAAAGCTTTTTCCAATGTACAGTACTGTATTCAAAATATTCTATAACTAGATGCCATAACCAGGTGTAGTGCAGTGCAGTTCAACAGCTCTCTGAATTAAAACTTAAGCCACTGTTAAAGTAATACTTGTTCACCAAAGTTCAATTTTACTAGAATGTGTAAGTGTACTTAATCTTATGACCATTCATACGTCCAGCATCCAATATAAGGTTCTAGAGAAGGATCTTTGGTACACGGTCTAGAAGTGGTTAGCATGTATAGTGGCGATTGGGAATAGTCTTAGCTAGCAAGGCTAATCGCTATTGCCATCCACAAGCAAATTCTTCTCATACTCTCTGACCCAGGAATGTGTGTAGTATGAAGACTGTGTGGTCTTTTTGGTGCGACATTTTGCTGCTCCACAGAGCTTTAAATCCAGAAGAGGATGGGCTAGTGGAAAGTCCATTTTGATTGTAAGACACATTGCAAAAAACACGTGATTAGCCTTTAGCTGACTTTCATAGTCGTAAAGCTGACTTGTTGACCAATCAGTTCAACCCGTAGTGTGAATACGAGTATAAATGTTTGTAAATGTGCGACTGAGGTTGGTCCTGCCTCTCAGCGAAAGTCAGCTGGGATAAACCCCAGGTCACCTGCTACCCTAATGAGGAAAATGGATAAATGCTGATGTCCTTTGATGTTTATGTCTGTAGTATTCCATCTTTCTTGTTTTGATGTGAACGGAATAATTCCTTGTTATTAGTTTATTCATATGTTGTTGCGCATCTGCTCCATTTCACCACTCTCTCCAGAGAGTGTGATCAAAAAGTCACTTTATTTGCATCCCGCTCATCTGTTTTCCTAAATGTTGCGGAAGGAGGCCTTAGCCATGTTAGATCACTACATCAGGACCACTGCTCCATTCTTATTTTTTTCCCACCTGGCCTTCACCGTGCAGTCCCGCCTCCCCTGCCCTCCCCGCTCCTCCATGATGCCTGTATTCCTCCTTCAGTTCTTCCTCTGTTCTTTCACCTTCTGCTTCTCATAGTGTACTAAACACCTCCTTCCCTCCTGCCATTCCCTGCTCTCCCCCTCCCCTTTTCCCCTCCACATTTCCCCCTCCCCTATCAATCCTCCTCCGCCGCAATACAATCCTTCACCCCTTGCCCTGCCAGGAGGCAGTAGAGGTAGATGATGAAGATGAGTTTACTGATGGTGAGGATGACTATGAGCCAGAGCTGCTGCTGATGCCCTCCAACCAGCCTGTCAATCAACCCATGCTGGCGGCTGCCCAGGCTCTGCACCAGGAGGCGCGCAAGTGGTCCAGCAAGGTCTGACATGATGTCACGAGCGCATTTTGGGCGCTGGATTATTTGACTCCACCACTTCTCTCAACACACGCATGCATCAAAAAAAAAAAAAAAAAAAAAAGTGCCACTCAAACCAAATGCATTTGCCACTACCATGGCAACCTCCAACCAGCTGTGGCTGCTCAGACGGTGCTGAAGTTGTATTAAATGTTGACAGTTGTTGGAATGGCTTTCGATGCACCACTATGATGAACTAGCTTCACAATGACCCACCCCCCCATGGTGGTGATTTAAAGGAGACGTTTCTCTGTTGTCAATCACTTGTTGTCAGAGCAACCTGCGATGCCAAGAATGACAGTTTCCCAAAGACTTCTGGGTGACGTAGTTGGGACCCCATGGTTACTAAAAGCACTGAAAAATGGGTCACCGTGCATGTAAATATCACAATGATATTCTCTGTGTATACAATGCATGTTACTAACAAAGGAAGCCTGCCTTGCTAAAAAAAAAAAAAAACAATATGCGTGTCATTAGCATTCGCTGCCATTTTCATGATTTTTAACCCCCGTCATATTAACAAACCTCATGCAATATATGGACAAAAGTGTTGGGACTTATGGCCATTGCTGACAATAGAGACTTGAGAATGACTTTGTACTATATTTGGAGGGCTGCTGACTCAAAATCTGTATTGTACTCCAGTTCATCCCAAAGGTGTTTAATGAAGTTCTTTTACAACCCAAATCATCAAATCGTGTTTTGCTGTTGTCGTGGTAAAAAAGAAAAAAAGGCCTTCTCTAAACTATTATCCACAAAGTTGAAAGAACAAATTCTCCAAAAATGTCTTGGTAAGATGAAGACTTGGGGAGCAGCATGGTTAAACCTGTGTTTTCCCACCTTTCATTGACCCAATCCACATATTCATTGAAAAAAAAAAAAAAATCTCACCACCCAACAAAAATGTTTAAAAAGCATGGAAACCAAAATACTAATGGCCTTGGGAATCACTGGGTTAAAAGATGTTTCCCAGTACTTGTTCATATACTGTTTCTCCATTACATTCTTCTCAATCATGGCAAATCCATCCTCCTCCTCATCCTCATCCCTCTCATTACTCTCTTGCCTCCTCATACCAGGGCAACGACATCATCGCGGCCGCCAAGCGCATGGCTCTCCTGATGGCCGAGATGTCCCGGCTGGTGCGCGGCGGCAGCGGCAACAAGCGAGCGCTGATCCAGTGCGCCAAGGACATCGCCAAAGCGTCGGATGAGGTGACGAGACTCGCCAAGGAAGTGGCCAAGCAGTGCACGGACAGACGCATCAGGACCAACCTGCTGCAGGTTTGTTTGGAATGACAAACTAAGACTGACCTGCGACAGCCAGCATGGTTCCCCCAATGAGAATTCACGACTGGACGGCAATCTGTAACCGCCCCCAAATTGATCTCTTCTCTCTCACGTTGAAGGTGTGTGAGCGGATCCCTACCATCAGTACTCAGTTGAAGATTTTATCCACGGTGAAAGCAACCATGCTGGGTAGAACAAACATTAGCGAAGAGGAGTCCGAGCAGGTAAAACCATCATTTGAAAACATGGCATTTACTGTTTATGTCATAGTTACTTAATATCATCATTTTTATATCCCGTAATTTCCGGCCTATAAACCGCAACTTTTTTCACACACCTTCAACCCTACGGTTTATGCGGCGATGCGGCTAATTTGTGCATTTTTTTTCCTAACGGCCGCAAGGGGTCACTCAAGCGGAAAAGGTAAGAATGGGACCAATGGAATATATGTGCCGAGGAAGTGACTTTTACCGGCCCTGATAGCGCCGCGTTAGCATTCGTGCTGTGCTAGCGTGTTGCTGCTGTGTTACTGGCGTGTCTCAGTGATATTTACTGGTAGGTTTTATTTTAACCGGTCCTGTTATTGTTAGCGCTAGCACGGTGTCAGCATTAGCGATATTTAACAGCGTTAAACTCTTTCTGTGTACCGTCTTTCTTTGTAAATATCTCATCTTTCAATCTGGGTTTCAATGTAGGCACTTGCAGCTTTTACACAGCTGCGCCGTATGTATGTACCAAATGGTATTTCCTTTACAAATGTACTCTGTAGGCTTTTAACCAGGTGCGCTCCGTAGGCCGGGAAATACGGTACCAGTATTGTACAGTGGTACCTCTACTTATCAGACTTGAATTCCAACTATCGGTGCAGTTTTCATGTCTCAGTTTTATTGTAAACCTTGTGATATTCCTAAAATGTAGTCTTGTGCAGTACATATTTATTTTTTATTGTATTTCAAAGTCAACACACAAAATGGGGGTGGGGTGGGGGGTGCACCATATCTCAGTAGTTAGAGCATTGGTTTGGTAAACAAGGGGTCATGAGTTCATTTCTCACTGGGGCCTCCAGTCCCAAGTGGGGGTTACGTCAGGAAGGGCATCCGGTGTAAAAACTGTGCCAAACAAATATGAGTGTTCATCTGAGATGACACTCTGTGGCGACCCTTAACGGGACAAGCCGAAAGAAAGTTGTTGTTGTCATAGTTAACACAGAGAGGTAACATTGAATCCATTAAACTGAGTTTTTCTTCATGCATTTCTTCAGTCTCTTATATAATGTATATACTGCCCCCTAGTGTTCAGATTGAGCCACCACAAAACTGAAATGCCGAATGTTATAGGCTCATTTAGGGGAACTGAATGGCGAACGTAACAACAAGTGAACATAAATTTGGTCAAATGTCAATAATGAAAAGTTGTCACGGTGGAACACTGGTTATCACATCTGCTTAACAGTTTTGAGGACCCAGGTTCAAAT
Source organism: Syngnathoides biaculeatus (assembly GCF_019802595.1). Lineage (NCBI taxonomy): Eukaryota > Metazoa > Chordata > Actinopteri > Syngnathiformes > Syngnathidae > Syngnathoides > Syngnathoides biaculeatus. The sequence continues at coordinate 13,316,124 of NC_084651.1, forward strand.
CTGAGCTCACCTGTGTTAAGTTTGCGTATTCTCCCTGTGTGGGTTTTCTCCAGGTACTCCCGTTTGGTCCCACATCCCAAAAACAAGCATGGCAGGTTAATTGAAAACTCGAAATTGCCCTAATGTGTGGATATGAGTGCAAATGCTCATTTATTTATTATATGTGCCGTATGGCTGGGTACCAGTACGCCCGCCTCTTGTCCGGAGTCAGCTGAAACTGGTTCCAGCATGCCTGCAACCTTTGTGAGGTGAGCAGGACAGAAAATTAATGGATGGATGTAGATGATGTCATTCCCCCCAAAAAATATTATATTGGGGTGAAAAGTTTTTTTTACGCTTTTGAGAAATATTAATTTAAAACATATTTTCATAACAATTGCCAAACTTAATGCCATTATAAAGTATCCGTACTTGGCGAGCACTCAAATGTAGGTACTTGTACTTTGTGTCACAGCGTTGTCTCGGTACATCATGTGATTCATTATTGCGACCCCTGACAGGATGAACCTCACGACAAATAACTGCATCTTTAATGAGCTCGGAATTAGAAAAAAATACTCATGTATCCTTATCGTATGGAATAAAATATTTACTATATTTACTAAACTATTTCTGTGTTCCGAAGCTCATAACCAGGTGCGCTCTGTTGGGGTTGAAAGCGTGTGAAAAAAGTCGCGGCTTGTAGCCGGCAATTACGGTAATTGCTTGAGTGAGGTTGCGAAGCAAAATTTTCCGTAATACTGTATGTCCCCATAACGACATAAAAAAAAAATCATGTTTTGTGTGTGCCGTCTCTGTTGTTATGTCTCGGCACCCGATGTCTCCTTGCTTTGCGCAGGCCACAGAGATGCTGGTCCACAACGCCCAGAACCTGATGCAGTCTGTGAAGGAGACAGTCAGGGAAGCTGAGGCGGCCTCCATCAAGATCCGCACGGACGCGGGATTCACTTTGCGCTGGGTGCGCAAGACTCCCTGGTACCAGTGAACGCAGCAGTGACTTTGTGAACAGAATACGTATAAAAGAGTGGAAAAAAAAAAAAGAAGTAGCAACATCGACATACTGCAGATGATTCTCCATCATCCACTGTAGATTTGCGTCATTTAAAGCTTCTTTTGTCCCTTATTAAAATGGACACAAAGGAAGCCTTTTTATTAATATATATTTTTGGTATGTTGATTGCAGGTAGCTATATATTTTTTGCATGAAGATGTTTTCTAGTTTCTAAAAGGCGACTCGAAACATTGTGATAGGACTTTTGTGTTTCAAAGAGCGTTATTTCTTAACAATGAAGTATTTTGTGTGTGAATGAGTGTACATCGATCTCAGATATTCAGGACAAAGCCCCCCCCCCCCCCACACACACACACACATGTTTACTTTGACATTTAACGCTGCTCTTAACTAATTGAAGATCTGCGTGTCAGTTTCAAGGTTTGGTGGCGCTTATCGCTTGAACGATGTAGTCTTTTGGATTTTAAATGCTTGGCAATGAAGTGTGTAATTCCATAAATGAGTGACTGCTGATAAAATGGCACATTTCACCAAATTGAAGTATTTGCATAGTGTTGGTTTTGAGTGTGTGCGTGTGTGTGTGGTGTGTGTGTGTGTGTGTTGTGCACGTGCGCATGAGTGACAATATGGAGGAACACATGATTAATGATCGGGATAGGTATAATAAATAAAAATTAGATTTTTATTAAATTTAAGCAATTTTATTTTCTTTATTGCTAATGAGTTCTTTTCTTTTGGGCAAAAATGGTGTGTTATACTTGTTGGTTCAGTCTCATCTAGTTTTCTGTCTTAAGATAACCAACAGCACTCTTGCCCAAAGTCAGCTGGGATAGTCTCCAGGACTCCCGCAACCCTTGTGAGGATCAGCAGCTTGGAAAATGGATGGATGGATTTTGGCTATAGGAAGCCTAGCCACGCAATGTACAGAATGTACTCCTCCAAAAAACTGAGCTCAATACAACATTGGCATGGAAACAGGAACTACATGTATCGTATTCTGATAATTGAAGTGTTTGAAATTCAAATTTCCCTCACAGTTAGTCAAGGAAATATATAGTCAAATATCCAACCCTATTGAAATGTGAAGGTTTTATGCCTGCTGATTTTTTTTTAAATATTATTTTGAAGCAAAATGCTGCATTTGGCATTGCATTACAAATTAAAGCTATACTATATAATAATTCAAAAGCCCATCACCACACACCTTTTTTTTTACCGAATTTCGTATCTTTTCTACCAACGTGTAACTTTTGTTTTCATGTACTATTTCCATAACAGTTGAATTGTTTTGGGGTCATGTATTTGGAGTTGTGGGGTCACAATTACACAAAATTACACGCAACCAATGCCGCACTCCATGGATTTTAAGATCTTGTTTTGCTTTTATTATAAAGTATTTTGTATGATTGCTGGGCAAATGTAACTGTTAAATGGAGCATCATTTTGTGTGTGTGTCAATGTAAAGATGCACGCTATTAAAGGGAAAGAATGTAACGAGCATGTACCATCCGCTTTCTCAGAGCGACAGGGAGTACAAACGATTAGTATATATGTACTCGCGTGATGTATCTCATGCACCCGGATTGTATCCTGAGAGTTGATGGCCACTCAAACATGTGCTCTGTTTGTGCCTTGGAAAAATAAAAAGACTGATTCTGAATGACAATCTAATGGTAACGGCTTGATCTGTATTCTACTTTTTTTTTTTTTTAAGCACATAGGAGTTTGTACTTTCAATTAACTTAACAGTGGGTATAAAAAGTCAACACATTCCTGTTCAAATGCCAGATCTTTGTGGTCCAAAACAAGAAACCAAGACAAGTCATTTCAAAACTCTTTCCTCCTCTACAGCTCAACAAATGAGATCATTATTAGTGCCTCTGATTAAACCCCAACCAAGTCCAGTTGTTATCCTCTGCCTTTTTGTGGTCACATCCGCATAGCACATGCCATGGCCAGCAGAGAGTGACAACAGCATCAGAGAGAGCTAAACTTTCAAAAATAGCAGTCAAAGGAAGAGTACTATAGTTTCCAAGTTATTAAATATAGCATGGAACAGAGTCAGGGTACACCGTGGGCTGGTCACCAACCATTCACTCTCACAATCCCACCTATGGTCTTCAGTACCGAACATGATTGTTTATGAAATGTGGGTTGTACTAAGTGTGAGTACCTGGACAAAACCATGCAAATTAATAAGATTTAATACTGATCATGTGAGACATCCATCCATTGTCTTTGCCGCTTATCCTCACAAGGGTCGCAAGGAATGGTGGAGGCTATCCCAGCTGTCAACGACCAGGAGGCGGGGTACACCCTAAACTGGTTGCCAGCCAATCGTAGGGCACGTGGAGACAAAACATCCGCACTGACAATCACACCTGGGGGAATTTGGTGTCCAATTAATGTTGCATGTTTTTGTGATCTGGGAGGAAACCAGTGTGCCCGGAGAAAACCCACACAGGCACGGGGAAAAAACATAAACTCCACACAGGTGGGGCCAGGATCAAACCCAGATCCTCAGAACTGTGAGGCCAAAGCTTTACCAGCTTATGCACTGTGCCGCCCTTCATGTGAAACATATAACTGAATATATTGAAATTCTACAGTAATACAGCAACTTTATTTTATTTTTTTAAATGTAGAATATTTTAACAAAATGTGTTTTTCAATCAAGAGTCACTAATAGTGAAGTGATACACGCGCCTGACTTTGGTGCAGGCAGCCTGGGATCGACTCCCGCTCAGTGATGATGTTGATACTTGCCCTGTGACTGACTGGCAACCAGTTCAGGGTGTACCCTTCCACCTGCCCAGTGATAGCTGGGTTGGCTCTACCACCCCCGTCACCCTTGTAAGGGTAAACAACTAAGAAAATGGATGAATTTTTCAATGGCAGAAATGGAAAATTTTACATCACAAAATCAACATTGCCAATACACTTTCTTCCCATTATCATATCTGCTCAAAACGTTTAAATAGTTTTGTTTGGTCTAATTTATTCTGCTATAATTTGTTTTAGTTGTTGGATTTTAGATGTTGCCTACTGAATTTTTTAGTAGTTTCATGTATGCTGTCCTCAGATATTCTGAAAGGCATCTTCAAATTCATTGTATTAATGTGATTAATGTAATGTAATTTCACATTCTTCCCACTTCTGTAGTGGGTGCATGAAAAAAAAATTTTTGAGGAAAATGCTGGGAATCACTGCACAAAAAGAACAGTAAAATTGTACACAATTGACATGACCATTAATGTAAAATAAAAGGTACACAAACAAGAGTGCATTTTATACTCAAACATTTTTATAAGATCTCTTGTGCACTGAAGTTGACCCTGATGCAACATTTTCACGTCAAGAAAGGGTTGTGGAAACGCTTGTCTAAGATAGGAAATTGCATTCAAGAATACGAGCTTCAGCCATGTTTCTAAGTCGGTATTCCTTAAAGCCAATCACCGGCTGACATAACAGTGTGCAGATATTACACAAGAGATACCTACCTTGCTGTACCAGATCTATAAAACGTAGATTGTGTTAGAAACTCCTGAACAAAGCACCTGACAAGGCCACATTACAGAGTAAACGTGTGCTAAAACAGTGTTGTTTTTCATTACATAAGTAGTAAAAAAATGTGCAGAAAGCAACATGCAAGCAACATTTCAATGACTTGATTGTGTTGTGTTTACAAAGCAATATATTCCCTTAAGCAAAACAACATATGATGAAATGATGTGCAAACAGAAAACGTCACACGCATTCATCATCCGTGTGACCTTTTCTGTTTTATTAGTATCATTAAGGCTTCCCTTCACCGGTCACAAATATGCCTCTTGTATTATATATACACATATATATATGTATGTATATTATACAAAGCCTGTTAATGCCATAACACATATTTAATAAATAACTGTTAGAATGTTAATAAGGCTGAGGTTTGGATAACTTGGAATGCTGTGTGTGGGTCGTGATTGTGGAGTTGTGATTCAATTAGGTCCGCACTTGAAACTTCCCAGCTTTGGTGAGGTATTTGACTCCTTTAAAGGGTTTGTACTTCTCTCCATACATGTCCAGGCGGTTTACCTTTAGGCCTGAAAAGAAAAAAATTGTTTTTTGAAAAACACATCGTGATATTACACCGTTGTTTAGGTTTACCTGATATGGCCAGCTGCTGGATCTTCATGTCGATGTTGAGCGAGGGGTTCTCCTCGGGTTTCGGTGCGCCAGACTGCACACTTAGGCTGCCTCGGAGGTTCGGAAGCTTCTGGGGGTTCAGCTTCCCGACATCCCAAACCAACACCTAAACAAAACACACATGGACCCTATTCAATTACAACCATGAAGTAGCAAATAAATGTCTAAATGCATACCCAGATAAGCAGAAGTAAATGTATAGTAAAAAATACATGTATATGTATTTTTAGAAGAGCAGGATGAATAGTACATATTGAACGATAAGCAACATTGTTTTGCTTGTGTTTTTTCTGATTATTGACACACTTCCGGTGTGGGGCGCGAAAATCTTTATCCAGTGACTGCCGTCAAATGTTTGACATGCAATATCTTGTCTTCAATGCAATAATCTAGAATCAGCAGTCGGCAACCCGCGGCTCCGGAGCCTCATGCGGCTCTTTCATTCTTATAATGCGGCTCTGATTGGCTTGGGAAAATAAATTACTAAAAATTTTTTTTGTATTTAATTGAAGTGCGTTTTATTTGTGTTAGTTTTTATATTATTTTAGTTCTAAATTTGAAGATTGTGATCTTGAAATATTAAAATATTAATTAAATTATTTGATATTATTTTTTCGTCGCTCAAAATAGACGTCACACTGCGGAAGCGGGTATACCCGCTGAAACGCCGTCTATTTTGAGCGACTTTCAAGCCCGGCAAAGCCAATGGAGAAACATGCTGCGGTAAAGTAGTAGAAGTTTTTTTTTTTTCTTCATTTTAGATGTGCGGCTCCCAGTGTTTTCTTTTCCGTGGAAACCGGGTTGAAATGGCTCTTTCGGTGTCAAAGGTTGCCGACCGCTGATCTAGATAATACCATAGATCACAGATTTCCAGCACCCCAAGTTTTCTGTAAACGTGCTTAAGCATGTTTATTTGCTTCTACAGATGGGCCTGTGACTACATATTTTTTTTCTGATTTTTTTTTTTTACAAGAGGATACCATTGCTCTCAATTGCACAAGACATTCTCCAATTTGAGTTCAACATAACAATTGACACTAGTTTCAGTAATTTTGTCTTTTGTTGTGTTTCTAGTGTTACCTTTACACATGCTAAAAAAGAAAAACATTCAATAAAAAAAATATATATAATGAATGAATGAATGCCATTTATTGTCACCTTACGACACTGTACAATGAAACTGGAGTACCTCTCCTGCGTCAGTGCATTCATATAAACAAGATGAAAATAAATAAAAATGAGAATAAAAATAAAAAAACAATAAAGTTATTATCTGTTCCAAATACTGCTTTGTAATAACTGGCCTAAAATTACTCATACAGTCACCAAATTTGGAGTCAAAAGGTATTTTTATAAATTGAATGGGATGGTTTTCATCTGGACATGATGTTAGAAAGTGGTAAAAGACAAAAAGTATTGATGTCCAAATGGATTCATACTCTTTGTCAGTATATTAATAAACTATGGTCTAAATATGCACTGTGGTTGGCCAGTGTATGGATCATGTTGGCGTTTTATTACATGGACCAAAAATGAATGCATTTCAGTGATATTTTTGGAAATTTGAAAAGTGTAATGTTGTGGCCTGGCATCCACTGGCATTCATTTTCTGTACAACTTAGACACATTAAGGTCAACGTGAGCTGGAGTCAATCGCAGCTACGACCGAAAGCTGGATTGCACCCTGGACTGGTCGCCAGTCAAAACCTACACAAGTCCAAGGAGAATATCCAAGCTCTACGCAGGAATGCAAGAGTTGAGATGTGAAACCCAACCCCTAGGAACTGTGAACCAGATGGGTCCACTACTGGCCTTTAAATTCAAATACTGAGCTGTCAATGCGAGCTAGAAGCAAAGATAATGCGAGACTATCCCAAATAAAACTGTAAACTGTGTTGAATAAAAATGTGATGATGTTAGGCAGATGACTGTGCATCAATTGTACCTTCTTGAGTGGAAATACAATGGGTACTTAGTCCCAGAAACACGAGCAGTAATTGAATGTCTGGGCTCCTTATGAGCTGAGTGAGCATTCACCTTGGTGGCGAGGTCATACGTGTAGTTCCCCTGTGTGGGAGTTAGGTTGGCACTGAGCACGGCTTTAGGCATGTGGATGGTGACCACCAAACCCTCCACCGTTTTCCCCATTGTCTGCTTGGGTCCGATCGTGATGTCCAACCGTCCGCACGAACCCGTCTCCATGAAGCTGATGTTCTGCTTCACGTACACCGGGATGGCCACCAGACTGTGAACGGCAACACGGTTGATTTTGACAATCAAGTACGGACACTGAACGTGTTTTTGGAATAAGTAACACGGAAACAAAAATAGAGACAGCAATTGTGAGTTAAAGTTATACGGCGCATCTTGAGCTGAGAAATGACCCAAGACTAAATGACACAAACAGACAACAATTCACACTTACACTAGATGGACAATTCAATTTATTCAGTGAACGTAATATGGGATGCAACATGAAGAAGTAGAAGAAAACCCAACACAAGCACAAGGAAAGCATAAAGATTCGACAGAGGAAGGTCGAAGCTGATATAGCCCACTATGGCGTCACTAAACGCTTCAATATCTTAATATATTACACTGCAAAAACAACAAATGCTAAAACAAATAACGATGACTTAAGATTTTTGCCAAGTACTGGACAGAAAAATACAACTAATCAATGATTAAATATTAAAGAAGAGTAAATGGGCTGCTTGTAGGAGTGTGATTAGAAATATTTTTGCATTCAAAACACCACTGTACATTTAGTATTGTCTCTACTTACTTTTGTGAGCTGACATGATAAGTCATGAGGGTGAAGTTGCCATCAGGCGGGATGAAGGAGAGTACGCGCTCCGATTCCCAGCGCTTGAACCGCACACACGGGTGAAAGCTGACATCGTCCAAGAGACGGGGATTCTTCAATACACAGAGAGACAACACTAAATCAGATTTACATAATGTCTAAAATGATTAAAAATTACAGTGGTACCTTGACTTACAAGTTTTTCAAAACATGAGCCGTCACTCGACCAATTTTTAACTACGAGCAACAGAAGCTGGTAGCGGACTTCACAAGAAGTACATCTTTGACAAGAAGTCAACAATTCTTCAAAAATGATAGTCAGTGCTTGCTTCAGGTTGTTTACTGACACTCATAATTTAAATTCATTGGAAAACTAAACATAAAACAAAGCTAATTACACACAGTGTGTTTAATCAAACCACATTATTTTGAATTATGTAACTCTGCGAGCTAAATGTTAACACAACACAATATAATGGCTAGGAAAACTTTTGTGTTTATGTCCTGTTTGGCTGTTAGGTCAAACAGAAAGGGGGATCTGTATGCGGAACAGTTTTATTGTGCCACAGTGGGATTTTAAATCAGCCACTGTGGTTCTTTGTATTCGGATTTTTACTGAAAATTTCAGTCGGAGAGAACAAAGATTTCAAGGTGAGTAACAGGAAAATTAAAGAGGAGAGAAAGAGAAAAGATAACTTGGTAATTTAGGATGAGAAGACAAGAAAAGACAGGGCATTAGCTGGAATTAAGATGAGTAAAGTAAATTATTATAGGGCTAGTACAATGATCCATTACAATTGAGAGTTGCATATGGCAGTAGTGCTCCATCCTGTGAAGTACGGACGGGACAAGACAGGAGGGGAAGCATGCAGGACAGGGGTAGGGGACTACCCGACTGTACAACTGAAGTGTGATGGGAGTGGCTATGGAAATTCAAAACATATTTTGAATTACAGTGCAAGTGAGGGGATATGCAGGAACTTTGCATCGTTATGAGTTAATTATTGCCTCCACACCAATGAATATGTCCCAGAGGTGAGTATGTGCGGACACAAGCAAATTAATATCACACTTTCTCGAGCTAACAAAACTAGCATTGATGCTACGGTACTTATAACAATGCTGGAAACCTTTCAACAACTTCTATTTTAAAACAGGGAGGAATAACGGTAGCGACATATGCCAATAGACAAATATGACAACACTCACAGGTATTTTTTAATAATCTATAAAAAAAAGATTAATATTACTGCAGCTTAGTTGCAACAGTCTTTTCTTTCATTATCTATGTTTACTATGTTTCTAAGTACTATACTTTTCCCTGGGGGTCAAGGATCACACACCTGATATACAATGTCCAATAAATGAATGCATGAAACGATAATCCATTCATCCATCCATCCATTTTCCATTCCACATATCCTTAGCAAGCGTAGTGGCGCCTGTCCCAGCTGACTCAGGGCGGGAGGTGGCTACTCCCTGAACTGGTCGCTAGCCAATTTCAGACAATCATTCACTTTCACATTCACGCATGTGTACAGTTTAGAGTTATCAATCAACCCGTGCATGTTTTGGAATGTGGGAGGCAACCAGAATACCCAGAAAAAAAAACACACAGGCAGAGGGACAACATGCAAACTCCCTACAGGTGACCCCAGATTTGAAACCAATGCCTCAAAATTCTGAAGCTGATGTGCTAACCAGTCATCAACCATGCTGCCTCATCATTAAATATAAATTGTTCAATTAGATATTTTTAAAAAGTCCGTTTTTTGAGAGGTTCAGAACGGATTAATGGCATTTCCATTCATGACAATGTCCAAAGATGATTTGAGATATGAGAGCAATCACGGAACAAATCTAGCTTGTAAATTAGGGCATGACTGTACATTTTCTGTCTATAAAAACTGACTTACCATAAAGGAGAGAGTGAGGTCAGGCATCCCTGTAAGTCGGACGCAGGCTTCAATCACACCCTGAATCTCGGCAAACACCGTGGAACCTGAACAACAAGCACGGTTGACATATCATAACGTAGGTCCACTTATTTACACAATGTTACCTCCAGGATCAAACACCTTATAGCTCAGCCAATTTTGGGTGTTAAAGCGTGTTGAACAGAATGGTTAACTTTAGTTGGTACATCAATTGAAATGTCAAGAATGTTAATGAAAACCTTGAGAGGAGAGTTAATAAAAGCTTTCATGAAAGATCCATGTATCCACTTTCTACAGTAGTTGTCCTCCTTAGGGGGAGCTGGAGCATATTCTAGTTGACTTTGGGCAAGAGGCGGGGTACACCCGAGACTGGTTACCAGTCATTCACAGGGCACATATTACTAAACAACCATTCATATTTAGTTTCACACCTACGGACAATTTAGAGGCTTCGGTTGACCTAAGGTGCATATTTTTGGAATGTGACTTGAAGTCAGAGTACCTGTAGAAAACCCGGACAAGCAAAGGGGAAGAATGGAGCCTGGGTTCAAATCCCCTACCCTAAAACTGTGAAACAAACTGTGTTTATTTTTATGTGCCCTGCGATTGCCTGGCAACCATTTCAGGGTGTACCCCGCCTCCCGCCTGAAGATAGCTGGGATAAGCTCCAGCACTCCCACGAACCTTGTGAGGGTAAGCGGCTCAGAAAATGGATGAATGGATATCTTGGTAGGTAGTTGTAGCGATGAGAGTCTTCCAACCTGATTTGTCCAAAATGGCATCTATTTCCTCAATAACATCAAAGTACGCTTCATTGTTGGTGTATTTAACACCAGCTCGCCTCCAGGGGATATTGGACAGTTGACCTGTGGGGAGCGTGTCCCCAACGTTGCTTCCCCCTGAAAAGAAAGGCAACAAAAGCTTTGAACTATCTTGCAGCACATTTTGAGATGACATAACATCCGCCTTGCGTTTACCCGTGAGTGTATTGACGACCGACCGAAGGATGGTCGGAGGCTTGATCATCTCCTTGAGTACGTTGGACTCAGTTGCCAGTGGAAATCCGTTGTCGAGCATTTCTTCGAGGATCTCGTACACCGTCACCAGGTTGTCTTTGATGACACTTTCAGAGCATTCGCCAAAGTAGTCCTGTTGCATGGAAAGCCGTTTGAGCGTTTATTTGATAACTTGCTTAGTGTCCATGATGTACTAGTACACATTTTGTCCTCCCTAGTAAGACTATTTAACGCCCTAATAAAATAACGGCACCTTATGAGTAACATATGTTTCCGATACTCATGTCACTTTTGGCTTCCAAGTACAAAATTAAATCTTACAAGGAAAGTAGCGTTGCACCACTAACACTACTACGAGTATGCCAAAGCTATCATCAAGTGTGTAGAAAAAATTCTCAAACATATTTCATCAGAGAACTTCAGAAATTGAAATGTCGCCTGCAGGGAATAAGGGTAGATTTAAAAAGTATACACACCCCTGTTCAAATATCAGGATCTGGAATAAAAAAAAATATAAATAATTTCAAAACTTTACATTCACTTCATAATGTAACATAACGTTGTCCCAACTGACTGCCGACCAGTTCACGGTGTAGTCTGCATTACCTAGGTACATAGGTAACTGGGAAAGGCTGCAGCAACCCGGATAGAAGAAGCGTTATTGTGAAGAGATGGATGGGTTCATTCTGAACACAGTCACGTCCCAGTGACAAGAGGATCTCCAACCACATAATTTTTACATCCACTCTTGAAAAGATTTTTTTTTTAATCAATGACGTTGAACATGCTATAAGGCACATTAATGGTGGGAAAAGTTTTGAAGTGAGTTATATTGGTCTGTTTCTTTATATGGCTAAAGTCTAGCAATTGCACAGAGGTATGTAGACTTTTTTTTGGTTACATCTCCCTATGTTGTGTCTTACCTGAAGTGTGTCTGCAACTCTGTGCAGGAACTCAATGACAAACAGCGGAGGCACTTCAGTCTGAATGACAGCGATGAAGAAGAGCTTCCCTCTGTATATATTAATGAGATAGTGGTGCGGGGTCTGGAGGATGGGAGGCACATTTTCGGGTTGCAGCGCCTTCTCTTTGGCTTCGAAGAAGTAGTCACACACGCTACGGTTGATGACACTCTTCCAGTGTTTCTCCAGGAAGATGTCTCCCGTGAAATTAATGAGGAACACACTGTGGATCATCTCAGCTGAAACAATGAGGTGATTGTTGTTCAAGTTATTGGTGGTGTCAACAATGTGGGAGAACAAGCACTCTCGTGAGACATTTTTAAGCATTCAAACTCATGAATAATTTAATTTTCCACCATTATTAAAAACTGTTGGTGACGTTAGCGAAGTGTCATTTACTGTCAAATCTGAATAGCTTCAGTCAACCAAGTTTACTTCACTTCAACCTGTTACCTGAAATCACAGTTTATGGATTGGGGAATATATATATTGTATATAGCATAAAAAAAAAATATATATATATAGAACTGTTACGCAATGCAGTGAATTGTACATAAAGAAAAGCTTATGAGCAGTAAAGTTACGACCAGCATTTGAACTTTTACCTGACTGGAGTTAAGTCGACGATGATGTTGTCACTTGGCAGGAAGGGCTGAGGGGATGCCGGGTGCGGTGGAATGCATGACACACATGAATTGAGATTTTGTATAAATAAATGGAATGTAATGTAAACACAATCAATTTTAAGTATTTATATTAACAAAAATATTAATGTAGGTATTGGTGAGAATTTTCTAAACTAACGCTCAAAGTTTTTATATCAGGCATATTTAAAGACAGCTAACTCTGCTCTGATTCTGCACGTCACATTTTATTACCCTCTTTTTCGTCTTTCAGGATTTTTTATTTCCACTAAATGTAGGTGTCATAAAAGACTAAAGATACGACAATGTCATGTTCGAACCACGTTTTACGTCAAAGCCGTATTATTCCCGAGTCCCTTTTTGACGGCAAATTATTAACTAGGACTCTATTAAATATAGATAACCTAAGGAAGTGTCGAAGATTCGGTATTGCATAAATTCCGAAGTGGAGCTGAAAGACGAACTGAATCATGCGTTTGTGTTTTTGTGCAATTTCCCCTTTTTCTTTGTGAACATATGCATTCGTAATTACTACTTTATTAACGGTAACGCGCTTACAAAAACCTTGAAAACAAACAAAGAAACAGCTTTCAGAATCACACATGTACTGCCCCATTCAGACATATTTAAATCTTGTTTTTAGAAGACGGCAACTGCAAAGGTCGGGTGATTATTATTATTTTAATGAAGCTATACAATTCAATCCAGCACGAGTCTATAAATGTTGCTGTGATTGGTGGAGTATTCTGACCGTCCCATCTCAGTCGCCTATGATCCCTCGACCAGGGTGAATAATTACCCTCTTCTTTTTTTTTTTTTTTTTTTTTATTAGCGGGAGGCATGCATTTTCCTTCGCCGGTAATAAGGTGAAGGCGACGTTCCTTGCGCGACCAACAATGGCCTCCTCCGAGGAACCCAAACCAAAAAAACTTAAAATTTCCACACAAGAGAAGACGGATTCGGAGGCCAAAGGATCTTCTGTGAAATTAAGGTGACCACAAACCTGGGGATGGGGAAATAAGCTTTAATATGTTCTTTGTTAATAGTCTGAACGTGAGCTTCACTTGCATTTGAATTTTCGTAAACACAAATGTGAATGACGAGAAAGGAGGTCAAAGTCTTTTTGCTAGAGCTAAGCGCATGGCTAGATTTAAGTCTTTATTTAATTCAAAATATCCCGTTCAAGCAGCGCTCTTAAAACTTGTTCCCATGTCATTGTCGTACGAGTTGCCATTGCCAGTTCAAGGTGACCCTTGGTATGTAGAAATAAATAGTTCACTCCCCCCCAGTGAATTGCTGTACCGATGCCAGGTTTGTTGGGGTGACACCTGAAAACACCACAACAACGGGTGGCGCGGCCGTCACGTGACCTCGACCAAGCAATGTTCTGGTCCCGAGTTTCCACCCCGCTTGCACTTGAACGCACCGCGATGCGATCCTCTCGCACTTAATCCAGCTCCTTTGCAGCCGTTTATTAGCACGCCTCTCACGATCTCCTGAGTATCCTTTTTGCAAGAGATGTGTTGAGGCGAACCAAACCAATAGCCAGGCGGAGAGCGACTGTCGTAGAGCTTCCTCCCATAATGCCCACCAGTCATTCAGTTAGGAGGAGGAGCTGGTGTTGCAGGGGGATGCATCGATCTGCCACACGTTTGTGCTGAAATTGAGGAGTTTGGGAATTGTTTGCTCTTTTCTCATTCACATTTAGCTCGCTCAACAGGTCTCGCGCGCGCACAGACAGCGAGAGATGTCTGCACCACTGAGGTAAGTCTCCAGTGGAAAAGAGGATTACAGTAGTTTAATGTAGGAATAATTGGCTGCACAGTTATCATCCGTCTTGCATAAAAGGGAGATGCGCGTGCTGTAGGACAAGATAGTGAGGGTGTGGCGTCTGCTGCGGTTCACGTCTCGCTTTTAGAATAAACAAGTGGCCTTTATAGTCTTCTGTGTTTTGGCTCTATTTCTTAAAGGGAAACATGTCAATTGGGCTGTAAAATATTGTGGATTAGGAAAGGGAAAGGGAAAAAAGTTGCGTGACAGCTGGTCACGGATGCTGCGCTTGTGAATGTTACTTAATGACACAAGGCCTGGGGGTCTGGAAACATCCTGTGTGCAGGACATATCATTTCAAGTTAACAGATGGAGTCACATGACTTTCTTCTAATGCAAGGTTTTTCCTAACCAAGGTAATCCAAAATGTATGATGAAAAACAGAATGGTACAATTAGATTTGTGTCCTTAAAGTCCAGACACCAGTTATTGATGGCACTGTGGTCTTATTGCATCAAATTCCTGCCAATCTTATTAAGCTCTTGTTTCATAAATGTTGGAAATCATATTTGAAGATGTTATATGTTCCTCTAAGTGGGCCATACACAGCCTTTAATAAGATTCAAGTGCAGTGTCGCCATGGAGAAAAACAAACCCACAAGCCTGCTGCTGCTGTGTTAATGCAATCAAACATAGTCAAATGGCTTTCCTTTTTTTTTACACTCAAAAAAGGTGTGGACTATTTCTACTTTTCTGTTTGCCAAGTTTTTCCAAACATTCATATGTCAGATAACACATGAAGTTGTCTTTTGCAAATGAATTTTAGATGCCTACAAGTCACAAGTACGCCCAAAGAGAACATTCTGACTCCCTTGTTGACTTATGTAGAGCAGTCCTGGAGGGAGAACACAAGCAGGATGACACAACATTTAATCTTTAAGATGTTCCTTGCTGACTTAGAGGAAAGCAATGGCTAAATCCTCTTTTTTTTTTTTTTTTTTTTTTTTTTTAATTTTTTTTTTTTCACTTACATTTCAGCCCCAATTCACTCTTTGGGATGGGGAATCCCTTGCTGGACATCTGTGCCGTGGTTGACAAAGACTTCCTGGACAAGTAAGTTTAACATTTATAAATATATATAATATATAAATATATTGGAAAAATAGTTTGTGTCTGTTGCTTGGAAGTTGGTCTAAGATGTACAACAAGAGTTTCTTGTGCAGAATGTACAATAATTGTTAAATCTCTATAATGGGCAGATGAAACAACTATTTCTGAAGTCATACTCTCAGCATCAGTCAGTATTTACTTTTTCCATCGACTTTATGTCCCCTGCAATCATCTGAACTTTTTCCCTCGGCACTGTCCAAGTGGCACTGAAGTGACCAGGGCTTTTAGTTCAGAGTCCACCCTGCGAGGAAGGCCTTGCGTAAACGCCAGGATTAGATTTAAACCGGTCAAGCACACACATCTAATTCAGCCTCTCCTCAAATAAAGCAGAAATGAAACTTCACTTCTCCTGCATTAAAAAAAAAATCACGTATAGACATAGAAACAGTGACAGTACCACGACTGTGTCTGAAGTCCGCTGGCAAGATAAACCAGGTCTTTCATGAGGGCTGTACTGTACTTATTCTAAACCACATGTGTCAAACTCAAGGCCCGGGGGCCGGATTCGACCCGACACATGATTTTATGTGGCCCACGAAGCCAAATCTACTGTGCCAATTCACATGATTATTGTGAAAATCTGCATCAAAATTTAAAACAGTCATATATCATAAATGATGAAGTTGAGATATTACAAGCATTTTTGTGTTACCAGTTGAAAACCACATGACCCTTGATTTCTGATTCCAAAACTAGCTCAAAAATTGATGATGTAAATATGATGAGACACCTAAATATTTTTATTGTTTCACAGTCATAACACCCTCTGAGAGAAACCAGAACTGCGATGTGGCCCGCGGGAAAAACAAGTTTGACACGCCTGTTCTAAACGGATGTTAATAACGTGCTTTCTGTGCTTCTTCAATTTGCAGATACACACTGAAGCCAAATGACCAGATCCTGGCTGAAGACAAGCACAAAGCCCTGTGCGTATACCCCCCACCCCTCCAAGCCCCAAAATATTGACTATTTGATGTCACATGCTTGTCTCTCGCTGTTAACGTCTACATTCTAACCGCTCCTCTCAAGGAAGGCCGGAGCTGGCCGGTCAAAACAGATCCATGAAATGCCCGTGTTGAACTCCTTTTGGTTATAGAAGAGCAAAAGTAGGGTGGCTGATCTGGCCCAGTGAGTGAGAGTGTGTCAGCCAATAGCAGAGCAGGACTTTTCACCTCCCAGTTCCTCTGAGACAAGAGCCACAAAGCAAACAGCAGGAGATAACAAAAGTTGTCCACTCGAACTCGCTGTAGTTGCACATCGTGGCCAACAGTCACACATTATACACTAGTTCACAAGTGTCAAACTGAAGGCCCGGGGGCCAGATCTGGCCCGCTGCATGATTTTATGTGGCCCCCGAAGGCATATCATGTGTCTCAACTTCTGTGATTTTTGTTAAAATCTGACCCAAAATTTCCAGTTGCCTTATCATATATGATAACGGTGAGAGATTGCAATGATTTGTGTTTTACCAAACATCATCAATAGTTGAAAAAAACCCATTACCCTTGATTTCTGACTCCCAAACCAGTTCATAAACTTCATGTGTAAAAATGACAAGGCAAAAGATTTTCATGGTTTCACAGTCATATTGGCACTCTGCGGGAATCAGTAACTACAATGTGGCCCACGAGAAAAACGAGTGACACCCCTGCACTAGTTCATCCATTCGGTAGTCTTTTGTTGATTTGTAAATATCCATCGGGTGTTATTAAAAATGCAAAACATAACCTCTGCAACAGTGTCTACACAAGAGTATTCAAAGAGGTCAAGATCAATGCAGAGCAGACATTTTTGTGGCCAAAATAAAAAATCTTTTACACAGAAATCCCACACTCTGACCTCATCAGAGCATGAAAACATCTTGGTTTTTACAGTGAACGGATCTTGCTTTCATGAGGACCCACAATCTAATAATGGTATGTGGGTGATGTCAGCAAGTTGTATGATTTGATGTTGAACAGGGACCATAACCTTCAACACAACTAAGCAGGATTAATGAATTAGTGAAAGTCAGGACATTCTGTATTTGTACAGATCGGAGGCCCAGAAAAAGGGCTGCCTTCATAGTATGCGACGTAAACCAGGCATTGGAAGAGAGACGGTGTTTTGTTGCATTGTGCTAATTTACCATCACATATTTCTACATTTGGTGAATGTTCATGCATTTTCAGCCCCGCCTGGAGTTTTTAAGAATGGATAAATGAGGTGTCAACAACTGGAACAAATCATTGAATTGGAGCTATCTTGAAACAAAAACTGGATAACCTGATCAAAAATACTCACATCCAACACATGCGTCTGAGTAATCATTTTTATCATTGAACTGCTCAGTTCTTGTCGGATAACCGGTTGTTTCAGTGGAGTGAAATCCAAAGTCATAGTCCCACACTGAACCATCTGGTTCTGTCTCAGAACATTTAACACTAGTTGTTCTGCCTACAGCCTTGTTGAACCTTGTCATCAAACATGACAAATTAGATTTTTTTTTTTTTAGACCGGCTATCAATATCACATGTTAGGTCTAGGTTTCTTAGCTCATACGATATCTAATACTGTACCTGGGTCATATTGTAATACATCTCTTCTGCCTCTTGAGGTCAGTGTCTACACATACAGGCCAGGAGCTCGACTAATTCAAGCACATGATATGTCGGTAATAATATTTTAGGAGTGACAAAACAGCAGGGACGATCGCTCAGAGACCACGCACAGATGATGGAGGCTATACGCATTACTCAGACATTTTGATTACAGCTCCAAATCCAGATTTCAATGGGTTGAATAAGATTTTCAAAAGTAATCAAATATCTTCCATTTACTTTTTTTGTAATTCCTTATTTTTTTCTCCCTGCAGGTTTGATGAGCTGGTGAACAAGTTCAAAGCGGAATACCACGCTGGGGGAGCCACGCAGAACTCCATAAAGATTGCTCAGGTTAGTCACCCGCATCGTCTTCCTGTTACGACACCGCAGTGACGCAGACCTTTGTTTAACGCGGAGTCGAAATTTGCGCTGTCACTACGTGCAGTGGTTGATCCAGGAGCCTCACAAAGCAGGCACCTTCTTCGGATGTATCGGCAAAGACAAGTTTGGAGAGATCCTGAAGAAGAGAGCGGAGGAGGCCCACATCGATGCCCACTACTACGAGCAAGACCAGGAGCCCACGGGCTCGTGTGCCGCATGCATCACCGGAGCGAACCGGTAAGGTCCAAACGTATACATAAGCAAATTTTTTTTCTCGAAATACACTCTACAATATAGTTTGTTGATCTCTTTTTTTTTTTTTTTTGTTCTTCTTTGAGGTCACTGGTGGCGAACCTGGCTGCTGCTAATTGTTATAAGAAGGAGAAACATCTGGACCTGGAAGAAAATTGGAAATTGGTGGAATGCGCTGAAGTTTATTATATTGCCGTGAGTATTTATGTTTGAGTGTCACATGACTCCCTTGTTTACCTCTAAATTTTGAGGGAAATTCAAGAGATTCCACTATACGTAAAAAGGAATGAGAGAAAACACCACATCAGATAATGGATGGATGAGCAGTTGAAAAAAAGTAACATTATTGTTTAGAATTATATAAAAGAAGGACGTGTTTTGTTCGCCCCTGCTTGTTGCACTCAAATTTTATAGTCACAGTAAAATATTGTGGAAATACAACTGGAGGTGCTGTCAATCTTTACTTGATACCAAACTACAGTATACTGAAAAAGACAACTATTCATCAGCATGACTGCAAAAAAGTTCAAAGAAAATGCTTGTATTTGTATTTGAGCCACAGTTGTGCTCTTTCCACATGTATTGATGAAGATTCTGACTGTTTCCTTCCAGGGTTTCTTCGTCACAGTGTCTTTGGAGTCCATGCTGAAAGTGGCCAAGCACGCATCAGAAACTAACAAAATGTTCTGCCTCAACTTGTCTGCACCGTTTATCTGCCAGTTCTTCAAAGACCACCTCATGCAGCTCTTGCCCTACGTGGACGTGCTCTTCGGCAATGAGACTGTAAGGCAGCTTTTAACTAATCTGTATGTTTGTGTCCAGATGATAGTGGAGTGTTATGTGTTTTTCGATTATTATTCCAGCATTATCACGGCATACTGTGCCTTCAATCCGGTATTTATTCTGACAAACTGTACTGCAGCCCCACCTATCCCAAAAGAGCAATCTTTTTTTCATCAGTCCACAAAATTGCTCCATTTATCCTTAAGGGCACCCAATGTGTCCTTTTGGCAAAATGTCACTTTGTCAGCCCATGTTTTTTTTTTTTTTTTTGGTTTTGTTTCTCTCCAGGACTTTGGACAAAATTCTTGCCAGTAGCTTGGTAGGTGCCACATAGGTCCCTTCAAAAGTTGAGTAATTGATGAATTGTCATGGGGAAAATTTTAAGGAGACAAAAGAATGACTGATACAATATTTTTGCATTAAAGGAGACCGTCCTATACAGTATTCACGCTTGAACAAACAGTTTTCTGCCTTATACAACTGATCGTTCAATTGGAGAGCGAGGGGGACAAGGTCTACTTTCTTATGTTCACATTAGAACAAAGGCTTGAACAAGGTTGATTTGTTGTTTTCTTAAGGAATACTTGTCCAATCGTTTTTGGCTGGAAAGGCAGTTTACGTGTGGCAAAAATTGGTCAACTCCACGCAACACATATGCTAAAAAAAACACAAACTGTGTATTCTAGAACAAAATATTTGTTCGGTGAGTCTCATGAAAAGCAACATTTTCATGCATGTTTTTCTTCACTTTGCACAGTAAATGTTTTAGTTTGTAAAGAAACACATTTTGGAGTTCTGGACAAGTATTTGATACTTCCTTTCATTGCACCGTAACACATTTTTACACGGGTTTGATAGATGTTGTTATGCCATGGTTGAAAATGTTGGCCATAATTCCAAAAGGTAGTTTGGCACAAATACGACACTGCTCAACACCTGAAGCATACCCACAGTTAAGCATGTAAGTGGCAATATCATATTTTTGGCTCTTTCCTACCAAGCTATTGGTAAAAAGATCGTGCAAACTCCTGAAGGAAAAAAAAAAAAAAAGAAGGTCTGACGAGGTGACATTTTGCCAAAGGACACATTGGCTGCCCTTAAGGATAAATGGAGCAATTTTGTGGACTGATGAAAGAAAGATTGCTCTTTTGGGATAGGTGGGGCTGTAGTACAGTTTAAGTCCGGTGTGGAGTCGAAATATGTTAGAAAAGTACAGGACATGTATGAGGCCAACAGAACAGCAGTGAGATGTGCCATAGGTGTGTCAGAAGAATTTAAGGTGGAGGTGGGACTGCATCAGGGATCTGCGCTGAGCCCCTTCCTCTTTGCAGTAGTCATGGATGGGCTGACAGATGGGGTTAGACTGGAATCTCCTCGGACTATGATGTTCACAGATGATATTGTGATCTGCAGTGAAAGCAGGGAGCAAGCGAAGGAAGAACTAGAAAGATGGAGGCACGCACTGGAAAGGAGAGGAATGAAGATTAGCCGAAGTAAAACAGAATATATGTGCATGATTGTGAGGGGTGGTTGATGAGGAGTGAAGCTCCAGGGAGAAGAGATAGCAAGGGTGGATGACTTCAAATACTTGGGGTCAACAATACAGAGCAATGGAGAGTGTGGTAAGGAAGTGAAGAAACGAGTCCAAGCGGGGTGGAACAGTTGGCGGAAAGTGTCTGGTGTTCAATGTGACAGAAGAGTCTCCGCTAGGATGAAGGGCATGGTCTACAAAACAGTGGTGATGTACAGATTAGAGACGGTGGCACGGAAGAAACAACAGGAAGCAGAACTTGAGGTAGCAGAAATGAAGATGTTGAGGTTCTCTCGAGCAGTTAGCAGGATGGATAGGATAAGAAATGAGCTCATTAGAGGGACAGCCAAAGTTGGATGTTTTGGAGACAAGGTTCAAGAGACCAGACTTAGGTGGTTTGGACATATTCAGAGGCGAAAGACTGAGTATATTGGTAGAAGGGTGCTGAGGATGGAGCTGTCAGGCAAAAGAGCGAGAGGAAGACCAAAGAAAAGGTTGATGGATGTTGTGAAGGGAGGACAAGAGGACTCTGGGTATTAGACAGAAAGCTGCACGAGATAGGCTTACTGTATATGGAAAAAGATGACACGCTGTGGCGACCCCTAATCGGGACAAGCCGAAAGGAAAAGAAGAAGTGGATTTCTTCAGCTGGACTTCAGGCCTTTGTCAAGGTGGGGGGAATTATGAACAGTTCCCAATAGTTGTCAGTGATAGTTTTTGCTGGAATGTTTAAAAATGCAGGAAAAGCCTATTAGAACAACTCAGCTTGATTTGGAGTTAACCAGGGGGGACTTTAAATGATAGCAAGTGTGTGCTTACTCCACCGCTGGTATGTGAGCATCAATAAGTATTTACTAAAGTGATTTTTGTATTCATTCCGTCCTACAGGAGGCAGCTGCATTCGCTAAGGAGCAAGACTTTGAGGTGATCCCATCACCTTCGTCTAATCTGCTGCTTTGTCATGCATTTTGTATAAAATGTGCGTCATGCCGTCACGTCTCTGCAGACCAAAGACATTAAAGAGATCGCCAAGAAAGCGCAGGCTCTCCCCAAAGTCAACACCAAGAGACAAAGGATTGTCATCTTGACTCAGGGGAAGGATGAAACTGTGATGGCTCTCAGTAAGATTTCCATCGCTTTTTTTTCCTCCTCAAATTAAACCATTTTATGTTTGAGGAGTAATTCTTGCTCCTCTTTTTGTTCAGGTGACAAAATTGAGACTTTCCCTGTGTTGGCAACTGATCCCAAAGACATAGTGGACACAAATGGTGCTGGTGACGCATTTGTAGGAGGTAAGCCCTTGCCATGTTTGCCTCTCTCATTTTGTTTGGGTTGGTTGGGTTTTCCCAGTTTTGAAAAGATTTTCTTTCGTTGCGCAGGTTTCCTGTCTGGGCTGGTCCGAGAAAAACCACTGGACCAATGCGTGCGAGCAGCTCACTACGCTGCCAATGTCGTCATTAGAAGATCCGGTTGCACGTTCCCTGAAAAGCCAGATTTTGTTTGATGTACTTTTTAGCGTTGTTTGCCCCAAAATGTCCATTTAACAACAAATGTCACCCAGTATGTTTTTTTCTCATTTTTCCCGTCCAATGTTTTGTTTTTTTTTTAACCTGCCATCTGATTTATTTTTAATTGCTGGCATTTTGCCACATCACCTCAGCATGTCTTCTTTCATCCGATTCGTGGCGCTGCAGGAAAAACTAACCAGGATTTGTTGGTCTTTACTCAGTCACTGTCAGATGTATGTACTCAAAAAAACAAAAAAAAAAAGCCTCAAGCACAGCAAACATTACACAGTATTAATAACGCTAATTGTGGCCAAATCAGGTATATGACCACTGAACCACATTTTGTCATTACCACGGTTGCACTCAGCTGACAAGTTGTTTTAAAATGTCCTAATTGTCTTTGGATGATTTATTTGTGATTTGATCAGGCCAGTGAATGACTTTGTCATTTGAAATGCTTGAATTATTAAGTGTCAAAGCCACTGCGCACAGGAAATGGAACTGTGACATTCAACACTACAAATCATGAGTGCCTTTTATTCTTTGTTACAAAAGTGAAATACTTGAAGCTGCTTTCATCATCGGTATGCAAAATAATAGGTCATCTACAGTGGTCCTGTTGCAAAGTAAGACCGACTATCATGGGATGATTGAGGGTATTGTGTGAGTCTGTTTTTTTTAAACTTATTTTCCAAGTACCTCAACACTCAGCTTTGTGAAATTAAACATAAATGCACATTTATCACATTGTGCAGTTCAATGCAAGCTTCTCTTTTGACCTCTTCGGTGTTTGATTTGGCTTCATCAAAACTTGAATACAATTGTAACAATTTCCTAATGATGCAAAATGGCATTTTCTTTCTTTTATAACTGCATTTTCTTGGAATCTTGTCTTTACAGTCCCATCCAATCATATTCCTCAATATGTACTCAAACAACGAGAGGGCTGAAGTGATCCTTTTGTCAGGTTGTTGCCAGACTTAAATGTTAAAATGGACAAATAAAACAACAAAAATCACGCTGTTTTTTTCTTACCTGCTAATTTAATTGCAACACCAATTTAAAAAGCTGATTGGATGTGTCTGACATTTCACTTTGGATTTCATTTAAACTATACACAGTAGTCCTATTAAAGTTACTGTAGGCTGGTCCTTTTTAACAAATGTTTTCTATTTGGGTTCTTTGATTTTCTACCTTCACCATGGAAACACCAAGTTAATCCATTTTGCCTTTAAAAATCAATGAAATCAGATAGTTACTGTATTGGTGTACATTTCATCATTGTCCGATGATAACCATACATAAACAAATTGATTTTTCCTGATCAAAGAAAGTTGAACGTTCAAGTAAAGATGAGGTCCAGTATGCGATCCAGTGTGCCCCCCATCCGCACCCATTTTCAAATGCGATCCCAGTCATGACTGCTGATCCTGCGTCTTTTGTTGTTTTCGTCTCAGCTTTTCCTCCTGCAGTGTAATGTCCAGAGCTCTGAGCTGCTTGAGGAAACCGTGGTTGGGAAGGACGCAACGGCGTTGCCGCACGTGCTCGATGGCGTCCACCACAGTCAGGCCTTGCTCCATCATCAGGTAGGCCAAGACAAGTGACGCCGACCTGCTGCGACCCATCACACAGTGCACTAGCACCTTGTCTGGAAGTAGTGCAAAGGAGAGAATTAGTGGAAATTCTTGTGGCAGAAGGTCAAGTTATAATTTTGTTTCAGTTTGGACTTCCTTAAAGATGTGTTTCTCTTGAAATATATATATATGTATATCAAATGTATTGCACATATAGAGCTTGTGCACCAACGTCACCAAAGTGACGTGACTGGCCATATTGTCGGTCAAACAAATCATTGTTCAATGCTAAGTCCATTGAGACGAAAAGAAAATGTCTTATAGCACAACGCCCAGTGTTTTGTCTGATACCGTTAAACATTTAGAAGGTGATAATAAACGAAGGTACGTGGAAAAATGAGAGACACTTGGCATAGAGGACCCATATTTAATGTCGAAGTTGATGTTGTCGCCGATAAAGAAATTGGACTGTTAATTCGCTTCCATTTGTCTTGGACAACTGGATATACAAATGGATCCGGTGAGTAACTCGTTGAGATTCACACGGAAAAGTTTGAAAGCGTATAAAAGTCTGGACACATACAAATACTTTGTTGCTGGATCTGTTCTCAACGGGGAGACAGTTCGTGAATGTGGAAGTGTATTCGGCTACACGTTAACCTTTACCGAAATCCATCCATCTTTTCAACTGGTATTCAATACAAATACCAATATTTAAATAAATGACCCCTGGTTTTACACAAACTCCCATTCATTGAGTATGATTGGAAAAATAAAGAGGACAGCTCCTCTGTACACGGAAGCGTGTTGCGGCCACATGTTAAACTTCGGTAAACCTCTCCGTGACAGATGTTTTTTTTTTTTTTTTTAAATATGCATTGTTCTCAAATGAGTGCAATATGTATTTAAAAAAAGAAAATAAACCGCTGAGATAAGCTTCAGCCCCTGTACACGGAAACGTGTTGCAGCCACGTGTTAACCTACGCAAACCTTTCTGCAACAGATGGTTTATTTTCTTTTTTTAAATACTAATTGTACTCATTTGAGAACAACGTGGCATTATAAATATGTCTTGGGAATTTGAGATTGAGAAGAATAATTCCACCTGAAATGAAGTGATCGCTACACATCACGTTTAATTGCCGGTATTCCCTGCTGGTATTCTATAGAATGGCCTCTATGAATATTATGTGTAAATTTTTTTAAAACAAAATTCATTCGTAATTCGCTTTCTAAATACAATTGAACTAGCAGTACTCATACCACACTTTGAGAATCAGCGCGTTAATACTGCTGAACCATCATCGTAAATGTGCACCATTGGGAAATGCACTGTACTGAGTAAAAAAGGGGACAAAAGTACTCACTTAAAGTGCCACTGTCATGAAATGCATGATTTTTAGTATGTTATTAATGGAAAAAAGGCAGCCGGAATAGACCCATCTGTTTTTTACCACACAACATGATTTTGACGTATATGGCTTTTTGTCACTCCCACCATGAAAATCCTCTCGAGGGATTTGTTTTCGAGAAGAAGCAGGAAGTGACATTAGCTGCAGATGCCCACTCAAGCGGTCTCATATGTTTCTACTAGTTTTACCTGCTGGAAGGTAGCTCTTTGTTCCTTCGTGTTAGCCAAAATGCCGGCTCGTTGTATTGCTGGATATTGTTCAAACACTCGGGAGGATGGATTCATTCTTCATACTTTTCAAAAAGACCCGGTTCGTCATGAAAAATGGATTGCACGGGTGCAAAGGACGAGAGCTTCATGGGTTCCAAATGACAGGTAGGTGCGTATAGAGCTATTTAAAAAAATAGTTTGTTTGGGACCACGTAATCCATCTCTCATAACGTAACAAAAGATTCGCGCACGTAAGTCAGGGGTGCTAAATGTGTCGATGTACTTGACCTTTAAGTAAAGAAACGTGTAAAGTGAAGTACTGTTTTTTAAATACGCTAGCTCTCGATCAAAACGGATACCAGCCAAGGTTGATTTGACCTCTCTGTATTCCAGTGTCATACAGTAGCCTGACAAATTTACTTGTGTACAATAATGAAGAACTTCATTATTTGTAATATTTTTCGAGAATACACCCCTTGACTTACTCTGCGGTTGGCTCAGGGCCTCCCTGATGAATTGTGTCGCCGGGCAGAAGAACTGAGAGATGTTAAAGGTGGGTTTGTCGTCAGCCTCTACCCCAAAATACTGGATATCCGTGTCAGTGTAGTACTCTGCACCTGTCAGCACATTGTTGTACTTCCCCTCTGCAGCATTTAGCACATGCGTGATACCCAGGTCCTTCAGACCAGCTCGCTCCAGTGCCGTCTTTCTGTTCATCAACAACACCTATTGCTTGAGTCATGAAAAAAAATATATATTTCTTTAAACAATGCGTGTTTACTGACTCATCCCCGATGAAGACATTGGGCCAAACTTGGTTCACGTGTGCATGTTGAACGCTTGTGCCGGTCCAAAAGAGCTGTTCCAGGTCTAGAGTACCTGGTGTGATGTAATCGCTGTCCGGGTCCACTTGAACAGCAGCGTAGGGGTTTTTTCCTTTTGATTTTACTACACAGGAGGCCATGGGTCACCTGTCACCACCAAGGAAAATAATTGGCAATATGTGAGGTACGGTGCAGCGAATGGACGCATGAGCGTATAATATTCCAACCATCAACCATTCACACTCACATTCACACCCACACACTTCAGGAACTCCGTGCTAGACATGCTAACCACGACCCGCTGTGCTGCCTCCCATCCCATAATATATTTTAGAATAGAAATTAGCTACTGTATTACAAAATGCTACACCTGATTACGTTGACATTTCTGTTTTTACGGTAATTGTAACTTAATATCTTCCATTATTCCAAATGGTCATGTTATTCTAAAAATATCTAAAACCTTTAGGAAACAATTCCAAAGTCCAAACACATTTCACAGTAATCCTTTTAAAATACCTACATATTCAATCATCAGCTTTAAATGTATGTGAAGGCGAATATAAGGAGACAAAAAAGAACATCACATACCTCTCATATAGTTTATATAGTTGTAGTAAAGTTGTGAGTTTTCTCCTAGCAGCACTTGAGAGAAAAGGTCTCCTCCGTGTTTGTATGCGTTTGTCCAGAGTCGGCATGAGGACATGTGCTCGCCGCTCTCTCTGTTCCACACGATATTTTTAGGCCGCCGCCATCCATGACACCACACCATTGTGGCATGCACACTTTTGCCTGTTTAAAACCTCGACATGCTCATGAACATAGAAAAAGGCATGGCTGTTATTCCGTATGAGAAACATTTAAAGGCAAGGGTGTTACATCACTGTCATCGTAAGAATCTCACAAATATCCAGACTGGTGTGTGTGAAGTCACATGACTGCATATTGAGACCTATTTGTGGAAATAAGGCATCATTTTCACTTGTTTTGGTTTGTGACTTTCCATCTTGCTATAAATTATGTAATGCCTCACCTGTTTTTTTTTTTTCCTCCTTGGTATAAACACCAGAAGTACAGCAGGAAAACAAAATGTTTATTTGTCCAAAAATTGTCTTAGAGCACAGATATCAGTTAACATGAGTGATTGTTTTTTTCGGTCTTTTTGTTTAAACTGGTACCCAGAAACATAAAGAGGCATGTTTTCAAAATAACGAGCTGGTTCATGGTGAATAACATTCAACAATTGTTATTTATGTGATTTACAATATATTTCCATCCTCTTATTGGCTGTCATGGTAAATGGTTATTCTGAACTGCTCCACATGATGTACATTTGCGTGATGTTATGTTGATGGCTTCTGTAAATCTGACGTGGTAGTCGTGGTAATAAGATGTCAGGTAAGTCCCTGCTGAACGTACCAATTTAAAAGATGGGCTACGCTTGATTGACATGCTCGGTGGGTCGTCTATCTCTCACCAGCAGCTCCTGCGACTCTGTCACAGTTGGATGTGCATACGGGGGATCCCTCAGAGACATTCCAGTCTAGTGCACCCACATCCATTACAAAATAAGACTACACTGAACTGTCTGTGTGCTATTTCTGCTTTATAATTGACAATTTCAGTGTGATGTGTGAGAGAGAGCATCTCAGTGGGCATCGGAGTGTAGAAGCTGTGTATTGAAGGATTTCCATTGTGTGTCTTATAGTGTTTTGTGTGTGTTATCATTTCTATTGTGAGAGTGTTTCAGTGATTTGTATTATTTAATTTGAAAATGCGAGAACATTTCAGAATTTTGCACGAGAGCACTTTTGGATATTTGACAGTCCGAGAACGTTTCATTATATTAGACAATTTCAAAATATTATTTGAGCATTTCAGCATGCATGAGAGCATGCGAGTCTATGATGTGAAAATTTCAGTGCATTATATGAGAGCATTTCAGTTTTGCATGAGGGCATGTGTATGTGACCGCGTGGTTTTAAATGTGTATGTGAGCATTCCGGTAGTGTGTGAGAACTTTTCAGCATCAATTTCTTGAAGTCTCTGTGCCCTTTGCAGAATCCTCATTACTATTGTTCTATTTATCTAATCTAACTGCTAGATCATTCTGCACAATTGTCAAATAATAATAATATGCTCCCATTATCATGTAACTAGTAACCTTTTATTGCTCAGTGACTGTTTTTTATGTCTTACGTCTCGAAAATATTCTTTCAATTGACTTCATTCATACTAGCACGCCTCCAACTACTGGGGGCAAATTCCTTGTGTTTGACACACTTTACAAATAAAGATGATTCTAATTCTGATTCCTGCATATGTGAAAGCATTCCTGTGTATCATATGAGATCACCCTAGTATGATGTACGGGCATTTAGGTGGGTGTGAGTATGAGCATTTCAGTCAATTGAGAGTGTTTTAGGTCATTCTGAAATGTGTCCCTGATGGCCCCTCATTCTTCGTCATGCTCACATTTAAACACTCTCACACACTGAGTGTCAACGGTTTCCTTTTATAGCGCTGCACTCGTGGGAAAAAAACAAAAAACTTCAAGGATTCAAGGGAACCTGTTTAATCCACTGAGACAACACGCCGCAGGTTCTCCCTAACGGTAAAACGATGTGGCATTTTCCACTGAACTTTAACATTTCCTGGCTCACTTATTTAGTTCTGCAAGTGCACATTGTTGTTACGTAACAGGTCTCTGTGGAGAATATTGCGTCTCCTGTCCTTGGAGAAAAACTGACATTTATCAGTACTGTAAGCTTTATCTTTATTCTTAAATAACACCTGTTGGAAAATACTGTTTGAAATTAATTTCTGTTGATTAATGTGACTTTGGTCTGTTGAGAAAAATATGTAAAGGGGTTGGCACTACTAAAAATAAAATCTAATTTGTCAAATGGATTCAATTTTGGAATTTAAAAATTAATATTAAAAAATTATTTATCATACTTGCAATGATACTGTATATATTATTGAAATACCATAGTGCATAGGAATATTTACACATACAGTAAACAATAATAATAAAATACTGAATTGATTAAACAAGTAATAATATATTTAAAAGCTACTTATTGGAATGTTAAATGATATTAAATGTTCAGATTCTTTTGGATCATTATTCATAGATTTTGTTCTTTTTTGTATCATAATGGTTTATACATTTTCCAACTGTAATAATAAAAAATTTAAATAAGTAGAAATAAAAGACAGACATTGAGTGAGATAACTTTTTTTTAGATAAATGACCAAGTTTTAGGTTTTGATGAATTCACTTTGTGTATTTTTATTATAATTGGATTGATCAGTGATGTAGAATAATCTGTTTCAAAATAATGAAAATAATAATAATAATCATAATAATAATATTTTTTTACGGTAACAGTTAATATATGCAGCTGGGAAAAAATAAACTGTGCATTTGTAATACATAGACTAATACAATGCATTCCAGAGTGCTGCTGAACGTAACTTTTTGCCCCTACACACAGGACCACTTTGGCAATAATAAAAAAGGACACGACCCCCACCCCCAATTCCGCCACATCAGAAATCAGAACTGTAAATATAAAATTGTTGACATTTTAGTACATTACAAAGATGAAGAAATGAGGCCCTTGAAAGGCCAGCAGCATCCTTCACACTCAAATGTGTTTTCAGTACGGAGAAAAGATATTTATAGAAAGGTTGTAGCAGAAAGGAAGTAAATAAAAAGGTAGTGTTGTTTCAGAGGAGGGGGCACAGCCTCCTTTTGAATACCAACTGTTCACTCAGCTTGTGAAGGAGCATGAGGAAGTTCCGATTGGGGTAAATGGCCCGCTTCTGCACAATGTGTCTAAGAGCATCCTGAAGATTGAGGCGTTGACGCAGCATGAGGTAGGCCAGTGCCAAGGAGGCTGAGCGACTCACTCCCATAATGCAATGCACCAGAACTTTCCCTGAAAAGTCCCAGCAAGAAAGTCAAAGACAAGATTAAAACGCGGAGGGTGACTGACACGTTATTACCTTGGTTGTACTTAAGGCCTTTATGGATGAAGTCAGCTGCATGTTTGAAGTACCGGCTGAGGTCAAAGTGGTCCGAATCTTCTGCTGGTATGCCACAGTAAACACAACTGTTGCCATAGAAACATTGGTCCCCGATGCTTCCCTGCTTGGAGTGAGCTGCATTCAGGACGTGTGTGATGCCCATTTTGGATAATGTATTTTTATTCTGTGCTACAGCTCTTTAAAAAAATGGAATAAAACATACAAAAACAGATGTAAGACAGTTTAATGAATTGAAAAAAAAAGGTTCTGCAAAAAAAAGATAAGCCCTTTTTGCATGACATACCACCGCACTTCATCAGCAATTTCAAAAATATATGGTTGTCTTTATACTTCTATTTTGTTATTGTTTTGTGTTGTATTTTATGTGATTAAACGCAATACAAGTGCTTTGTTATATTTTGCTGGTTTGACCAAGGGGATTTATTCCAAATTCAAACATAACATGTGCATAAACTCGTCAGATTTCGGAACCTAAGCGGGTTTGGCCCTAGTTAGTACTTGGATGGGAGACCGCTTGGGAATACCAGGTGCTATAAGCTTCTCTCCCAGGCTAAAATCCAGAGAGGTTGCGTCAGGTACGGCATCCGGCGTAAAAACTGTGCCAAATAAATATGCGTTCATCTGAGATGACACGCTGTGGCGACCCATAACGGGACAAGCCGAAAGGAGAAGAAGAAGAAGACAATGTAAAAAAAAAAACTGAAGCGTATTAGGCGTATTGAGGCGTTTTTCCTAGAAAGTATGTTTAGTATTATTGTGAGCCACTCCAGCACGAGGTCTGGTCTCCCGAGCAGCACTCCAAGAGAATAATCACCATGGTAACAATCTGATCTGACTCAGTCACCCGCTTAAAAGACCAAAACAACAAGCCTGTTTTGTATTATGTCAGGAGAACTCATGTCATTAGCCGATATGCCATGGGTCATTCAGGCAAGCAATTCTGAGATCAACACTCATCTCATCCATTCATGCCCATCTGCAGACAAATGTTGTCTTGTCTCAGCTGTACTTCTGTAAAGTAAACTCCTTTTTGTCACAAATATTTGTGTCTGTGAGGTTCTGTTTGAGATCGTACAACAGGCTATGGTCTGTTGAGTTGGCAAACTTTCATATGTAGCGCACCTAAATTATTGAGACGATAACCAGTATTCCTCTAGTCACTGCTAATAAAAGCAAGAGTGGTGCCCCGAGGTGATTTTATTGTGTTTATGACACGAGATGAGTGTGGTGAAGCACCTAAGTGTGAAATAAAGAACCACTGGAAAAGTTGGAAAGGATTTTGATTATCATTTTAAGATCAATTGTGACGACGATCAATTCAGAGCCAGGATACGGAGCCATTCACATCACAGGTGAGAGGGGCAGCCTTCAAAGATAGTGAAGTTGTCTTCGGCCACAGTGATGCAATGTACCATAATCCACAGACAACAGGTTCGGAAATGCTCAGATTTCATTGTTGTTCTAATGCGTCATTCACAGAGAGCAGAAACAGGAAATCTTGGACTTTGCTGACCTTGGAGCATGATCCCCAACAGCCAGGGGGACAGGAACAGTCAGACGTGATAAAGCTGAACTTTCACTCGGTTGTGTTGTCGCATTTTGCATGTATGGTTGTTGGACTCTCTGATAGATTGGATCTTCAACTAAATTTTAAATACAGTGCATCATTGTGGCTCGTAGAACGTGATGGGCTGACAGATTGGCTTTGTTTCGTTACGTAAATAGCAGATTGTGACAGTTCGATTTATCTAACAAAATTATTGACAAAGAGGGTGGCACGGTGGCATAGATGGAAAGTGTTGGCCTCACAGTTCTGAGGTCCAGGGTTCAATCCCAGCCCTGCCTGTGTGCAGTTTCCATGTTCTCCCTGTACCTGCATGGGTTTTCTCCGGGCACTCTGGTTTCCCCCCATATCCCAAAAACCTGCCATATTAATTGGACGCTCTAAATTCCCCCTAGGTGAGATTGTGCATGCGAATGTTCTCTGTCTCCTTGTGTCCTGCTCCATAGTCTTCTTTCTTTCAATGTTTATGTTCTAGGAAGCTATCAATTTTATGGATTCCTCCATAATAATCATTTTTGTTTTCCTTTAAATTCCATTTGATAGGTAATACTGTAGCTGTGAATATTATTGCAAAAATGCATCCGTGTCTCCTGCTATATGGATTTGAGCATGGACCCGATTTCTATCAGTTTGAACAAATAGAGTGATTTTTTTTTTGGTATTATCAGTGTAGAAGGATTAAAAAAAAAAACAGCAAAATATGTCAGAATGCTACAAAAGTGTCAGAGTTTTGTTTGAATGACTCCAAGAGCCTAAGCTGCCATCCTTGCACTATTACTGAGGCATCACTCACATGTTTCCTATGTAGAGGTTTGGCCAGACTTCATCAACTGCAGTGAGCTCCAGTGTGCAGGAATCCAGAATGAGCTCCAGTTGTTTAATGAGCACCAGGTCCTGTTGCTCCTTACGCCCTGACATTTTCTCCTCACTGGCACAAGGAGCACAACACCGTGTGTGTCTGTGATAGAGACAGACAGACAGACAGACCAGGAGTCTGGTGTCTCGTCACTGCCAGAGGCTGTTTGCTGCTCACTGAAGGACGCAAGCAGCTGCTTGCACGTCGCCGGCCTCCAAAATTAGCTGACTGCTCACACTTTGACTCCATGTTATTATTTGACATTGCATGATTGCCAAAAGGCAAAGACGACGATGCTGAGGTCACTCCAGCAGTGCAACTTCCTGCTTACTGCTTTCCGGATATCAAAACAAAACAATATGTTGACCAAAATGAGCTCAACTAGGTAGCTATTCTGGAATCGATACGACATCATGACAGACCACGGGGCCCAATATGGGTTATGTGTTGCTATATTGTTGGTGATTTTCCCAATAATAATAAAATGCTGTAAACTATTTAACTGATTCTGAAGTGACTATACATATTCCAAAAACCAATAATGTTTAATACTCTATTTTTGGAGTCAGTACATCTTTGACAAGGCATAAATGATTCAGATTTTTGTGACTCGTGATTCCCAAACAGTGTGCCGGGGTACATTAGTGTGCCGTGAGCGCTCTTCAGGTGTGCTGTGGGAAGTTATCTAATTTTATGTAATTGCTAAAAAAACATTTATTCCAAGAAATAATGCATCTTTATTCATCTATTTATGCCGGTGAGGCACAATGACAGAGAGAACAAAAAAATAATCCTCTTCTATTAGATGGCAGGAAGTAAATACAGTAATTAATCGATCCATTTTTGGTAGCATTTACTTTTGTTGGTGTCCCGTGGTATTTTTCAATTGTAAAATATGTGTCTTGGCTCTATAAAAGTTGGAAATCACTGGTCTTGAGACCTCCGCCTGTTCAGACCACATCTAAAACTTGGTGCAAAATAGACCGCTTATCTAGTGTGTCATTTGGGGAATTTGATCGGGACCCAAGCAGACAGATTTGTTCGTTTATGTGTTGTCAAACTGGCCAAAAGCAGTGAAGATGCTTCACTCACGCACAGATCGCTGAAATTACAATTCTTCATATTATGCATAGAGGTGTCACCATTAAGACTGTTATTGCCTTTAAAATTCAGCTGTCAATGGCAGTGAAGGAGTTTTAAAGGGAATGAGAGAAGCCACTTTGATTGGCTGCGAATGAAGTTGGCTGGAAACTCTCATGGTGTCCTCCCAGGTGCCAATCCGCCTCACTGCGCCGGTCTATGAAATAATTAGCCAAATTTTATATACTTTTAAATTTTCATTTTATTTTGTAACTTTTTAATATATCTTTTCGTTTCATTCTGAATACATTCATACAAACGTTTCTTCACCTAGCTGGGAGTCGTAATTCATGCACCTATTAAATAAACTGTCACACTTTTCAAGTGTCATCAATTTAACATAGTGTAGTGTTTGGTGCATTGTTGATGATTTTGCATTGAAAAGCACATTTAACATGTTTAGATCTTTTTTTTAAATTTGTTGTGATAACATTATTAGATTGTATGTAATGTAAACTTGGATGAGGGCATTACATTTACTGATTAATTTTGCATACAAATGAATTGCTTGAGACGGTAAAGCAGTAGTCTACGAACTTCTATTTTGGTAACGTCTCTCCTTTGCTCTGCAGGGTCCGTTCGAGACGCAAAAGCTGCCGCAGGAAACCTCTGTTTGGGAAGATCCAGCGCTTCTGCTGCACACACTGAATTGCAGACAGGAGACTGAGGTGATGGTGAATCATCAGGTAGGCAAGGACCAATGTGGCTGAGCGACTCACACCCACAGCACAGTGCACCAGTACTCTTCCTGGGTACCATCATCATCATTTATTGGTGGTTATTCAGCATCTTGCAAGGCTTTTACAGCAGCAGCATCACACCATACCTCCAGACGTCAGAGCCTGGTCAATGAAGGCAGCAGCCGGGCTGAAGAAAGGTGAAAGTTCAAATGTCGGGAGGTCATTGGCTGGCACACCGTAGTATTTCACCGTGGTTCCGTAGAAGTCGTTACTGCCTTTGCAGCACAGTTTGCCATGCGATGCGTTCAGCACATAAGTGATTCCCAGCGTCCACAGTCCGAACCTATCATGTGACATGACCCTCCAAACAAAAAAATATATGCACGATATAATACTTGATACACAGTGGGTCCCAAAAGTCACAAGACACTTCCTTTTAGCAATTTTGTTTGGACAGTCAGTCTGACAGATGTGAGGCCATTAGCATTTGACAGTTTAAGTTTTGCAATTTTCTAAGCACATCATTCCTTACCAGGGAAGGGTGCTTTTCTTTCTGCGACTGCACTTCAGTACCTGTTTCAAAAGCTTTGTGGCTTTTGGGGGGGCTGCTCTAATGTGGAGTGCAATCTATGCTGTAATAGCAAGAAAGAGAATTTGTTCTTGACAAACCACTGAGCAGAAATCCAGCTGCTACCACCACTGATGAAAACACTGAACTCTTAGAGGAGGTATTTGCACAAAGCCAGGGAAAGTAAAGTCTACCATGAGCCTGATTTGAGCTAAGTATCCGCAAAATCTCAATTCAGCAGCTACTGCGGAGAAGGATAAAGCTCTAAAGCCGACCGACTTCAGAGCGTTCAAAGATTTCAAGCAGAAGCTCAACAACCTGAAGTTGGAAAGGGTGGGGCTTGTAAAACTCTTGGAGTTTGGTGTTCTCATCACTGATGGTAGAAACAGATCTTCCAATGCATGACTGGTCCTAAGCGGATCCCGTTTCAAGAATCTTGCCATACACAGTACAGTCCTGCATAAAATTTACTATGCGTTGAAGCAATGTGACAGCCAAAAAACCTCTCAAACTGGCCCCGAACTGCAGCCGATAACGGAAAAACTAGTTGCCTACTCACATGTCACCCAGGTACAGGTTGGGCCAGACTTCATCTCCATGGCGACAGGAGCGAGGAGCCGCATGTAAAACCTCCACCAGCTCCTCGAGAGAGACCTCTGTTAGTGACTGCTCGCCCTCTGTGTCGTCTTCACCCACATTATCCTTCCTGGAGTCTTCAGTGTCACATTTCACTGCAAACACACTGCTCATGATAAAGCTAAAGCAAGTTTTTTTTAAAACCTAAAACTCACATGCTGCGTTGTCCTGTCTGCTCTTGGATGCCCCTTGACTGCCGAGGACAGCTGGGGATCTTTGGCACAGGAAAGATTTTTCACAGGATTGTTTTTTGTCACTTTAATGGCGACACTGTTCATTAAGTTTCAAACGAGTGCCCTATATAAATAAATAAATGAATTATTTAATTGAACACATTAATAATATTATTAATCTTCTTCTTCTTTTCCTTTTGGCTTGTCCCGATAAGGCGTTGCAACAGCGTGTCATATTTTTCCATCTAAGCCTCCCGTGCATCTTCCTCACTAACACCCACAGTCTTCGAGTGCCCTGTATAAATAAATGAATAAATGAATTAATGAAATGAACACATTAGTAATATTATTAATATTAGAAATAATATACAATGTATAAATACAAATATGACGCTACAATATTCATAATATATATTTTTTATTATTTATTTGAAGCTCGAGACGCATCGTTCGGAAATATGGATAACCTATTCCTAGATTGGCCAGTAGGTGGCAGTACCCTCGACATGCGACCTTCGAGTGACGCTCCTTGGCTCGTCTTGTGCGCTGTCGTTTGGTTACCGCTAGTTCCTGTTTGCCGTTGCCTGGTTGTGAAAGTAGAAGGCACAATGTTGGCTGCGGATGTGGAACACTCTTGCAATGCGAGAGGAGCACGCCTTACCTCCTCCTCCTCCTCCTCTCTCTGACGGAAGCGCCGACACTGGTTCTTTGGTAAGAAAACGTACATTTACTTTTTAGACTTCCACACTGTTGATTTCACCTATATATTTTTTTGTTTGTTTCTTTGGACGTTTAATTTTTTAAAAAAAGTTTAATATATTAACAAAGTAATTGGGTCCTTCCTTGCTGTCCGTTTACGAGAGTCCATTTTTTTGTATATTTGTTTTTTTTATAGCTCTGAGGGTGTAGTTTGTTCTTCTGAATTCCAACATTTGCCGTATTCGGCTGTGTTACTTTACAGGGTGAAAGGCCCATATTGTGCAAGTGTCTCGAATCACGACGTGTGTCGGTGTGTGACTCAACAACCAAAACATGCTGACTTGACACTTAAGGCAGCCCCTCCCAGAGGGCAGCTGTCCCAGTAAAATGTATCCACAAAAAATAAATAAACACGTAATGATTCATTACAGGGAATACTGGCACCCGTGTGGTCTTATTGCGTGCACTACATTTATAATTCATCTGTTTGTTATTTGAGTTTTGTTGACCTTTGAGTTGAATGGTGGGAGCTCAACATGCTGCGTTTTGGTCATCTTATCTGCAGGTTAAAGGGCAAGAACAGTTTATTTAATCTCTGTGCATGTCAATAGGAGGAAGGGAACATGTGACCTGAGTATTTATGTCATTTATGTAGTGCAGCATCATTAAGTACACAAGCACCTAATCAACACGTGAAACACCGCGATCATAGCGCCTCTTATATTGCTGTACAACGTTAAAATTAAGATGTGAATATTCATCCACTGACAACCATATTTCATACAATTAATATAGTTTTGTCTGAAACTAATGGCACTTAAAACACTTTATTGAATGTGTTTATGGAAGAACATCGACATTGTCCAGGTGTGTAAAGTAATCACACACAAGATAAGGTTAGCTCATATTCTCTAGTAGTCCTGGAGCGGGAATAGTGGGCAGTTATTACCATTCTGATAGTCTTTCACCCGAAAATGTATTTGACAGCAGCCTTTTTATTTCCAATTTTAATTGTACTCATTTGCATACAAGGATTGTACAGTGGCCCTGACATAAGTTTAGGAATAGGTGAGGGGGAAAAATTGAATGTCAGTGCTGCTCAGTTAAGGTATTTGATGAACTAGTTTTTTCGGTCAAATGTTGACAATGCTAGAAGGTCAGGATGCTTCGATCAGTTAGTGTGGCCTACATGCTTTGGATGGTCCCTTTCAAGGGATCTCTTTAATCATGGAGTCCTCTGTATCATTAGGTGTCATTTTGCTACTTAGTCACTATGACTTTGTGTGTCTGTTTATAGTGGCATGGCATCAGAGAGCAGTGTGAGCGCTTGGAGCTGCAAACAGGTGGCCCAGTGGCTGCAGCGCCAAGGATTCGATGACTACGTGGATCTGCTGTGTGCTGACCACCGCCTAGATGGACCCAGTCTTCTGGCTCTGACTGAGGCTGACCTGCACGGGCCACCTCTGAGCCTCAAGGTGCTGGGAGACATCAAGAGGCTGGCAATAGCCCTCCGCCAGCTTCAGAGACAGAACCAAGCCCAGCTGGAGGAGCTGGGTCTCCAGCCTAGGGAGAGCCTACCGCAGAGGCCCTGCGTGGCGACTGGATGGAGCTGCGACGGAGGCGACAGGCGCTGCAATAGAGGGGAATGTTCCGGGGATGGCACTGAGCTACGATTGAGGAATGGCACTCGATCTGAATACAGATATGGAGGAACTCAGTGTCACACACACTCCAACGGGACCTGTCGGGGGGACCTGGCCGGAAGACTGGACCCGGAGGTGTGGAAGACCATCATTAGTGTCATTTATGTGTTTTTAGTGTTTGGCTTTACTTCCTTTGTTATGGTCATTGTACACGAGCGAGTACCAGACATGGGGACCTATCCACCGCTTCCCGACATCTTCTTGGACAGGTATCAGCACTGCATGATTCCTGATAAACAACATATAGGTTGATCGCTATAGTTCATCTGCACCTTGTCCCCATATCTAATCTGCATGCTGACATGGTTGTATTTTAACCTCTGACAGTTTTCCCAGAATCCCTTGGGCTTTTGCAATGGCTGAAGCCTGTGGCCTCATCCTTTGCTACATGCTCATAGTGATCCTGCTGCTTCATAAACACAGGTAAAACATCGCTCCGGCCATCATATGATGACCCCTTTCTTAAGGCCGAGTTGGTTTAAATCTTCAACAAGTAATTTGCTAAATTTTATGTATAGTTTGACAGTAAAATTTAACTGGGAGTGTCATTAAACAGCATGAATACTCTTTGAGGAAAAATTGTTCATTATCGACTAAACTGCTGCTGTTTGTGAAGTGTGTTTGAGTTCACTGCCACCATCGAGCATTCATATGTCTAGTTTGAGCTCGTAAGTCAGAGCAAAAAAAAAAAAGAAATAGTCTTAATGTTGTTGTCTCAAAACTTGCAAATCTTAAGGCAGTAGATGAATTACCTTCATTGAGGAAATGCAGAAGATGTGGATCCCTGCCTGCTGATAGTGCGTTAACTCCCAGAGCAAAGTAAAATATTGTCTTTAAAACACAACCAAATAACAAACATAGTTTGCTCAATTACACAACTCACATGGCAAAGGATGACAGGGGCGTAACAATTTTACTTCTCGGTCAGTAGCAACACTTCTGTTGTGACTCAAACTGCAAAAGTCAAATGACGTAACAACTAAATTTCACAAAAGTGACTTAACATTTTTTATTCTTTATTTTGTCTGACCATATTACAGTGATCACCTTAATTCAAAGATTTTTTTTTTAAATGAAATGTATTGCTCTTACAAAAGATCAATATAGTTTGCCTCTGTAGTTTTGTCTATTTGCTAGTGGGCTTCTTTCTGTCTCATGGGGAATGACACAACACTTTACGATTACACTGAGACTCCCAGGATGTTGGGAGAATGCTTCTTTGGAGACTCAACAGCAAAAAGACACGATATAATCCTTAACAAGATTTGGAAATGAAATCTGTTCTTCTACTTGTGCCCCAACAAAAGCCTCTTTCCTGAATAGAAGCCAGAAAGTGGGCATAACAAAGCCATAAAGAAGCGTTTATCTTCCTGACCCTTTTACGCAGAACCTAGCCAAGCGAGATATTGCCTCTATTCTACACGCGCTGCTCGCATATGCTTTAATGTCACAAATTCTTATTGGACGGCCACATTTCCTCAGGGTGGAAGAAGCGAGTGTCAAACTTCACACCCTTTCCCTAGAATTGCAGAATTCACCTGTACATAAAGCAGTATGCATGCATACTGAGTTTAACAAGCTTGACAGATTTTTAACATGTAAGAGAGAAAAAAATGCCGTGTGCTTATTGCTCTTACATGGTGTGCTATACTTTAGATGACCAATGTCACACAGCGATATCTCCACTGACAAGCTATCACTAGTTTGTTTCTTATTGTTTCTATTATTACAAAAGAAGGTAGAAGCAAACTCTCTGTCTCAGAGCCTTGCAGCAATCGTGTTTTTTTTTTCCACATGGACTAATGTTACTGCAGTTGTACGCATACAACTTAAATAAAAAAAGTTGGCCTTATGGGGACAAGCTAGGCCGAAAGAGTCCATAAAAGACCGAAAATGTCTAAAGGTTGTGATCATTTTAAACTCGACAAGGAAGATAAAAGATCTACATCTACAATTACTGACACAAGGTAGCATCAATGTTGACTAATTTGATTTTTTACCATTGTTAATTAGTATTTTAAAGCCCCTGCAAGGATGGACACGGCTGCAGGTGAACTATCAATTGCATTATTGAATAGAGTGATAAACCCATTCCTACATGAGTAACTCAACAGCTAACTTCAGACTTGTTCACTGACACGCACATCACTCACCAGGCCAGGGTCTGCCTTTTAAATCCATACACACTCACAGTCACAGATATTACAGCAGTACAGGAGTATAATGACCCGAAGATGACAAAAGTAATACCTGCACCTCATATCCACGTGATTGTGTTTAAAAATGCCAAAAAAAGAAAAAAAATTATCAGATTACTCGATTGATAGGCTCACTGGTTGGTAAAATATTTTGTTGATTTCTGCATCACTTCCATCCATCCATAGACAAAACAGTGTCTTACAAATCAGTAATATAGTGGGATCATGTTTGTGCATGCTTGTTCAACTTTATTCCCACCATTTTGTGTTAGTGCATTTAATACAGATAAGTAACATGGGTAAATAAAAATGGGAAAATGTTGGCTTTTACTGACTATGTGAACTGGGCTGAGGTTCATCATTTTGAGAGAAACTAATTCAGACTGAATCAACAGCATACCTCTTGGTTTCACCAGTGTAGTCCATTTTCTTTTTGCCTCAGTTGCTTCCAGGCACAATTACTTGCCGTGCAATTGTACTCTGTCAACAATCAGTTGGTTATCACACCCTTGAGCTTGGCAGTGCTGGTGCTAATCACAATAACAGTTTCATCCTCCGTGTTCCATTTAGATCCATTCTCATTAGACGGTTGTGTTCTCTGATGGGAACTGTGTTTTTGCTCCGCTGCTGCACCATGTTCGTCACCTCGCTCTCCGTGCCTGACCAGCATCTCAAGTGTGCCAGTAAGGTGAGAAGCTTCCCCGCACGTTCTATCAACTCTGAATTGAGCCCTTGTGAGTTGATGCTGAGGAGCTACTACTCCAGCTGTGAGTCATCCAATGACTGCCACTAACCGGGTTCTCTTTTTTTTCCCCCGTCAGACATACAGCAATACGATAGAAAAGATACAGAGGGCACTGACAATCTGGGTCGGATTTGGGATGACTCTTACCGGTGTCCAAACATGCGGCGACTACATGTTCAGCGGTCACACTGTTGTCATCACCTTGCTCAACTTTTTTGTGACAGAATGTGAGTGAAACACTTTTCGGGGAATTGCCTTATTTTTGCAAATAGTGGCCAGAGACTTTTGATTTCTATTGGGGGAGGCTTGTGTTTTGTGTGTGCCTGTAGTGGAGCCGCATTTTTGTAATCAAGTTTCAGCAAGTTTACCTGTACATCACAATTTATGGTCAGAAAAAAAAGGCAGATTGGGACAATTTAATCTTAAATCATGGTCGCAAATAACAATGTGAAGTGTAATCACTTACTTTTGGTCACTCATTCAAGTCATTCATTCATTTTGTATACTGCTTATCCTCACTAGGTTCGCTGACTCAGGGCGAGAGGAAGGGTACACCCTGGACTGGTCGCCGGCCAATAATAGGGCGCATAGACAACAACCATTCGCGCTCACATTCACATCTACAGCTGATTTTGAGTTTTCAGTGAACCTGCCGTGCATGTTTTTGGGATGTGTGAGGAAACCGAGGTACCCTGAGAAAACCCACACAGGCATGGGGAGAACATGCTAACTCTACACAGGCGAGGCTTGATTTGAACCCATCTTCTCAGAGCTGTGAGGCAGATGTGTTAACCCGCCACCAGCTTGTTTTGTTTTAAATACCGTATTTTCCGCATTATAAGGCCCACCTTCAATGAATGGCCTATTTTAAAACTTGTTTTCATATATAAGGCACGTCGAATAGACGCTACAGTAGAGGTTAGGGTTAGGTTAGGCACCCATTAGATGGAGCTTCACTAAAGGCTCAATATTGATCCATATATAAGGTGCACCGGATTATAAGGCGCACAGTCGGCTTTTGAGAAAATTAAAGGCTTTTAGGTGCGCCTTATAGTGAGAAAATGTGGTAATTAAATTTCATTCCATCCACCATGCCGGCTTGTCTTAATTGGCATTTTTTTGTTGCGGTTGGTCCAGCTGAAAGTTTGAAATCATGAGCCGCCACAAAGAGTGTTAATTGTATCTTACCCAACGTGCTTAGAAAACCAATTTCAAGATAAAAGCTTTACATTAATGGACATCAATGCCATTTTAAGTCTGTTCATGTTTGACCTTTGTTTGATCTCTACTGGATGATGCAACTGCAGTTCCAATTAAGTCAGAATTTTGTCCTGGTTTCATACACCCACTCAGTTTTTGGTTCAAAAGAATGTGTGACTCAGCCCTTCATTTCTTAGAATAGATAAGCATTTTGCAAGTTGTGTTAAACTGGTTCATCAGATAGCAAGGCGTATTTCATAGTGCAAGGCATGATTAGCGTATCGCATACTAACAAAAGAACATTTTAACCACACTACTATTTGGTCACATTGTGTCTTATGTAGCAGGTTAATGTGTTGAATGTTTATTTATACACTTATTTAGTCATTTATATTCCTCACAATTTTCTGTGTGTAAAACTGCATTTATTCTCTAGAAAATCTTTTGGGATTAATAATTGTGGGTGTCTAGATTGCAGATTGTGGAACATATTAATTGGATGGACATTATTCCCTCTGGGAAATAGTGCTTTGCTGTTCGTTTGATTCGGTTTTCGTATGGCTTTCTGGAATAGATTAATCGTGAAAAAAAAAAAAGGGTCCTTCGTATATGAGGCACTGCGTCTGTTTGAAGAATGAAGGTTATACTGTATGATTTAAAAAAAAAAAAAAAATTAAAGCTACAGTAGGTATTGCATTTTTCTAATCCAATAGAAACACACTTTCATGTGATTATCTGACGTCCTTGTGCCAGTCCATCTGGAAACCATCTTTCCTCAAGACATTAATCTTTAATAACCAACCATTTGAATTTTTAAAGAGGGTAAGGTAATTGGAAATTAAAGGCCAGCCACCCACTTGTGGAAACATTCTACTCCCTTAATGAATGTGGAGATGGGCCCGCATGCCTCTGAATTTGTTATTCTTATCCTTTGTATTTACATTTCCAGAGTTTTTACTAGCGTTTATGAAATTTCCATTAAGACTCAGAGCGACATTTTTAGTGCAATTTAGCATTTTATTGATAATTGACAATTTAGTTTACTTAGATTGGTATATTTCAGTAATAGCCATGGGGACTCTATTCTTAGTGGTGAAATAACACATTTGGTGCAAAAAGGACATGTTTACATTCAGCCTGATGGTGTTTGGGATGTGAGAATGACTGAAGGCACAGTGCTAAAAGTTTGACTCATGGATGTGTTCAGAGTTAAATTAGTTTTAGCATATATGATATTGCCTTTCGCTGAGTTATGCAGATGAAAGTAAGTGGATTTGCTTCACGATGACGTTCTTAAGTTCAAATGGTCAATTCTTTGTAGTAATACCTGTGACTTGTCACCTTTTGGTAGACACTCCAAGAACGTGGAATTTGATTCACACCATCTCGTGGGTGCTGAACCTCTTCGGGATCTTCTTCATCCTGGCTGCGCATGAGCACTACTCCATTGATGTCTTCATCGCCTTCTACATCACCACGCGCCTCTTCCTCTATTACCACACCTTGGCCAACACCCGTGCCTACCAGCAGAGCCGCAGAGCGCGCATCTGGTTCCCCATGTTCTCCTTCTTCGAGTGCAATGTGAACGGACCTGTCCCCAATCAGTACCACTGGCCTTTCAATAAACCTGCCTTCATGAAGACGCTCGTCGGGTAGACTGTAATGCTTTCCCTTTAAACCCCCCACCACCACCACCAC
Organism: Syngnathoides biaculeatus; assembly: GCF_019802595.1. Classification (NCBI taxonomy): domain Eukaryota; kingdom Metazoa; phylum Chordata; class Actinopteri; order Syngnathiformes; family Syngnathidae; genus Syngnathoides; species Syngnathoides biaculeatus. The sequence continues at coordinate 13,360,607 of NC_084651.1, forward strand.
CCAGTTTATAATTTTTGTGTATGTTCTAGCGCTCGTTTAAGATGAAGACGCGAGTATGGTTGCTTGCATACGAACTGCAAAGCGGATGAAACATTATCATCCAAGGAAGCCCAAAGATATTTGTCTGTTTAAAATTCCTCTCCAACCAAATGAGTTTTGTTTTGTTGTTTGTTTTTTTTTGCACACGGTTTTGTAACCAATTGTGGGTTGTTGTTTGTTTTGTTTGTTGGTGGGGGTTGGGTGGGGGGGTAATAAGTGGATGCACTGAACCCATCCTGGATGGAGTGCACAAGTTTGCCTTATATATTATAACCACTGCGGTACATATTCCACTCTATCCCACTCCCCTTTCCTGTGAATGAGCCACCTGGGTTTATTTTTTAGTAAAGCCATTTTTTCGTAACTTTTGAAATGCAGTTTCTGCTACTACCAAAGAAGCTTCTTCTGGACATTTCCTGTTCAGCGGGTGCTCTGATTTCATTTATGTACTAATTTATTTGTGTATTGTAATGATATATTTGTGACTGTTTAGTCACAGCTGCAGAGCAGAAGCTTCAATGCCCATGCATGAGACATCACTGCACCGACTGATGTCAGCAAGTAAATGTTCACTTTGTCAGGGTTTACAAAAACAACTATGCAATAGTCTGTAGGCATTTAAGCTTTTTTTTTTTTTTTTTTGCAATACAAGTGTTAATCTAAGTGTCTTTTGACTGAACTACCCAATGTTTACAACATCAGGAAGTTTTTATATTTTATACTGTCTGTGTTTTCATTAACATCAGTTTTCATGTTTGTTATATAAAGGTGATGTTAAGTGATTGTGCTTTATTTTTAATTAAATGAATATACAACTAGTTTTTATGTGTGCAAGAGTTCGAGTAACTCTCTAACTGTGCCTGCTTACGTGGGATTAATGTTTTACAGTTTTTTACTTTTTGCGTAGGATAAGAGAACCACTTAATCTTTCTAGTGCCTGTTTTGTTGCCAGTGTTTTTATCAGTGATTCCTGGCGTAACTATCGTTGCGTGAATGTCACTCAACTTCACACAACTGACATCGTGTACTTCTTGATACCGCAAAACAATTTAATGAATCAATGGCGCTTCTGCTGGGTGCAGCCAAGTGGTGCACTCCATTTTGCACCATTTGGTTTAATTGATCAAAAATGATTTCCCCACTCACACAATTGAATTTTTACCAATCTGTGAGTCCATTATCGTGCTTAACCAATGCAAACTTAGAGTTCTGCAGATTCTGCAGCATCTGCTGAAGAAAGAATGTTTGGCTTTGTGTTTCTTCATGTATGCAAAGTTGGATCTGAAGGGATTTTAGGAGAAAGCTGACCAATATTGACTTACTGCGTGCACCAGCACAGAAAAGATTGCGTTTGAAAGATCGATCACAGAAAACTTAGTCACATTTGAGAGGATTTGCTCCAGATGGTTGTGATTTTGAAACCTTTGGGTCTGGGGCATGCTCCACATTATTTACTGCTTTGAAGTCTTGAATGAACCCATTGATTTTTTTTTTTTTTTTTTTAACTGGAAACATTTGTTTTGTTTCCACAGGTGATTAAGAAAAGACAATAATGCCTTCTTTCAATAAGACATTAAATACAGCAGTGATGCCATGAATTGCCTCCTTTTAAAGTGAGTACTGTTTAAACTGAGGAAGATTTGAAACTGAATCAATAAATTTCTGCCCACCTCTTCATACCAATTTTTTTCCCGTTCTTTGGCAATTCACTTCCATAAAGTAATTTTTCATTATTAAAATACATAATTCTGGGCGGCACGGTGGATCCGCTGGTAATGCATTGGCTTCACAGTTCTGAGGTCTCGGGTTCAATCCTGGACCCGCCTGCGTGGAGTTTGCATGTTCTCCCCGTGCCTACGTGGGTTTTCTTGGGGTGCTCCGGTTTCCTCCCACATCCCAAAAACATCCAACACTAATTGGACACTCTAAATTTCCCCTCGGTGTGATTGTGAGTGCGGCTGTTTGTCTCGATGTGCCCTGCAATTGGCTGGAAACCAGTTCAGTGTGTATCCTGCCTCTTGCCTGTTGACAGCTGGGAGAGGGTCCAGCACTCCTTTTGCAACCCTCCTGAGGATAAGCTGCAAAGAAAATGGATGGATGGATGGATGGATGGATGGATGGATAACAATTCTGGCAAAACAATCAATATTTAATATCTTAACACCCACACATACTATATGCTATTTTAATTTTAAAAGCCTTACATGAGAGTTGGTAGGCACACTGTTAAAATCGCACTGTGTATTTTTGTCCATCTGTCAATTTTCTAGAGTGCTCCTCCTCATTAAGGTTGCAGAGGAGATGGAGCCTGTCCACCTTAAAAGAACCACCAAATACCAGGGTTTTGTGATGTAAAAAGATAGACCATTTCAAATTGTTTACTACCATTAAAATGACTCATTTATACAACTCACTTGAATAAAATGAACTGCTATGATGTGGTTGCACAAAAGTGCACACCCGCCTATATACCCCAAAGCCTAGCGATGTTACCAAGACAAGACAAGACATTGTTGTCTTGTACGAAACAGCCACTACTTGCCAGAATTTTCTGCAACACCTTCAATGTAGCTGTCCATATTTTGCCGCTTACCTGACCAATCTTATTTTTCATCTTTTCATCCATTTTTAGAGAAATGTGCAGTTCTTGGTAATGTAATTGTGCCATATTTTCCCCACTTAATGATGACAGCCTTCACTGTGTTCCACGGTAGAGCTAATAACTAGGAAATTATTTTGTCCACTTTTCCTCACTCATACCTTGACACAAATTACACAATGAGATCTCTGCTGCTTTGAAGAATCTCTGCAGTCTATGATTTGTGACAGAAAATAGTCGGGAAAAGCCTACTACAACTTATGAAATCTATTTGGAGTTGATCAGATGCACTTGGTGGCAAGTACACACCAATTTAACATGAATTACTTTGAATGTGATCGGTTAATTCTGAATTCAGATCCCTGGTTATGAGAGGGTGTGCACACTTGTGCAATCCCATGTACACCCCCCCTCCCCATTGATTTTTTTTCCAACTAATTTGTACAGGTAAGATGTAGATCATATTATGCCAGAAAAAGTTTTGAAGTGATTTATCTTGCTGTTTTATATTGACTGCATTTTCATGGGCGGCATGGTGAGGCAGCTGGAAAGCGTTGCCCTCACAGTTCTGAGGTCCCGGGTTCGATCCCGGCCCCGTCTGTGTGGAGTTTGCATGTTCTCCCCGTGCCTGCGTGGGTTTTCTCCAGGTACTCCGGTTTCCTCCCACATCCCAAAAACATGCAACATTAGTTGGACGGTCTAAATTGTCCTTGTGTCTGCCTCCGAGTACCCTGTGATTGGCTGGCAACCAGTCCAGGGTGTACCCCGCCCGCCTCTCGCCTGTTGGCACCTGGGATAGGCTACAGCAGTCCCGTGACCCTCGTGAGGATAAGCAGCAAAGAAAATGGACACAACTCGAAACAGACATCTCAGCATCAACCCAAGGGCTAACAGCACACGAGAGGTGTGTTTGCCTGCCAGCTGAAGTTCAAACGACCATAGCAGAAGATGTCTTGTTGCCATGGCAACGACAGTGACTATTGTAATATCTCCCAATTACCAAAAAGAAAAAAGAAAAAAAACCAAGTGTGCCATCAGTGTTTTCCAGCACAGTTCCTACTGGAACTATTTAACAGTGGTTGCATTTTCTTCGATTTCTCTGTGGAGGTGCAGTCATGTGTAGCGATTCGCGGTGTACACCTCGGAGAAAAACATCAGATGAATCCAAGTGAGCGAGGGCGGCGGAGAGAGAGACAGAGAGAGAGTGGAGCTCCTCCTGCACGCTGCATGCTTGGTTGGATTTCACTGACATTTGTGTGTGCGCATCACTTCACTAAGTGATGAATAAAACATCCCATTCCCTGCCAACGCTAAGAAGGTCTGCGTTGAGACAGGTGCGTGAACACAGCGTGACAAAAAAAAAAAAAAAAAAGTCAGAAGGGACCCACAGATTCCACCGTCTATTCCCTCGGGCCTTCCTCCGAGTGTTTAAGTGCCCTGCTGGGTTTTCGCTATCCCTTCGTCAAACACACTCCTTATTTTTATACTCCGTCTTGCCGCCGCTGATGTTGATCAAAGATATTTTGTTTGAAAAACCCTCCAAAAGCGGGGTTACCATGACGACCACCCAGAGGTTTGTGATATGGCAAGGAGTGTAGCTATTTGTGTCCTGTGATTGAGAGCTCGTGGATCCCACAGTGGAGAAATTAGCTCTCAGTTTGTGTTTATAATATTACATGTACTGTAATTGTTACAAACACACACACCCACACTTATCTTCCTGCCTAATTAGCACTAAGTACATATGAGTCACACTCTAGGGTGCAAAGATAGATGTTTTACATATTTGCATATGTCAATTATGTAAGCAAACCATATCTTTCAAGGCCATATTTCACATTGTATGATTAGTATCAAATACAGTACCTATTCCTCTTTGCATAACTGCCAAATTAAAATTCTAGTATTAGTAGAAGTTTCTCATTACTTCATATAATACATCCCTCGACCTGTACCATAACATGTTGTAGCTCTAGTATTCATAGTGCTAGTAGATACAGTACAATATATTGTATTTTTATCATTCAAATTATTACATGTGTGTCTTCAGATACGTCGTTCTGTAATCACAATTGTAACATAACAACAAATCACCTTCCCCACTGAAAGGAATAAAAATGAGAATCCGTTCCTGCACCCCACCCCAAAAATATTTTTTAATGAGAAAATAAATAGCACTCTGTAGTATTGTACATAAATAAACAGAATGTAAAATGAAACGGTTTTTCTCACACATTTATCTTCGGTTCAATGCTCATGATGTTGCGGCTTGTGGTATGCATCCCTTGGGTATCAGGGGCAGTGTAAGACAGACCTCTTCAGCAGTAACATTAGTCGTTCTTCACAGAGGATAAAATATATGCGTATGAGTGTTTTTATAGCTATATGCATGTGTTGCTCCACCATTTGTGTTCATTTAAAGGGATACACCACCACCACATACATAATATATATTAGCCAGTCCATTGACTTTCCCTCATATGTTAGTATTAGCAAGAAGGTAGTAGACATAAAGGCAAAGCTAAATATTTTTTTTAATATATATATAAAAAAAACAGGATACACTTGTTTTATGTTTTGCTTGACAGTAAATTTCAGGGAGTGAATGTAAAGTGAAGTAATGAAGCCTAATTTTTGAGAATTTAACTGAATCTTCTCGGCAAACTTCTACTTGTTGTGAGTTGAAACATCGCCACTATGCAGTGCTCATATCGCAAGTTTACACAAGTCGAAGCAAAAAAAATCAACAGAATTATGACTCACATCTTGAAAGACGTATGAGTCAAATCATGCATTTCCACTCCACCGCTGAAAATGTATGTAAAATTTTCAATATTTCCCACTATTCTGTATTTGTAGCATTCAGTATTTTCATTTTTTCCCCATGTTGTATACTGATAAATTGTTGCAATTTTGTCATTTAAAAGACCTTTCCCGTACTTTAAAATGCACGAGACAATCACATGGCAAAGTATCATAAAATGCTGCTGTCTTATCTTGTTCCTGTGCAAAACATCATCTTTTAAGTTCAGGTAATTTTGAAGTGTGAGAAATGAGGTAACTGTAAATCATTATTCGGTTCTGTACTGACAAAATACATGCCTGCGGTATCAACAATACCTTGCCTGAGTGACCCCTCGGTCTAAGGTACAACGCAAATAATGAAGGATTTCTGGGTGCTTTCTGGCAACATCCATCGCTGTCCAATTTTTGCAGCAGGTGTCATTTCCAGGATGCAATTGAAGAGGATCACCACAGTGTGACAGCAGAGCTCAGTTCACCGAGGGTCTCGGCAACCTGCAGGGCTCCATCAGCCCCAATAATAGCCAAAGTCTTCTCAGCTCAGCCTCTCACTGATGCATTCTGCTCCTCAAGACACTCCTGCTCCTTCTCCAACTCCCGTCTGTGGATCCACACATACTCGGACCTTCAAAACGTGAGTGCCTGTTTTTTCTCCCCCACACGAAATACAGTAATGCTTGTTTTTTTTTTTTTTTTCTTGTAGATTATGTTTTTCTTATATTGAAGCAGTGAGAGTTTAAAAAAAGAACGCATGTGAAATGATGAATCTTTGTTTCTAACTGGTGTGATCTTTCTACAGAATTGAATGTATCTGCAATAAGTTGCACATATTGTGATGATCATATTATATGTGCGGTGCACATAATTGCGGGGATGGTAACACATACACCAAGCCCCAGGTGTGTATAATGAGCCTTGTCATCGTTATCTCGGGCCGGGTACTTTACTGGTTGCTGTAATAGGGAATAACAGAATTTAAATAGCATCAGTGGCTGAGCATGCATGTGGAAATGCTGAGAGGAAGAGTTGGACATGTGTGTGCACCTGAATTCACAGATAAGCCGTGTTGCATAGCTGGGAAGGATGGGGAGATATGTGGTCATTATGAGCACAATGGACATCCAGAGCAGACAGAACAAAATACCACTAACTGAAAGACTTAGCTCGTCAATTTTTTATGGTCTCCTGGGGGTCACGGACCTTTTTTTGAAACTGAGAACAAATTTTTGGGTACTGATTAATGCAAAGGGATGTCAGTAGGATACACACTTCTGAAACAGCACCTTTGCTTCAATTAATTGTGCATTAATCTCGTCATTGCGCCCACAAATCTTGTGTTTGGTCAGCCTTTGAAGTTGTAGCTTTAAAAAAATATATAAATATCATTTCTAAATTTACACCAATTCACTTGTGCCAGCAACTGCCAGCTAAAAGGTTAGACACTAAGTGGTGGTATTATTATTATTTTTTTTTTTATGTTGAGATGGCAACTGCAAAAATTTTGACCGTTTAAACTCGTAAGGAATTAGAATAGGCTCAGACATTCTTTGTGGACCTTGAGGGCTACCTTGTGCCCGCTGCACAGACTGAAAAGACTCAGTCATAAGGAAAAATTCAATTCATTCTATAATTTTGTAACTGATGGTCTGTTGTTTATTTTATTCTGATATTTTTTTAAATGCCTTTACAAATGGAAGGTCAGTTTTTTTTAATGGTATTTGATTATTTTATGTAATGTTATCAGTTTAGGTATTTCAGGTATTTTTTTTAGTTATATCTTATTATGACCAAAGCTGATAGACATTTTTTTTCATTTTTTTCTTATTTCTCTTTCACAACCTTGATTTAACCAAGGCACCCCTTTTACATCCATCCATCCATTTTCCTTGCCGCTTATCCTCACAAGGGTCGCGGGGCATGCTGGAGCCTATCCCAGGTGTAAACGGGCAAGAGGCGGGGTACACCCTGAACTGGTCGCCAGCCAATCGCAGGGCACATAGAGACAAACAGCTGCACTCACAATTACACCTAGGGGCAATTTACTGTGTCCATTTAATGTTGCACGTTTTTAGGATGTGGGAGGAAATGTGGGAGTGCCCGGAGAAAAACCCACACAGACACGGGGAGAACATGCAAACTCCACACAGGTCAGGCCGGGATCGAACCCCGGGTCCTCAGAACTGTGAGGCCAACGCTTTACCAAGTGACGAGGTCGAGGTATATCTTATTATGAGCAAAGCTGATGGACATTCATTTTTTTATTCCTCCTGACTTGTGTTTGGCAAACCTTATTTAACCAAGGCACCCTTTTTACATTTGAAACTAAAATGTCACTGTAATGACAATCTTGTCTTAGTTTACTTTCAAACTGACTTATGGTGAAATCTGGAACTTTTTAACTTAGCACAGCTGATGTACTCGCGGCAAGCCACGAATTCTCTATTTTATGAATGACAGCAAGTAAATGCATAGTTCTACCTTTTGTCACCTTGTGAAAGACTATTTCATTGCTCTGCCTGCCACATAGCTGACAAAGATAGATGAATGAACATAAATCGTGTTTTCATATACCATCATTTTCTGACAAATTAAGTGAAATTGCATAATTTACCTGGTTGGGAATCACCGCTGCAACTACCCATGACTGTCAACACCAAAAAAAGTAACAAAATGCTAAAGCTTCCTAACTTTCATGATAAGAAAGGACTGGCGCTGCAGCCATTGGTGAGAAGAGATGAGAGGCATCATGGGAACCACACTGGTGGCAATGTCAATTAAAATGAAAATAGATTTTTTTTTTCAAACGTATCCCGGCCAACACATGGGTTCTTAATCAGCGGAACAAAGTGAGGGTGTGTTGGGTAGGCGGATGGGCGGGGAGGGGGGGGTCAGTTATCCTCATGTGAAATTCATCATCATTGACTTTCATTTCATTTTCCGTTATTTTGTGCAAGTTTCTTGCTGATTAATGGCTGTGCTTTAAGTGAGAAAGGAAGAATATGGTGGACACAGTGCTGGCAGGTCAGAATGTGCTCAAAGACTGTACAGTACAGGTTTGGCTGTGTTTCCAAGAGTGTCACATTGTTAAAGTAGAGAGTTTCCAAGATTGCCAAATAATGGGAGGGTTTTTTTTTTCTTCTAAGACTTACTTTGTCTGCTCTTGTAATGGCTGTACTTTCTTTCTTTTTTTTTGAGTCGTGTAGCCACATCAATGTTCTGCCACCTCGCCTGCAGCTTACTCGACACACACTGACATGGTGCGTTAGTAATGATGCACTGTGAAGTGACTGAGAGCAACTTGTATGTGCCTTTAACACAAAATGACACGCTCATTGTGTCTGCCATGTAGGATTTACGCGGCAAAGGTTTCGGGGGGGAGACATAGAGCGCTATAATCCATTTTTAGGATCCTGTCAATGTCATGCCCTTTTGTTTTGAAAGATCTTATTTTATAGTACTTCGAAAGCAGAAGTGTCCGTTGGCGTTGTGTACACGATCCGTTGACATGCTTTTCACATTCAGCCATACTGAGGAATTGCTCACATCACACACAATGTCGTTAGATTAGCAAGTGTACTGTAAATGACAGCATCCAAAAAGAGATTTTTTATTTAACAATTTTTATTTAAGTTAGGGGCGCCATGCTGGGTCAGTTATAAAGTGTTGGCCTCACAGTTCTGAGGTCCAGGGTTTGCACCGACTGTGTGGAGCTTGCATGTTCTCCCCGTGCCTGTGTGGGCTTTCTCCTGGCACTCCAGTTTCCTCCCACATCCCAAAAACATGCAACATTAATTGGAGACTCTAAATTGCCCCTCGGTGTGATTGTGAGTGCGACTGTTTGTCTCTATGTGCCCTGCGATTGGCTGCCAACCAGTTCAGGGTGTACCCTGCCTCCTGCCCGTTGACAGCTGGGATAGGCTCCAGCACTCCCCGCGACCCTGGTGAGCCTAAGTGGCAAAAGAAAATGGATGGATATTTAACTTAAATGCGCAATGTATTTTAATTGACTCCATATTTAAATACCAATTCCCCCTTTATTTAAGCACAGTGTTGGTCTTCTAACTGTGTATGTTACAGTGATTTACAATAATATGATATCCACTTTTGAGGAATAAGGCATTTGTCTTGAGCACTTGGGCCTATTATGCTACAGTATTTGAATGGCGATCATGATGTGACACATGGAACGTTTGTTTTTCAGGTGCTCTTCATTGTAGTAACAAAACATGACAGAAATAATCAAGAAGCTCTGTTTTAATGCATTACCTAATGAACCATGTGTCCTGCGATTGGCTGGTGACCAGTTCCAGGTGTACCCCGCCTCCTGCCTAAAGATCGCTGGGATAGGCTCCAGGATGCCCACGACCCTGGTGAAGGATAAGTGGTTAGGAAAATGAATGGATAGATGGATGATGGATGGATAATAAGAACCTTTCCAGAACCAAAATGAAAGTATACTCATTTGCCTTTTTTTAACCACCAATTTCATGCAATTCTGTTTTGTAGTATTTGATGTACTAAGCAATTTGTGTTAACATTGGATAATGTTTTTTTTTCTGTGAAAAAAACCTAATAGTCGAATGCATAATAGCTGTAAAGATAAGTAGACAGTCCACGTTTGCTGTCCAACGTGAGCAGATCTTCTGACGAGTGAGTGATGTTGTGTTCTTCCCTTCTCATCTCAGATGCTGATAACCTGCTAAGGGTTGAGATGGGTGGCTTCATCCTGGGGGTCGGTAACCCTTAAGTGCCGGTGAGATGTCCTTCAGTGGGGACTCAAGGCAGACCCCCCCTTCCGCGCCGTCCCCCAACCACACATCCTCTTCACCACCGCCGCCATGGGAGGAGGGTCGCTCGAATGATTCTCTGCTCTCAGACCTGTCAGGTCTCAGCCACGAAGAACACTGTCACACCTCTCCCATCCTCACGGCATTTCTGGTGGCGTGGTACAGCATCACAATGGTGCTGGGCCTGGTGGGCAACGTCGGCCTCATTTGCATAATTACTCGACGCCGGGAGAAAGCCAACGTCACCAGCATTTTCATCTGTAATCTGTCATTCTCTGACATTTTGGTGTGTGTCTTCTGCCTCCCTTTCACACTCATATACACGCTCATGGACCACTGGGTGTTTGGGTCGTTGCTCTGCCGCCTAGTGCCGTTCATTCAATGCATGTCTGTGACCGTCTCCATCCTCTCTCTGGTTTTTATCGCTCTGGAGAGACACCAGCTCATCATTAACCCGGCCGGCTGGAAACCCAGTATTCCACAAGCCTACACGGCCGTCGTCGTCATCTGGATTCTGGCCTGCTTCACATCGTCTCCTTTCCTGGCCTTTCAGCTGCTTACGAGCGAACCCTATGCCAACATGACCCTGGCCCAGACTGCCCCTTTCCACGAGATGCCACCAGCCCATCACTTGTCGCTCGCTAACTCGTCCGCGCTACAAAATTCTCTGCATTTTCACAACCTTTACGCATCTTTGCACATGGAGGCCTGTCTGGAGCACTGGCCATCCCAGCATCACCGGCTGACCTACACCACATGGCTGCTGCTTTTCCAGTACTGCGGCCCTTTGATTCTCGTCCTGCTGTGTTACGTCCGAGTGTTCGTACGCCTGCGGCACCGCAAAGACATGCTGGACCGCGGCAGGACGCCGGAGAGCCAGCGCATGACCCACAGCCGTCGCATCAACATCATGCTGGTGGCCCTGATCACGGCCTTTGCCCTTTGCTGGCTGCCGCTCACCATCTTTAACGCCGTGTCCGACTGGAACCAGGAGGCGCTGCCCGTGTGCCACCACAACCTGCTCTTCTCCCTCTGCCACCTCCTGGCGATGCTGTCCACTTGCATCAACCCCATCATCTACGGCTTTCTCAACTCCAACTTCAGGCAAGAGGTGAGGGAGGTGATCCACTTCTGCTGCTGCCGCCCTCTGGAGGAGGAGTGTGAGCGCTTCCCCATTTCCACCGTGCACATGGAGGTGTCTCGTACCTCGGTGCCGCTCCCCTGCAGGAATAACTCTACTGCATAGTCAAGATGGACAAGCACTTCCTGGTAACCTTTGATGGAACTTCAGTTCTTTTCAGAACAACTGATCACAAGACATTTTTTTCAGTTTATGTTTTTGGTGCCATGTACATTTGGCCCGCGAGCCATCTACGTAGTGATGTTTGTGGCATTCATTTTGCTCTTAAAAATGTGGTAATTAAGAGGTATTTATTTATTTTATTTTATTTTTAATTTGTCAATTGGTTTACTGGAAACAATAAAAACAATAACACAATTGTGATGTATGTTTTTACATACTGTTTACTGTACTTTTTGTATTTTTGGTTGAAGGTTAAGTTTGCAATTTTCAACCTGCTAGCAAGATTTGAATGTAGCCGCACTTTACGTTTACGGCCAAAGCCAGCCCCCCTCGCAAAAGTGAGGCCTGTCAATGGGACTGTCACCAGGACATTTTTTTATGACAATATATTTTCAACAAAACTATCAGAGTAATTGATAGCATTGCGATGTTCTTAATTGTTCTGAAATCATGAAAAATAAGGCCCGCCCTCCAGCTGCAGGACTGTGATTAGTCTGATGCAGGCACTCGAGAGGAGCCCTTCACCTGTCCATCAAATATATTTACTGTGGTCAAGTATTGGCTGAATAACGTGTGCCAGCAACGTGATGTTGAAATAAATGTTAACTTTCCTGTGTATATGTTAATTGGGGACAAACACACAACAACAAGGCACTCAAGTTTTAAATGATGTCGCCGCGGCTTAGCTAACTCCTGAGCTCCTGGGCTAGCAAACGTAATAAACAGTTGTGTGCTACGCGCCGCACATGGAGCAAGGCTGTGGAGTACTTGATGGAGACAAGCCCAGTCAGCCGGTGCTCCACGAGCCTACTCGTGGCTAATGACACAGCCGTCCAACTCGGCATCAGCTCACAGTGTGAGCCATGCGACGCATCACCACAACAATAAGAATATATCGAGTCTGCACAAACTACCGAGTCCCTTTTATATATCGAACAATAAGTCGATATAGTAATTATCGTGACAGGCCTAGCGAGACAGCCATTGTACGAACTTTTACTGTAAACAAGCTGATATTTGCCATTGCTAGTGGTCTGCTATTGTTCTTTATTGAATGTAAAATCAGTTCAAAATCTAAGATAGGTGTGAAGCTAACCTATTGACTTGATGTGGATGATGATGGTGACCGTGCGTGTTGGTAACTCGAAGCACAGTGTTTGTTGGAACACGTCCTCATCTCACTCCACCGTTACGTTTGGCCTTGTCTTATGAGATGCCCAATACCTTCTTTTTAACTTTTGTTGCTAACCCAAGGTAAATAGTCTGGTCAAATAAAAAAAGTCCTCACGAGGCTGCGACGCTGCGGCATGTGCCTGCATGTGTGTGCACAGCAAACGATGGACAGCTCTTCATTCATGCCTTCTGCCACAAAAATCCCTGGGTGACTTTTTCGTCGTGGCAAAACATGTTTTAAAATGTGAATTAAAATAATATTAGATGCACGACATAGGGCCAGAGAAGGTGATTTTCATATTTTACTTACATGTCATCAGTTCCGACCTACTGTATATTGTATGACAAATAGAGTTTTTTTGCAAACGGCACCTTTCATAGATGCTGTGGTTAGCAAGTTTCTAGTTCCGCTCTTTCTCTGTGGAGTTTTGCATGTTCTCTTCATTCTTGCATGTTTTTTTTTTCTCCTGGTACTTTAGTTGATTTCCCCATTCCAAAAATGTTCATGATAGGTTGATTTAAGACACTAAAGATTCTAATTATAAATTGTACATAGAGGTGCGAATGTAATTGTGACTGATTGTTTGTCTATGGTGGATCAGCTGGTAAAGCGTTGGCCTCACAGTTCTGAGGTCCCGGGTTCAATCTCAGACCCGCCTGTGTGGAGTTTGCATGTTCTTCCCATGCCTGCGTGGGTTTCCTCCGGGCACTCCGGTTTCCTCCTACATTCCAAAAACATGCAACATTAATTAGACGCTCTAAATTGTCCCTAGGTATGATTGTGAGTGTGGGCATTTGTCTCAATGTGCCCTGCGATTGGCTGCTAACCAGTTCAGGGTGTACCCTGCCTCCTGCCCGTTAACAGGTGGGATAGGCTCCACCACTCCCTGTGACCCTTGTGAAAATTATTGAATGGATGTTTGCCTGTTTGTCTATATGTGCCCTACGATTGGCTGGAGACCAGTCTAAGATGTACGTCACCCAAAATCCGCAAGGATAGTCTACACCATGACAACAACCCTAATGAGGATAAGCGGCATGGGAAATGGACGCATGGATAGATTAATTGTAAAATGAATTTTGAGTCTATATATTTTCAATAATAAAGTGGAAATATAGGATAAATGATATCTTTATTTTAAAATTAACTATTTTACATAGTCTATGCAAATAAAATACAATAAAATAAAATTTAACTCATTCATTGCTATGAACGTTTATATTCATCATGTGAGTTTTTCCATATGCAGACGTTGAAGAGGTTCTTGTCCAACTTGGTTTGTAAATAACTGGAACGACTGACAGATGCCTATATATGATGCCATCGCATCCTTTTGAATTTGAAATTAAGATAGTTTTTTAGTGGAAGATAAAGATGAAGGTGTGAATTTCAGTTTGTTATGTCTATTCTGGAGAGAGCGCAGGAAGGTCAACATGTTGGAAATAGGACAAGATTCGGTACCTCACACTCCAACAGCTCCATGCGTATGGTATAAGCAGAGGATAGGTGTCTTGCGATTGTGACAAAATATGACACAGTTCATGCAGTGAATGACCAACAGCATGTAAAACGCCCGAGCAGTGAGTCAGTGTCACACAAACTACATTTCTTATTTTTACATCTGTAACTAAACGACAATTTTGCAATCAAAATCCCTTACTCACTCTTCTTTTTATTGTTTCATAGTTTGCAGTGTTACAAAAGTAAAAAAAAATCTGCTTAAATGCACAAAAATCTCATTTTCTCTGCTTACTGGTCAGAAATGTGTTTTTAGTCCTGCTGCTGATTACTAAAGAATGTAAAAATCTAGAAAAAAAAACTTTTTTATTGTCAGAGAAGAGACTGAGTCCATTGTTTCTTTGTGGTATGGGTCTTGAAAGTCAGAATACTTGGAAATAGCTGATAGTATGCAGAACTGCTTTGAAAATGGCTGTGAGTCATTGAATTAAATGATAAAGAAACAATGACTGGAAATTGTATTGTATTTGTAATGGATGTATTCTAGGATTAAAATAATCCATTTTACGAATTATACTTATTTTAAACTTTTTTCATAAAAATGACCCATCCGTCTGATTTAAAAAAAAAAAATTAAAAAAACAATGTGATCATTAACCACAAACATTTGCCCCCTACTTAGCTAATACAAAAGGAGCTTGTTAATATAATTGACTCCGGCATTGTTGTGGACTTGACGTGAGCAGTTTAAACCATTTTATGCTGTGATGCATCAGATCTTTACCATCATCATTCTATACTATAGAATCTATAGTGTGGCCCGAAGATTTTCAGCATTCTCCATCAACAAAAGCCCGATTGTCAGATGTCAGTGAAAGATTATTCTGAGGAAACATCCAGTGGTGGGGATGTGACATATTATCCCCCCCCCCCCCCAACTGCTCCGAAAATGGGTAGGCCAATAATAGTAAAACAATGAATGGATCTACAATTGAAAGACACAAAGATATAGCATCTGGAAACTCTGATTTTGGATATCACCTCCGCCAAGCACAAGGGTGTAATAATCAGTTGATTGTGTGCAATTAAGTGGTGAATAATTGTGTTTTGAAGTGAGGCAAAATGGAAATCACCACTCAAGTGAACCCGGCAAATGTGCTGTGAGTCAGTCTTTCCCATTGTTTGTAAAAGCCAACATTTTTTCGCATATAGCTCTTCTGTTTAAAATGAACCAGCACAGAATGCCAGGAACGAATGCACGTTGGTAAATTTCTTTCTGCAGCTAATGCATTGTGATATTCGGGAAAATATGGGAATTTGCATTGAATGTCTCTCAAATTTCATCCTGAGTGATTAGACTGTGGGGCAGTAGATGTTATGGGTGATTTTTTTTTCCCCCTCTCTAATCTGCTTTGAACACATTGTGTCCAACAGTCGTAAATGTTAAACCTGTTCAATACCAGTACAGTATCGAATCACAAATTCTTACGTGTGTGTACAAGACCGAGTTCAGCTCAGCCACAGAATCTGTGACTGTGCAAGAAAAGGAAGGTTAGCAGTTAGAATGCGACCTGACACAAACAGAAGTGCGGACGGAATGTATGTATAATGTGTCTCTGAAATATTCACCACATTGCAAATGAGGAGAAAAAACTGCATCTAAACTGTAGTTTCCAGATAACATACCAGTAACCTCATCCTATTCTGTTATTCTTTTATTTCTATTTCATCTTCTTTGTATTTTTTGACTGTCAGGATGCCCTCTTGAACCATGCTGCCTCTCAGAGGTCATAGGTCATAAGTCTCATTGGTCAGTCTTGGTACTACGACAGACATCCCATTTCCACGTTTGGGGATCGTCATTGGGAATATTGTTGGTCATTTTACATACAGCATAACTTGCAGAGACAACATATTTTTTCATGTTCATGTGTAGGGTCTCTCACATTTTAAAATTCATTTTAGATGTTCCAAATCTATATGTGTGTACCCTACGAAAAACATCATGGGGGCACCTATGGCAACACACGAAAGCATCCCAACCCCACACCATCCAATTCTAAAAACTTCATAATACCTCACAGTACAGTTTGCAATCTCCCGAAGGGGTTCATCGAACCGTCACACGCTGCACTGTGCAGCTTATACAGCAGTGTATTCAACATTAATAGTCCAAATGAACTGTTTGAAATGTACATATGGTATGATGTTGCTTTTTGACTTGAACATGAAAAGCCAACCGAAAATTAGCCTGGGAATATATGTCATCACATCAATTGTTTCAGTAAAGCAGGGGTGGGGAACCTTCTTCACAGGGCGTTTGGGCCGCCAGGCTCTTCTAAAAACAAACAAAACACTGGAGAAACTGTCAGAAAAAAAATGCACTAACACAAATTGTCATAATAAGTTGTTTGATTGTTGCATAGCATTTAAATACATTTAGTACAATCCTTTCATGACTCTCTATAAACTGAAGTGACCCAGTTTTCAAGAATGTTTCTTGTTAGTGCAGGAAACAAAGATATGTGCACTACAATTCCATTTCTGTCTGTATGTGGTGCGGTTTTAAGACTACAGCTGTCAATATTTTTGTTCAAGATTGGCAAAAGTGCATTTATGTGATTGAAAAGACAGAGAAAAACAACTTTTATGATATGAACATTTTCTGGTTTCTTAAACTAGTTTTGTATGTATTGCATCTGTGCTGTGAAATGTGTGTGATAAAAGTGAAAAATAGACACGTTTTGTGAAAATGTGACAAAAATTTGTTTCCATATTGAAGATAAACTATATAGAGAATGGATGGAGGGAATCCCAAGGTTTTTGAAAAATTCAATAAAAATCACTGGGATGCAAAAGTGACTGGTCCACCATTCCTAATAAATTGGCATTGATTAGCAGGAACTTACACAGATACACACATATGCACACATATTTATTTTGGCCATTTAAATCATGTACAATAAATACAAATTAGTGTGAAGGCTGAATAACAAACATACAGTATAACGTCATAATGTGTTTTCAAAATGTATCAATGCTTTTTCTGTGGATGATGCTTTGTGAAAATGATGAAATGGAACTGAGCTATACAGAGAATCCCATCTGCTGGGTTCACCAAAGAAGTACCAGTTAAATACTGTACTACATTCCAGTACATTTATTAGTTTTAAAGAAGTGCACTGCTTTTATGAAACAATATTATTTTACATATTAAAGTTGTATTGCAATTGTGTAACAATCTTTGACATAAACAGGGCAGTGCTACAGGGGCTTGAATGGCACCCTATGTCAACCCCCCTCCTAAGTTGTGTAGTCTATATGAAAATATGCATAACATTGATTGCACTTATGTAAACACATATTATTGTTTGAAAAGTGGTGGCACAGTGGAAAAACTGAAAAGCATTGGTCTCACAGTTCTGAGGACCCGGGTTCAATTCCGCCTGTATAGAGTTGGCATGTTCTCCCCGTGCCTGCGTGGGTTTTCCTCCGGCCACTCCAGTTTCCTCCCACATCCCAGAAACATGCAACATTAACTGGACACTCTAATTTGCCCTAAGGTGTGATTGTCAGTGTGACTGTTGTATGTCTCCATATGCCCTCCAATTGGCTGGCAACCAGTTCAGGGTGTACCCTGCCTGCAGTCCCGTTGACAGCTGGGATAGTCTCCAGCACTCCCGCGACCCTTGTGAGGATAAGCGGCGCAGAAAATAGATGGATGGATAATAATAATTCGGTTTCATTCAATACCTGTCCCAGCTGTCCCTATGAGAGATAAGTAAAAACAAACCAAACCAAAACAAAAAAAAGATCAATGTTTTCCCTTGAGTCCAAGAGTTTACCCACCCCTGATTTAAATATCTGAGTGAAAACATAATATGACATTCGTAGAGACTTTTTTGTTGTTGTCTTGTATTGACTCGTATAAAATTGTGCTGGTTACGACAACGTAAATCACGTAAACACAGTACGTAGAGTCTATTCATATTCTCCGCCTAGAAGTGACGTAACCAATACGTATCCCACAATGCTTTGCTCTTCAAAGTGTGAGCGCGAATGACACCACGTACTTTGTTCGGATGTTGGCCACTGAAAGCTCATTTCCACGACAAGAAAGTACACGACACGTGTTCGAGTGGAGACAAGCATTTATGTTGTGTTCTTGGTGGTGAACACTTTTGAACACCCGTGTCGGGATAGTGCCAAAGCAGTCGTCTTGAGAGTTAGCCTGTGCTAACTGGCCACACACACAAGGTAAATACGGCAAACCTTCTTGACATTTAGTAGCTGAGTTTGTTTATCCCAAACTAATATTTGAGATATCAACAGTGGTAACTACACTGAGTTGATGTTTTGTAACTCGATTTTACCGAGTCCAAACTATCTTACGGTGGCCGACGGGTTAGCATATCCGCCTCAATTCTTGGTGGAGACCGGATTTGATTTTATAATGGTTAAAAACCAGTAACAACCTGCGAACATCTTTGTGTGTGTGTGTGTGTACATATATAGATGTATTTATCTCCATTCATTTTCTGAGCCGCTTATCCTCACGAGGGTCGCGGGAGTGCGGGAGCCAATCCCAGCTGTAATCGGGCAGGAGGCAGGGTGCACCCTGACTTGGTTGCATGGCACATGGAGACAGACAACAGCTGCACTCACCATCACCACTCGGGAAAATTTAGAGACCCCAATCAATGCATGTTTTTTGGGATGTGGGAGGAAAACGGAGTGCCTGGAGAAAACCCACGCAGGCACGGAGAGAACACCACCGCGCCTGTGTGGCGTTTGCATGTTCTCCTCATGCTTGCGTAGGTTTCCTTCCACATCCTAAAAACTTGCATGACAGGTTAAGTGAAGACTAAATTGCCTGTATGTATGAATGTGAGTGCAAATGGTTGTTTCCATGTGCTCTGTGATTGGCTGGCTAGGGTGTACCCCACCTCCTGCTCGAAGATGGCTGGGATAGGCTCGAACACTCCTGTGACCCTTGTGAGGATAAGCGGCTCAGAAAAGTGAGAAGTGGCTAAGAAGATGAATGGATGATAATGCTTGTACACATGTTGATTGTTTCACACAGTATCACACAAGGATTTAAGAAAATAGATACAAATGAATATGCAGCATTCATTTTCACAAACATATTTTACCTTTTCAAAGGATTCCATGCATATTATTTGTGGCATATTTCAGTGGGCCTCTTCAGAAAATCGAATGTCCTCAACATTATACAACTTAAACTTTGTGGAAAATGTTAGGTAATGGAATGGTAGGAAAATGTATGTTTTACTTAAAAGGTAGTTTCTTTTGAAAAATACACCACTGTTTAAAATGAATTTAACTTCACTTCACTTTACTGAGTATTGCTGACCTAAGCCTGGAGTGTGAAACTGTAAGAAACCTCCTCGGTGGCCTGTTGCTTTGTACAGTATATTGCTGCAGTAAAAGATCATGGGGAATCTCTCCTTTCCTTTCGTAACTCATGTTGATGTTTGCATCAAAATATCTTTCCCAAGCGCCATCTCATTCATAAGGGCACCTTTTCTAAGCCTCATCTTTCTACTAAATCTAAAACCAGAATCCGAGGAGGCTCAATGTCCCGTCACTGATAAGCAATTTTTTTGAAGAGGCCTGTGGGCTACTCTTGGGGGCCGGGGACGTGGGCACCGTGTTGGTGACCCTTGAAGAAAATGTTCCATGTACAATATTTCTGAGTTAGTTGCAAGGGGTATAAATTTGTCACAGCATTTGGTTATTATTGCTTCTGTCCCTTTTCCACTGTAAATAAGTGTCAAATTGTAACACGAGACCAGATTTTATGATACTAAAACAATCCGTGCACAAGCAACCAGCTGCAATAGCGTATTTTCAACAGTTTTCTTCTCTCAAGTGAAAGAAAACACCTACTTGGACTGCAGTTAAAAATAAATAAAAAACATCAGAATGCTTGTCATTTGTTTTGTCAGGGGAGTCTTGTTGCTGAAAATGTCATTAATGGCCACAGGCAACAGCAGCACAGTTCTTCAAGGTAATGCATGATCAGTGCAACATTGACCTAAATAAGGTGCACAGTGCAGCATCTCATTGCTTTGTTTGTGTATTGAATAATGTTTTCCAGATGTTGTTGCCTACGTGGATGTGTGGTCATCTGACAAAAGAGCCAACTATTCAAAAACTTTCATTCAGCAGCTACTGCAAATGGGCGCTCAGGTGATGTTAGATGAAATTCCTGAAGGAAATATGTGAGGCTGTTGAGAGATGCCGTTACCTTTAATGATATGAACATATTTTGATGAGTAATGTTTGATAAAAATTACATTGTACGTGAATAACAATTATACTGTACATGAATAATATCTACAAATGTCATATATTTATTAATCATTGTGGAGCATATTGGCGGTTCATGAAAGCATCAAATGATTAGGTCAGTGCGCTTTATTTTGGCATCTTTGGGACTTTTATGCAATCAAAAACATACCACCCCCCAAGGCCAAACACTTGTATGTATAAATGTTAGAATGTTACTTAAAAGTGCTTGTACAGTTCATAAAGGTTATATGGTGATGACAGTTGAACATGGAACTGATTTTTTTTCTGTTTCAGACATGAACATTTGTTTTGAGATACAAACAAAATCATAGGTCCAAGGTCCATGTGTTCAACCAGTGTATTAGTCTCTCAGCATTTATACAGTTCTGGTGTGAGGTGTACAGACTGTTTTGCACAAGAAATTGAAAATATGTTATTCATTACAGGTAGCAAAAAAATTCAATAAACAAGTAACGCATGTGGTTTTTAACAACGGTCATCTTGCCACATGGATGAAAGCCAAAAAGAGGGATGTGAAGCTCGTCTCTGTTCTGTGGGTAGAAAGGTATGAATTATGATTGGATTAATGATTCATTAAAATCTCATACTTAACTGGTTTAATTCCTTGATTGTATGTATTCACTGTATTGTTTGGACATAATGTTGGTGAAATGATGTTCAGATGTCTTGATGATGGTGTGCTGGCGGATGAAGAGTTGTATCCTGCCTTAAACGATGAAACCAATCAAGTGTTAAAAAACAGGAAAGTAAGCAAGCACACAAATTGATTGTCTCTATCAATGTGAAATCATTTCATGTGTTAAATACAATTGCCAGCTGATTTTGGCAGGAGTCATTTTCTATCCATATGTGAAAGCAAAATGTTTTTCAAATTCCTTTTCTGTTCTTTTCACTGACGCTTGACTCTTTTTACATCCAAAAGCTCAATTTACTGACACTTTATGTCAAGCTTAATGTTTCTCCACTATTTAAATCGACACTTTAACAGACCGGATGTTGATTTTCTGTTGATATTATGTTTGTGTTTGAATGGTGCAGCATCGTTGCATGCTGCCCAAAGACCGTCCAGTGAGAACGCCAGAAAATGACAGACGCATGAAGAAGAAGTTTGACGAGTTGATGAAAAACATGGCTCCCAAGCAAACATTATGTAAAAAAAAAAAAAAAAAAGTGAAGTTTTTACTCTCAAGCACATTTAATGTGTAATAATGTGTAATGTATAATAATTATGTAATAACATAAAATGTTTTTTCGTTTTTTTTTTTAGTCATAGATGATTCACCTATCATCATTGATGAAGAGAATCGAATTGTGTACAGCCCGAGTTTTAAAGCATCTGATTATATGGCAGAGCGCTTGAAACACATGAAAGACAAAAATGAAAATATCGCACCCACAGGTAAATAATGTCCCATTTCACACTTTCATGATACTTGAAATTATGTTCTGCAAAAAATAACAAAATCATCGTACCTCCTTTTATTTTTCAGCCTCGCCAATGTCTTCATCTGGAGTGAAGCCGTCACTGGGGAGCTCACCGACTGCCTTCAGTTTTTTTTGTAAAGCAACCAAAGATATTCATTTATTTCAGAATTCCTACTGCTCTGTAGTCATGCGCACAGTTTATTTGTGTTATGGACTTATTTTCTCTGACTTCTAAAAAAATAGTTAATTGTGGCTAAATTCATCATCCACTTGTCTTAATTTGCCTTTTCACAATCTCACAGTGGGTGGGTGGCATACAGTCTGCTACTGTGGGAAGCGTTGAAAGCTGTCTCCAAGAAATATTTCACTTGTATACACTTAAAATTAAATCTGAAACAAATTCAAGCTAATTTAATTTTTCCCTTCCTATAGATGAAAACTGCGCTCAGGTTTCCAATGCAACTGTTGCTGAGCCTGGTCACTCATCTGACAAGACAAAAGATGGTAAAGAGAGCAATAGTACAGAGCAGGACAAACTTGACAAACCCCTTAACAAAGACTTTGAAAAGCCATGGCTCTCACCCTGTCGTGACATTGTAATACACCGATCCATTAGTCCTTTGAAATATCCTGACTTGATGATCAGTGACGAGGAAAATAAGACGCCAAAGAAGGAAAGGATGGCTTCCGGAACAAAATCCGAAACAAAGAAACCTAAATCTGTGGGTGTAATACAGAGTCTTGTGGAAGAGATGACTTACACTGATGGGAAGGATGCTAGGAAAAGTAAGATGAGGTCACAGATGCAATCTAGCAGCTCGAGAGATGAGTTTGTAAAGGAATGGCCAAATATTCAACCGTTTTGCACAGAGAGAAAGAACACCAATTCTCCTGAAGCTGTCAGCTACTCTGGTCACATGTTGGACGACACAATATATAATGACCAATCATCACCACAGAACAAGGGAACACGAGGCACACTCTCGCTCTCTGCGCTTGGACCTTCTTTTAGTTTGCCCAGCAAATCTCGCAATATTGCTTCAAATTCCCTTGATGAAGATGTGTTTGATGACCTCTCAGCAAATCACTACAAAAAGCCCGAGAGACCACTCTTGCCCAGGGATTTCAACATCCCTTCTGAGTTGGACTTTGTCCTCAAGAAAAGTAAACAAAGGAGATCGGAAGGTGCTGCAAACCCTAACCTTGAATCGAATGTGTCCAAGAAGAGGAAAAGAGAGGATAGTAATCACAGTTGTGCTCCACCGTCAGTTGCAAATTTCTGTCCAGCACAAGATGTCAAAGAGAATCTGCCTGCGTTTGATCATCCAAATGATCCCCGAACACTGTCTCCAATAAAGCGAACAGAGAGGACGACCACCTTGGAGCTGGAAAAACACTCTGGTGTTTGTCAGTTTTCTCACACTTTTCGAAGTGAGTAGCAAGGGAGCTAAAGATGAGATTATGCTTTGATAAAAATTACATTGTACGTGAATAACAATTATACTGTACATGAATAATATCTACAAATGTCATATATTTATTAATCATTGTGGAGCATATTGGCGGTTCATAATCCCTAGGTCGCGTGAAAGTTGGAAACTAACTGTTCATTCTTAGCAATACATTTAGACTGAGGTTTTATGGCATTATTTAATAAAGATGACTAAATATTCCCTTGGCTATTCCCTAAAAGTTTGGGTGGTCATATAAGCACAATCTTACGTTTAAGTTGCTTGTTGATGAATTGTCAAACATTTTCTCTACACATTTCATAGTTTTCACTTTTATTATATAGTCAAAGGATAACCCCCATGAGTGATGTTAAATAATGTCTTAAAGTTTGTGATTTAGCTATGCATCCACTTTCATAATACAGTATTTGTTTGTATTTATGTATTTTTGAATCAGCTGTTTGCTTAGGTTCAGCTAGGCATAGAATGTGGCTGGGAGTGTGTGATACTATATACGACCGTTTGAAAATGTACTATACAATTTAAAAGCTGACAATGGGCACAATGTCTCCTTGAATGTATTGCGTTTCTTGATGTGTTACCAATGTAGGCAGCACAAGCGAACACAAGGTCGCAGTTGCTTCAACGCAGAGACCCGATGAAGGCCAGGAGAAACCCAATCACGACCTCTGCTCTATTTTTCAGAAAATCAACAAAGTAAAGGTAATAACCAATTTATTTTAAATCAGCTGCAATTTATTCACAATTTCTTAAGTTTCAGCAGAGCTGAGTTTAATACCTCCTATCCGGCTTGACTAACATAAAAATTACGTTAAAACTGATTGACAAATGTTCGTAGGCATTGTGAGGGTCCGTTATTGAATGTTATGTATTCATGCAGTCAAAGTGATGAAGTCACATTATTTTATTCCTTCATACAGGCAGTCTAGCATGTACACTAGCCATGTTTCGGCAGATTGAGTATATCCTTCTTATGGCTGCATGGTGCCAAGGTGGTTCTGTTTGTCTGGTCTTTCGGGTCTTCCTGTGTTTTGCTTCTGTGATGAAAAAATGTAACTTCCTCATTTGTGAAATGCACCTGGCTTTTGTTGTCTTATGCTGTAAACCAACATGCTGCAACGGAATGAAGATAAGTATTGCACCATATCCCCTATGTTGAGAAATGTTAAATGTTTATAATGTAATCTGATCAAAGCAAAAGAAGCTTTTCTGTTAGTTTTGTAGCGATTTTGAGGTACCGTAATATAACATAGGGGTCCTTCAAAGGTCAAGTGTTATATATATATATATATATATATTTTCAAACTCATTATCTGTCTCAAATGATCGCTTCACGCTGTAAACGCAGCCAGGTGTGGTGGTATTCAGGAACTCAATGAACCGTGATTTTCCTCCATTATTTTGAGTAGTTTCGTATTATTATTGGATATGCGGTACTGAATATACCACAAAGACAACTGATGGCTTTTTCACAGACTCACATCCTTGTCCCTCTTTATTTACTTGAATGGCATAATTTTCAAGACATCAACATGACCTTGTCATTCAGTGAAGAACTTCTCTTGCGTGCACTACAGGGCACTTTTTAGGGTTTGAGACATTGTCTTCCTATGCATGAGGTTATCCAGAGATCTCTTTGTGAAAACTTTAGTTTGAAAGGGTTTAGAATAAACCATTATTGGCGACGCTCTTATGGTTAAGCAGTATGCATCAGAGTACTATACTGGGCGACAGTGGCGTAGCAATTGTGACGTGTTGGTGATTAATTCTTTCCAGCTTCTTATCAGTATTAAACGGATGTTGGAGCAGGGTTGAGGTCAATAAAGGAAGGTCGATACCACACTGATTGGCAGGCTGCTCTTGGCTCTTTCAGCTGGGCGACCAGATATCAGAGAACTGTTTGTAACTGCTTCTGATTATTGTATGATGTGGAGAGATCGCACTGTCAGGGCCTCGAGTGACAAGTTCACAGTTCTGCCTCAGTGCCTCTAATGCTTTTGATGCCATTCTTTGTCCATTGTGATCAAATGTATCAGAAAAATTGTTGAATGTGTTCAGTCTGGTCTTGTTAGATAATGATCCTTTGTCAATGAAAATTAATAGACCCCAGAGAAAACATTTCCAGATCCGTTGGTGCTTCATTTTTCTTCCAACTTTACTAATTTGACCCCTCCCCTTCCTCTCCACACGCACACACACAAATAGCAGTTATTAATAATTTAGTTTCGTTTATGCTGCCCTAGAGATACACATATTGCTTACTTTTGAACATCCATCCATTTTCTGAGCTGCTTATGCTCACAATGTTCTCAGGAGCCATGAGGTGTAAAATGCTTTACTCATACATTTTCAGACGCTAGACCCCTGTAACGGAAATGGATACATGACTAATGATGTTTATCCCTCCTATCTTTTGCAGTCAAGAAGGACACTAGTCATGACGAGCATGCCTACAGAGTAAGTAGTGTTTGAAAATATATTCAAACACACGTAAGAACAATATAATGAGCCATTTAAAGCAATGTGTAATAGTAAATTTATCTTTTATACACACTCTCTTACTGTTGTTCACTTCTCCAAGGAAGCAGAACATGGTAGTTCAGGTGGTGAAAGCATTGGGTGGCTTTTCTATCGCTAATCATGTTTGCGAGAGCACAACTCACGTGGTTTCTGGGGAATCCCGACGGACTCTCAATATTTTGCTGGGCATTGCTCGCGGCTGCTGGATCCTCTCTTTTGAATGGGTATGTTTGTTTGTCAATTCTTCAATCACTGCATGATCAGATTCAGATCACAGGCATGAATGATTGAGTTTAAGTGCATTCTCAATATTCCTGAATAGATTCTGTGGTGTTTAGAGCAAAGGCAGTGGATTCCCGAGGAACCGTATGAACTTTACGAGCAGTTTCCAGCAGCACAGGTGCGTTACCAGAACTAGTTTGCTTTGAGCATTCTAGTCCTGGCTGCAAAATATTACATTTAAAGGAATTTCTCGAGTATAATGCACATTTTCACATATTTCCCTGATCAAGAATAGGAAACTCTTTAACCAATTAACTCAATGGTACTTACTTTTAGTATATGTTAAACTATTTCTAAATCTCTAAGATTCTCTTGTGAAATTATTCATTTTCAAAAAGATCCCTGAAACTATATTTTCACTTATCCCAATATTATCTGGTTTTGACAGCCAAGCTTCAAATATACATTCACTACTTTTAAAATGAATATGTGACAGTCAAAGAATAGACCTGGTTATTTATATAAAAAGTTTGAACATTTAATGATAAAATATTGAAAATTCAACCTTTGGTTTCCAAAATCCAAAAGCCAAGCAATATGACTTCACCCAAAGAATGATGAGTGGTCCTGTCCACTCGCACGTTGTCGGCAATGTCTTTACCAGTCGGCCATGCTGTTGTTCTCTGTATCTTCGTCACCAAAGACAGGCCTCATTAATTTCAGTTAGCTTGTCGCTGAGCTTCATAGCAAAGTCCATTGCTTCCGATTAGCCTCCACCAGCTAACTCCACCAACTTACATCTTACTTTGAGTAGTCCACCCAAAACGACACACTATTGCAATTGATGTTTCAAGAAGTCCTTGTCAAACCCTTTGGTCAAAGATGCCAAGTGTCCATTTTTAACTTCCTACTTTTCCTCATGCATCTGCGTCGAGTCCTTTATGCTTTCTCCTCTTTTTCTCGCAATCTCTCAATCCACTCCCTCTAAACATGTCACTTCACCTCAGATTTAATACATTCATTTAGACGGGTTACAATAAATTCACAACCCAAAGGTATTTCCTCTTGTCCACAAATGAACGGAAATACATTTCAATATAAATTCTTCCAAAGGAAAATAATTTCAGCACACCTTAATAACAATCAATATTCCACCTTCTCATATAAAGAAAATCATGACTTGATTGCTATTTAGCTCGAAAGTTATTTAACTATTGACTAGAATATTCAACAGTATTTTAACAGATTTTCTTTCACTGTATTGTACCTTTTTTTTTTTTTTTTTTAAAACCGGGTTACAAAAGTGAAGTATGATTTTCATTAGTTAAATTTCTGTAAGTTTGTGTTTGTTAAACTTTGTCAGATTCAATCTGTCTGGGAAGGAAGTGTACTGATAATTTTGTCTTCGTATCGTGACCCTTGTGGGGAAAAGTGGCTGAGATAATGGATGGACAAATAAAACTGTACATGCATGATTACTGATCGCAAATCCATAATTTCGCTAACATTTCCATGACTTGCTATATCGAAGCGATAAAGATTACTTGTATTGTAAGTCTTGAATTAGATTTTTTTTTTAATTCAGTCTCCAAATAAATGGGTACTTTCTGGGGATGATAAGAAATGTAATCACAATTCCAGAACATTGAAATAAAATATAAACATTCAGACATAATTTGAACATTAATAGACATGTAAGACTATATTTACCCCGTTTACATACTTATATAGTATTGTCAATGAATTCTTAAAGGGGCTTCAGGTATGTTGGCTCAAAAACAATTAACTGGTTAAATGAGTATAACAAGTATGAAATATTAAATAGCAAAGCATGTGCTTCTGGGGGTCCCCTCAATTTGCATTTTGGGAGTTATTATAGCTTCAGGCTATACAGATCATAACTTCTTGTTTTCAACTTGCACTTCAAATGAAACATTTATATTCTTTACTTTCAGACAAATCCAGTTGTTCATTATTTTGTGCCGTGCAGTGTCTGCTTTTATTAATCATGTTCACAATACAAAGCATTTGTGCTCCTCCCCGCTCTGACGCTCAATCCCAATAATTGCTCATAAATGCAAGGCAGAGGAAGTCACTTGGCCGCCTGCTAGTTTTTATTGCCAGCCATCCATTTTCAGTCAGTTTGTTTTTCCTGAAGTATCCTGTGAGGAATGTGGATGTTGCCTCTTCCTGAACGCATGAGTCAGTGTCCTCCTCTCCTGCCACAGTGAGCAATGACAGCCTCTTGACGTACACAAATGTCAGTACATTTCTGTCACAGTCCTGCATTTGTGTTCACAGAACCACATGCATGTCTTTTTAGTCAGTTTGTAATGTGTGATGTGGTTTCAAGAAATGTTTTCAGTAGTATTATCTACACTTCTTCCAACTGGTTGCTCCTACTTGATAAAGCATACACTCACTAAAAATGTTCACATTTGTACTGCGATAAGCACTGTATATTCCATTCAATGTCCACATGCTACACCCACAGAAAATCTCTGGAGTTGTAGGAATAACATTTCAAATACTGAATGTGATAAGTGACTTTTAAAGCAACACAATACACAAACTAATCATTAAACATGTACACTTTCATAAAAACCCATGTTTGAGCAAGATATTCCACTAAATCATTACATAAATAATAAAGATGTACTCCCCCCCTCCAGAAAAAAATATGTGCAATATAGTAAATGCTAGTTGTCTAGCAACTCACATTCAGGCGACGTGATTATTCAACAGAACAAGTAAATTAAATCCCCAAATAATATTCCACATAAATAAAACAAAAATGTACAGTACTGTAGTGAATACATTCTCCACAAGAAATTATATGTGAACTAAGATTCTCAGGGTAATTTATAACTAGCTTTTTTGATGTCTCCAGCAAAAATATATGTAGAGCAAGTGATAATAAATATAAAGAGCCAATTGTTTTTCCACTAATGTCATTGTTGTACCACAGCCTCCATTTCTGGGAAGTGTCATTGGCCACCGTGGCACTGACAAGTTAAAATCACATTATTGAGTAACTCTACACATTTACCACACGTTAAATTTCGTGTGATTTATAATTGACAAAATTGTTCATTCTTCCCACATTTTCTTTTCTATGTTTGACCCACCGCGCACACAGTGACGTGGCCAAATGTGATTGAACTGGACAATTGTGATCAAATTACAGTCAGGGACTGAGACCCACACAGCTGGCGATTGGCCCTCGCACACATACCAATCGTTGCAACAGAAACACTGCAGTCCCTGGTGTTCTTATTGGAAAACCACATTTTGAGGCGCCACATATACTGTAGTAAATTATTTTTATTGGACAACAAACAAAATGGCGCCGTTGTCAAGGACGAAGCAGATGGCCGGTGTTGCTATGTAATGTGCAGAATTACTTACAGTGTGTGTGTACAGTATTACACACACACATGTCAAATTTCAGCAAAACAAGTGACCGACAGCTGCCCACTCATTAACACTGGTTGCAGAAACTTGAACACTGCGCAAAGGTAACGTCACATTTGGTCACATTACTCAGTGTGCGACGTACTTAATTTTGACAGTTTTCGATTCAGATCATGAAAATTAGTTTATTAACCAATTACTAGTTTCCCCATTAGTCTTTTCAGGAATGTCATGAGGTGCTTTGGACTTAAAATGGTTAAACTTAGAAGTCTGCTGGCCTAATCATCATATATGTGGCTTTTAGTGAATATCCCGAGCCTTTCCAGTAGTACCATTTGATACCATTGAAGCGATTGGAGTTTTGGCCTCGCTGGTAATACATGCCATTTAAATTAGATGGCCCACAAGCATCAAACCACCAACCTAAAAGATAGAAATTAAAAAAGTATAGATTACATTTGGTGATGATTTTCACTTTAAAAATAAAAACATTTCTTACATTTGTAGCACTAGAATTATTTTCCCATTAAAGGGTAGAGGTTTTGCTTTATCCCCCCCCCCAAAAAAAAAAAAACCAAATAAAATAAAATAATAGAGCACTTGCTATTTACAGTATTTATGCAGTGTTCCCTTCAGTCAGTCCTAGGACAGGGGTCACCAACGTGATCCCTATCGGCCCAATTTAACCCCTAAAGACTACACGTGTAGTTCACTGATTTGTTCTAAAACTCTCTCGCTAGTATTGGGAAATAGTGATTTTCTCAAAATGGAAACATTCCCACAGATTTATAGGAATGAACTGTTGCATATTGATATTTTTTGTGAGAAATCCTTAAAATGATCAGTTTCTTCGTATATATTATCGTTAATTAATAATCCATAGGCGAAACGGTGGTTCAGCTGGAAAGCATTGGCCTCACAGTTCTGAGGTCCAGGGTTCAATCCGGAACCACCTGTGTGGAGTTTGCATGTTCTCCTCGGGCCTGTGTGGGTTTTCTCTGGGCACTCAGGTTTCCTTCCACATCCCAAAAACATGCAACATTAATTGGACACTCTAAATTGCTCCTAGGTGTGATTGTAAGTGCGGCTGTTTGTCTCTATGTGCCCTGCAATTGGCTGGCAACCAGTTCAGGGTGTTCTTCGTCTCCTGCTCGTTGACAGCTGGGATAGACTCTTAACACTCCCTGTGACCCTTGTGAGGGTAAGTGGCTAAGAAACTGGATGGATGGGCAATGGTATGTAAAATATAATTAATTAATAATACATAAAATTAATTTGAAAAAAATCTGTAAAGGTTAAGAAAAAATGGTGACCCCTTTCCTAGGGGTAACGCTAAGTTCATCCCAGTGAGATATTTAAAAGTGCATCAGCATCATTATAACTGAGCTGTAAATGGTTAGTTTATGCCTATCTTTAAATCAAATTGAGTTTTAAGTGTTTTAGAAATTACCCATATGGAGGTTTGTGAGTACTCTTGTTAGACCTAGAAAATGGAGTCTATTTGCACTCTGCCATTCTCCTTTTAAAACTCGTCCTTTACTTAGGGATTGCATTTGTTTATATAAAGATTTGATCTTTCATGATGGACAGCTTCAAATTGCCAGACCCTGTTCTCTTTTCTGTGCCTCTCTGTCAGTGGACTGGCGAATGATATGCATTGAGAAAGTCCCCTGTGAGAGACCCCTTATGGGAAAAGGGACAGGGTTAGGATTTTCTTGCTTTTATGCTCACTTGACAGAGCCCTAATGCAGAAGCAAACTAAAATTTAGACAGCAGAGTCACTTACAAGGCAATGGAGGGAGGACCTTTGAGCTACAAAAGGAGAAAGAGAAAGCTCTGTTCCCAGGCTCTTTAATGTCAGCGTGTGTAGTGGCTGAATTCCCTCAAGAGTTCATCAGTGATTAACTCTGTCTAATTGTGCTCTTTGGCCTGGCCAAAATGAACAGTAATCCTCATAATGTCCTTCCAAGATTATAGCAAAATGGCAAGATACATTTAGGAGGGGTGGGGGGGATTTAAAATAGCTGATGTCTAGCACATAGTAATTATTGCATTTTATGTAATGCATACAGTTGCACATTCTGTGCGAGTAAGGTTCTTACCTCCTGTTGTCAGTTGTGAGCATTTACAAACGCATTTGTCATTGTCTGCATCCTTTGTACTGAAATCACTTCCTGGCTGACCGATGCTGCTTATTTTGCCTGCTGTTCCACTGTAGCCTTTAAGGTGTATCCTGTAGCGTGGAAAAGGAAAAATTAAGGAAGTAGAAGAAGGAAGTCAGTAACGCTTGTTCCTCAAAATATAACTGACATACCTTCAAATACCTAACAAACACCCAATCTGACAGGCAAGCAAGTTTATTGAGAAGAGTGGATTCTTTTTCACAGTTTTTTCAATGCGTTTTTTGAAATTCAACAGACATTTGATTGAGTAGGATAAATACACTGGTATATTTCATGTGAGGCTCTCTAGACTTAGTGATCAAAATATATATAGTAGACCAAATATATAATAATATATATATATATATATATATATATATATATAGTAGACCAAATATATAATGATATATATAATAGACCGAACTGATAATAGTAAGGTAGGTGTGAAGTCTAAATAGAAGCTTATTAGGCAATGCAAAACACAAACAGGCTTTTGGCGCAGAGCCATGTATGTAACTTGTGAAAACAGTATGGTTATGAAACAAAAACTCAACACTTTCTGGTGAGTTTTAGGGTTTTTTACATATATTTTTTTCATTAGGTGTAAATTATGAATCAAAGTAAAGAAATGGTTCTTTACTTTGATTCATAAATTTGTAACTTCTTTCAATGGTCAAAAAACTGAGGCAGTTTTCATAAAGCTTATGCCATCAAAGTTTGAATGTTTTCAAGGTAACAGCTTTCTAAAGGTGGATTATGTTTTGTCCCTTGTTACATGTGCTATAACAGTGGCCTGATTTTCGCCTCAAGCATAAACAATTTCCAACAAACGCTAGCTAGTATTTACTGCATTTATTACCCAGAGTGCCAGTTGTTAACTTGATGTTGTGAACACCACTCACTTGTAGTTTTGTCCTTCACTGTCAAGTGAGAACTGGTCATACTGGGAGAATGCAGAGTTCCCTTCCCAGTCAATCAATTGGATCCTTAGGCTGTAGGAATGTTGACTTGTCAGCCTGGATACAAATTCATTTCCTAACCAGAATTCACCTGAAGGATCTCCAAAACCCTGCATAAAGACAAACAAGTAACTTTAATCAGACATACAGTAATACAATGAGGTGATTTCTTCCAGTACATTAACAGAGGAGCAACTTTGAGGAATTGTAAACAACCCTGTAGCCTAGGCAATGTTCTATTCCTCAAGTAAAGTATTTCCTCTACCTTTTTGTATTCTTGCCACGTACGGTGAAAGTCAACACTGCCATCAAAGCGTTTTTGTAGCACTGTCCAGCCACCTGCCTCTGTCTCCATGTCACAGAAAGCCTGCAAACCCCCAAAAAGTTGATCAGTAATTACAAATAAAAATTCTATTTCTGTGCCCTGCTCATGCCTGCTTACAACTGGACAGCAACCTTATCCTATTTTACTTCATGCTAATAATCACTTATTAATTTCATTGACCGTTAAAAGATTAAAGTCCAGTATTACACACAGAAAGTACAGGGTAGCTAAGGAGATCACAGTTTTAGCTCAAGCATGCACATCATCGTGGGGGTTGTCCGGACGTTTTAGTTTCTCTGCTGTTTGAACAGTTAATCCAATGCCGCCATGTGTGCTGCTTATGTAACAGTGGGCAAGTCAAAAGAATTTGTTGTTCAAGACCATAGAATACTTTCCTCAGCATAGCTATGACTTGTCAGATTAAAAAAAAAAAAAAAGGAAATGTAATTTAGCATTTCATTCAAACACACCATAAATGACTGTTATCAGACATAAAACAAAAAAAATCTCTTGAGACCCAACGTCAGTTGGTTTTGTCATTGGTGTGTGGCTTTTAATTATTCTATGGTTAATGTGTACGAATTAGACACTCATGGCTTATCAACACAGCAATGCATCTTTATATAAATGAGTGTACTCTTCATTTAATGAAATATTTTGCCACCAAAGTTTGAACTGCACACACAAATAAACACCCAATAAACACATAATTATCCAAATTTGTTGACTCTTCGATCTTTAAAACCAAGTAACAGCGCCAATGGAGGAGGCACAATATTGCCTATTAAGAAACTAGTGTGTGCAAGCTGTGCTATTAAAAAAATTATTGTAAATAAGGCTTTGTTTTTATTTGCTTTCCTACTTCAACTAGTTTGTTTGGCTTAATGTTTCATATGTGCTTTTCAGTTGACAGCAATGTCATGATTCAGGAAACAGAATGTACTTCACCTTAACCTCCACTGTAGTATTGGGTAAAGTGAGAGTATAGAGCCCACTCTTTGTGTTTCCTGACTTGAATACAGCAGCACAGTCCATGTATGTGGAAGGGGTATCCTGCATCATGGCAGGTTTAGTCTCTGAAATGTATAAAGAAGTCTTGTTTTGACAGCGTAAACCCAAGTTTGTATTTCAAAACACTGCATAAAACAAAAATTGTATTACTTCTCATTAATCATCAATCACAAGCTACAGTATACAATATAGAGTATTTCACAAAAATGAGTACACCCATCCCATTTTTATAAATATTCGATATCACACACACACACACACACACACACACACACACACACACACACACACACACACTGATAATCGTCACTGGAAGTTCAATGTGGAATATTATAGCCAAAAGTTTTCTGAAAGTCAGAAAAGTTGGCTTTTTGCTGTACGTTGAGATGTGCTGAACTAGAAGATTGTCAACACCCTGAAATGGAACACTACAGTGGGAAAGTCCATACAGTGGGTTAACAGAACAGGTTACACTCAGAACAAGCAATCGACCACAGAAGTTGAGTACATGTGCTCAATGTCATATCCAGAGCTTATCTTTTGAAAATGGATGTATGAGCGCTGCCAGTGTTGCTGTAGCTTTTGAAAGAGTGGAGGGTCAGCCTCTCACTGCTTAGACTATATGCCATACCCAGGAACAAACTGGTCTGCATAGCTGTTGTCCAAGAGGGAAGCTTCTTTTAAATATCATACATTTAATGCCTGGAAACAGTTTCCCAAAGATAAGGAGACTAAGGATATGGATTGTTAGAACGATATTTAGTGGCCTGATTAGACCAGCATTAATTAGTTTGTTCAGATGGTGTCCAGCATGTGTGTCAAAAAAAGGTGATAAGTCCAAAAACAAGTATTTCTTAACGTCAAGCATGGTAGTGGGAGTGTCATGGTCTGGGCCAGCTTTAGTGCTGCAGGCACTGGGGACCTACGAATTACTGAGGGAACCATTAAAACCAAATTGTACAGTGACATACTGAAGCAAATTCTATTCAGCATTTATGGAACATCCTTAAACAGAAGGTGGAAAAGCGCAAGGTCTCTAACATCTAGGTATGGAAACAGCAATGACATCCTGTAAACTTTGGTGAACTCCATTCTCACTAGGGTTAAGGCAGTGCTAAAAGTAATGGTGGCCACACAAAATATTTGGGCCCAGTTTGAACATTTTCACTTACAGGGTGTACTCGCTTTTGTTGCCAGCACATACATTTCTGTTTATTCAGAGGGGGCAGTACATTTACACAGTTAATCCAAGCTTCACTGACTATATTGTAGCAAAGTGGGCAGTGATGACCTACGAAAAAGATAAATTATATGAACATGAGGTGGCGTATAGTTAAATTGAGTATATATTGTTTGCCAAAGTGAATGGTTATACAAGTTTTCAGGTGCAGTAATGCTGGTTGTCGTAAAAAAAAAATATTTTGTTTAATGAGCATACTTGATCTCGCTGGTAGTCACGTTTAATATAGTTGATATTCTGTTGGTCTTTTCCTGGTAACCCACCTGCTGAGCCAATTGAGAAGGTGTGAATGAGGTGGTTGACTGTATCCAGGAGCTCCTGTTGCTGATGCTGTAGGACACTGTTGTTGGATGACACCCTGAGCAACTGTTGCTCCAGCTCACCAATGATGGCTGTCTGCCTCTGTATTAAAGTCTGCAGTTGGTCCTTTTCCACTCGAAGCATCTTCTGCTCCACCTGCCTCTGCTCTTCCAACTCTTTTACTTTCTTTTCCAGCAAGCTGAGGCAGTGAATAATTTAGGTTACTCGTTTCAAAAGGAGCTTTGTCTCAGGCTTTGGTTTCTGAATGTCAAGTATTTTCACATCCTTACCTGTTTTTGTCATTCAGCTTATTTATTTCATTTGTTTGTACGATAACTTGCTTTTCCAGCTTGTTGGTCGACAAAGAATTCTCAAGCAGCTGCCGCTCAAGTCGAGTTGTGTGATTAATTACCTAGAAATACAAGGTTTTAGTCGTATAATCAATCTTGTAAACAAACTGCATTTTTCAAACCAGCCACAGTCAATTTTTTTTAATGAGGAAAAGGGGTGTAAATGTCTGTGTGCATTGATCTACGCAGACTCATCTTTCATTACACACATACACAACAGTGTTGTTGCTAATGGTAAGAACAGATCAAAGTAACTCACTTGAATCAACTCCAAGGCTCAACGTGCAAAACACTGGCAAAAGCTTACTTTTATTTTAACGCATACCATGGTGAAATACTGGTTGTGGAAATAGGAAATTGGCTCTCGAAAGAGAGTATAATGCATATGAACATAGCATATTTTTCAATGCTGCTGCATTAATACTGTTAAGGTGACTGGTATCCAGT
The DNA here is from genome assembly GCF_019802595.1 of Syngnathoides biaculeatus. NCBI lineage: Eukaryota > Metazoa > Chordata > Actinopteri > Syngnathiformes > Syngnathidae > Syngnathoides > Syngnathoides biaculeatus. Next base: position 13,396,952 of record NC_084651.1, read on the forward strand.
AGTTTTTTTATGCAAGAATCTCTCTTACCCTGTAGTGTGAAAGCAAAAAGTTTTGCAACACTTCTCAAATTTGATGTTGAGTGTGTTATAAACTAGGCTATACTGTATTGACTTTGGGCCCCGTTTTGAAGGATTATTTCAACAGAAGCTTACTTTGCACCTCTAGAGTGACCAAACAGGCATTTGCGAAATGGAAAAATGTGACAGGAAAGCAACAAAATTCCATTGGAGCAGATGTATCTTAACTTTGGGAAACTTTCAAAATCTATGTATCCCTACAGACCATACTGAACTAAATTCTCGGGTTGAGCACCTTGCCTCTCTGATTTTCACAGTTCAGGGGAAACTGAACTCAGCAGAAAGCAGCTTGTTTACGTGGATTCTACTAGTGCTTCTCCAATGGATCTGTTGATGTCTTTGAACAGACGGATGTCTGATTGTGACAAACTGATAGACTCGTTCTGTGGGAATACAAGTGTGCTAATAACAGGAAATGCTGTTCTGTTGGCTCACATAAGGTCCTTGATGTTAAGCCACAATAATAAACTGACACGTCCAACCCTGTTTTTGAAACAAAATATATATAATTTGATGTTGTGTAATGCTGAGAATTTTTTTCATCTCAATTGAAGTGACCTGTAAAAATTGGCCTTACCCACTAATATATATAGTTTGATTTTGTTGAAGCACGCAAAGAAATTAAATGAACAGATTTATGGAAATACAATTTTAGGTTCCGTGAAAGCAGTATATTCCAAGATTCACATTTTGGTTGTTTATTCTTTCAGTTATAAGCAGTCAAAGTAGCCTCACCTGTGCCTCCACATTAGTTAGTTTCCGTGATTGCTCTGCAGTTTGACTGAGCAGGTTTGTCCCTATTTCAATCATTGTAGCCGTGTGATTTTGGACTGCACTCTGCTGGATTTGGACCATGTCCTGCTTCATGCTCTCCTGGATGTAATTCTGTAGCTGTGGCACAAAATAAAGATGTTATAGGACAGGTGCTCAAAAGCATCCCAGCAGTACTTAGAAAATGCGGGTCAAGTAACCAGTCCCAGTGTACTGTATACTGCAATGACTTCTTTTCCTTTACCTTCCAGTCTCTGATCAATTTTCTTTAACCAACAGCTGTACCAATTTCTTACAAAATCCATTTATAAAACAGAATGACTAATAATATATGCTATACTGTAAAAAAGTATTTGATCAATTTCCAAATCCTTATTTTTTTCCATTGTTTCCCAAACTCAATGTTATATCCATCCATCCATCCATCCATCCATTTTCTTTGCCACTTATCCTCATGAGGGTCGTGGGGAGTGCTGGAGCCTATCCCACCTGTCAATGGGCAGGAGGCGGGGTACACCGTGAATTGGTTGCCAGCCAATCACAGGGCATAGAGACAAACAGCTGCACTCACAATCACACCTAGGGGCAAATTTAGAGTGTCCAATTAATGTTGAATGTTTATGGGATGTGGGAGGAAACTAGAGTGCCCGGAGAAAACCCACGCAGGCACGGGGAAAACATGCAAACACCACACAGGCAGGGCTAGAATTTTACCCTGGTCTTCAGAACTGTGAGGCTAACGCTTTAACATCCGCCCTGTTTAAATATCAGACATATATGACCCAAGTGAACTTTAATTGCTATTTTTAAATTATTTTATTTATTATAGAAAAAAACCCTGTCTCTGTGTGGAAAAGGTAATTACTCACCTTGTTAAATCATGAATTTATTCTAGCTAAATACACATTTTGGTTAATTTTCTCAATATATGCTGAATTCAAACAATTCTACAAGGAAGAATTGGCCAAAATATCTCTACAGAGATGTGATTGTCAAATATAGAAAACACTTGATTCCAGCAGTTACTGCTGAGCCACGCCCAACCAATTACTACATTATTTTTTTACACAGGGCCAAGTAAATAGTTGTTTTTCCCTTAATAACTGAAATCAATTTAAAACCATTTTATGTTCACTTGGGCTACAGTTGTCTATTTGCATTTGAGCGGGAAAGCTATGCAAAAATAAGAATTTGAGAGGGACAAATACTTTTTGTCCTCAGCACTGTACTATAATGTACGTCACAGAATAACGATCACAAATCAATATACAAATGTATCATCATGACATGATCAGTCTCGTTTGATCTCCATACGAAATCTTTTACTAAAGGCTTGTTACAAGAATAGCTACAAGATGGGAAAAGGTTAATGTCTTAATTTTAACTCTCTGCTCTTATATACCTAATGCCAGATTTAGACCAAGACCAATCATTAAGTTATTTCCTGCATGGTGTTCCTGAGTGCCAATCAGGTCACACGACTCGTAAACAGGATGGAAGTGTTGAGTGAGGAGTTACATCCTTCATGACACTGTCGTGTTAGAACTGCAAACTCACCTATGTTTTTTTTTTTTTTTTTTTTTTTTTGTTGCACACAATTTTCATAATGATTTTACAAATATGTCTTGAAGCTTCAGTTAATCCCCCTTGAGTTTATTTTTTTCTGGCGGGTAAATCATTCTTTGTAACACATCCAAAGTTGATGAGTACCCTTTTGAATTGTTGTCAGGATGTATTGTTTACCACTAATGATCTAATCAGTTGTTTATTCCACTGGCCTCTGAGTCATCCAGTAATAAATGGCTGTGTTCCTCAGTCACAAAAAAATGTGGCATCACATTTCCCCAGCTATTTTAATCCAAAGACAACTTTAAAAAAACATTAAGAAATAGAATTCTGTTATTGTTTACGATTAACTGCAATTGCTGCTTGACCTCACATTGAGCCTTGAGCAAAAACGTTTGCATTTGAAATAAAGTTGCTACTTCAGAGAATTTTCCATTTCTTCAGTTTTGAGAAGAGGCATTGCCAACTAAGGGAAGTCTTTGGAATTGTCTTCCTTGAAAGGCGCAACTCTCGTATCTTGAGTAAAAAGTCAAATTCCTACTATGAATTAGACTGAACCAAAGATGTGTTCAGCAATCCCTTATTTTGAAGTGGCAGCCAAAGTGGTCATGATTTGAGTTCCTTAACAGGTGCAGGCAAGTTTGATCAGGACACTTGAATAAATCCCACAGCTGTTTCACGAATTGTGTCCCTAATGATTTGAATTCCTAAATGTGCAAAACACATACAAATGGAAATCCATTACATTAAAAGCCCTTGTTTCCACCAAGCTGGATGGGTCAGTTCAGTTTTGTACTGTATGCATTTGATTGCGTTTTCATCATAAAAGATCCTGGAGTATCCTATCCGAACAGTCTCACTTTTTAGTATCCCCTTGTTGGAGTGATAGTCGCAGTGGTACACTTCTGTATGCCTGTGGATAGTGGAGTGGCACGCTGCTGTTCAGTGATTGGTTAAATCAAGATGGAAGTAAACAAAGCACCGTATATTAATAAAGGATTTAGAAAAAACTTTCATCAGGGTTTGGCTTATCTGAATTATACTGTGGGAAACAGAATTGTTGACATGGTTAGTTGTACACCTAAACCTTTGGTGGAACCTAAACATAATGCTTATTTTTGTATTTGATGCAATGCCGAGGTGTAGCTGCATAAAGAGTATTGAAAGAATTTCCTGCCAAGATGTTCTGTGGATAGGATTGTCACTCGTGCTGCATCAAGAGAAACTCAAACTTTGAAGGGCTGTTGTCTGGCGCTATTTATTAAACACTTTGAGAAAACGAATCACAAAAAAGAAGTCTGCTCTTTTGTGCCTCAAGGAATGGCTCGCCAAACTGAAAGGGACATATGCACTCACTCAGACACCTATTAAGTCTTTTGTTTTGGAAGCCATTGGGACCTCATGCAAAGAATGTCTTTTTATAATTTGTTTCATGGTCAAGCAAACACATTCAAAAGTTTAAAGTTTAATTTAACTTGTACTGTGTCATTGAACAAAACATGTTTAGATCTTTGACATTATTTCTCTTTGTAAGTTACAGTATGCTGTACAAACAAATAAGGGATATTACAGTATTTTAGCACATTGGTAATACCCATTGTAAGGCTCTTTCAGTGCTCTAAAATCATTATCATGTACTGTATATCCACTAACTGTGACCTTTTCTAAGCATTAGATTTTCATAAATGAACACAGTTATTGCATCAGGTGTTTTCCAATTGTTTGTAATACTGTGTACAGGTATGTACAGTCCCAGTCAAAAATTTAGACACAGCTCACGCCAATTCAATTAGGGCTTTCCAAACTTATAGCTGATACTGTGAAATAAAGTGTAAATGTCGTTCAACAAAATAATCAGGTTTTAATTATTAACCTGGAGAAAGAGATGCCGTACTAGCCCATGTTGGGATTAAAAGTACTGTTACTAGTACAATCATGCAAAATTTGAACTTGATTAAAAAAAAAAAAAAAAAACATGTTGCGTGCACTTCACTGATGCTCCACGCACTATGGTGCATTCGGGCTGCTATAAATTCTAGTTAGTCCTGGAGTTCACCTGCCAAACCAAATATTCTTCTGCAATTTCACAGTTATTAAAAGTAATGTGGTAAATAATTACAATATAAAATAGCTGATACCCATACGTCTTGTCATGGTTCCACCTGGGATGTATGCATTTCCAAAACAAAGAGTAAAACATCTTAAATTGTCAAACATGTTTTCTATAATTTCTTTATAACTTGAGATTATGTTTATAGAAAGCGAATTTTGTTTCCTTCTTAAATACCAACGCTTCAGTCCCTTTGCCACACACACTGTGTTAACAAAGGTCTTTCTCTCATGGTATGTGACATCCATCCATCCATCCATCCATCTAAGCCTCACAAGGGTCGCGGGAGTGCTGGAGCCTTTCCCAGCTACTTTTGGGCAGGTGGCGGGGTACACCCTTAACTGGTTTCCAGCCAATTGCACGGCATATAGAAGCAAACAACCAGTCGCACTAACAATCACACCTAAGGGCAATTTAGAGTCTACAATTAATGCATGTTTTTGGGATGTGGGAGGAAACCAGAGTGCCCAAAAAAACCCACACATGCATGGGGAGAACATCCAAACCCCACACAGGCGGAGCTGGGATCTGAACCCCAGTCCTCAGAACTGTGAGGCTAACAGTGAAACTACTCACGCCACTATACCCCCTGGTATGTGACATAATGTACGGAGAGGACCATACCTTAAGTAGCCACTGTGTGTTGTTTTCCATGACCATCTCCAGCTGTTCCAGCCTGTGCGCTGACTCGTCAAGGTCTCTGGGCCCATCCTTTTGAGCTGGATAATTGTAGCTGCTGCTCGGGGTTTGGCAGTTCTCTTGCTCAGGCAGCAGAAAGGTGTAGCTGCATGGTCCGTTTTGGATCTGATACTTTCGCTTGCCCACAGTGCTATCGGCAGCCGTCCGATATCCCATCCCCATACTAAGACAGACACTTAAAAAGAACAAAAGGACGTGGAACATTTTCATTCACTTTCCTCCTGAGTTTGTTGAGGCTCAATGAGTTTTTCTGTCAAATGTTACTTTTCCCAATGGGCTCCAACTGTAAATCCCCTTGAGGTTGTGCAGAGTCCTTGTCTAACTGTTCAGTAAGAACAAAAAAAACCCCATTTAAAATCAGATGATCATTCCCGCTGTTTACTGGTGCCAGACCGCATGTGTGCGTTTTTCATCAAAGCTCCAGTCACTTGTTTGAGCTGCCCTCGACACCCCCCGATTCGCCAACTGTGCCTTTAAACCACTCCTCCTTCCATGTGGCCACTCAGTGAAGCACAGAGTCTATTGTAATGCACACCAACAACACACAGGCAGATGCACAAACTACACATTCTCTACTATATCCTACACAATGCCCACGTGTTTTTCCCTCCATTGGTTAAACAGTTACGCAGGATGCAGCTGTCCACCCGGCCCGGCATGGTTATAGTCACAGAAGCAGCAAACAGTCCATTGAAAAATATTTGTAAGTCCTTCAGAAAACACACACACAGATTATTATTTTATTAATTTTAGGTGGGTAAATTTTAAATGATAAAATCTCACAGATTCAACATCTCTTACTTTTCCAAACATATTCTCTTGGTTAAAAACAGACACCTGTGAAATGTTTAAAATGCTGTATTTTGCCAGTGAACTCATCTCACGTCACAAGCAGCAGTTTGGCAGAATTCTTCAAAAAAAGAGGATTCAAGCTGTTTACTGCCACCCTCAGTTGAAGTTTACTGTCAAACTAACACAACACAACAAATTATTACACTAATTTTTTCAAACAAACACATACTGGTCACACATCAGGGGAAACTCCATAGACGGGCTAACGAATGGCATCAGTGTCGCACTCTTTAGGCGTTTGTATCCAATCGGTGGATAAACATGCACTGTCATATATAATATATTCTGTCACAATTATCAGTCATACGGTATGTTCTTCAGCTTCTGCGAAGAGAAATTATTCCAGTTTACTGAGAAGCAGAGACCGGCTCCATATGAAGAGTTCAGACGCAAAAGCTATCTGCTTTTGCGTCTGAACTCTTCATATACAGCACTCCCATATATTTGTATTGTATGTACTCACACCAGGCGGCCATGGCGCGCACATCAGGAGCACCAGCACAAGGGGCATTTTTCACATACTCTTTGTTCTTCATACCTTTATATGTTTTTATAAAGTACATACAACATTACAAACACGTTACAAAAAATATTATTTTGGGGGAAAGGGTGGATTAATGGCATTTCCATTAATTTCCATAGGAAAAGATGATTTGAGATACTGTACGACTGTTTTGAGGTATGAGGGGATAATGGTCATAGAATGAATTAAACTCGTACTGTATATCAAGGCATCACTGTATAGAGGAACTGCTAAAGAAGAATACAATCTCCTCTGTGACGCTGGTTGACTTCATTTCCAAACTAGCTTTGTCTCAGTAGGATAGTGGAGCCTAGTCCTGCTCCTTTCAGATAAGTGGGGTCCACCTTGGACTGGTTCTCAGTCAATCGCAGGGCATAGAAAAACATGTAAACTAAATTATTTTTGTCCCCTCCTCTAGCAGTCACCTTATTGTTGTGGAGGTGGTTGTGTGTCCCTATGATCCTAGGAGCTAAGTTGTCTGGGGCTTTATTCCGCTGGCATGGTCACCCGTGGCAAACAGAACCGAGGTGAGTGAGCAGAACACCCCCTACCCATGATGTTAAAAATACTGGAAGATGTTTTCCTTCGCCTGGAAGTGGGTAACCAGAGCCCACCTCTGGAGAAAGGCCTGGAAGTGGGGCTCGAAGACAAGTGCCTGGTGGGCCAGGAACAATGAGGCCCAGTCAGACACAGCCCAAAAGGTTAACGTGGGCTCCTTTTCCCATGGGCTCACCACCTGTGGGAGGGGCCATAGAGGTCAGGTGCTGTGGAAGCTGGATAGTGGCTGAAGGCAGGGACCCTGGTCATCCAATCCTTGGCTACAGAAGCTGGCTCTAGGGACATGGAATGTCACCTCTCTGAAAGCGGAGGAGCCTGAGCTGATTTGTAAAGTTAAGAAGTTCTGACTAGATATAGTCAGGCTAGTCTCTGCACACAGCATGGGCTGTGATACCAGTTCCCCTCAGACAAGAAGGACTCTCTTCCACACTGGAGTTGCCCACAGTAAGAGGTTCCCAACAGGTATCATGTATCTACTGCTCCCTTGGCTCCACTGCTTGTACGTTGGGGTTCATCCCAGTGACCAAGAGGATAACCTCCCTCCACTTTTGGGTAAATGTTGTTTTGTTTATGTATCAAACAGCTGTTCAGTATGCCAACCCTTTCTGGAATCCTTGGAGAGACTACGGCTAGGGAACTTTAATGGTTTTGTGGGGAAAGGAATGTTTGGGATGGAACCCCCCCCCCCCCCCCATCAAAACACAAGTGGTGTTTTGTTATTTCTCTGATCATCATGGCTTGTTTAGAAGTGTGCTTGACACCAGGTTACCCTAGGCTGCGGTTCGATGATCACTTAACCGTGTCCTCTGACTTATGGCCTAATGTCTTGGAAACCTCTGCTCAACAGAGCGATCGAGCCGTCACTTGTTTACTATTTGGTGTGTTGGGTCCAATGGTGGGAGATGATACCAGTTCGACCTGGCAGGCCCAAACATATTGTGAAAGTCTTCTGAGAACATCTCACAATCCCTTGTCAGAAGGAGCTTCAACTCCCACCTCTGGCAGAACTTCACCCATGTCACTGGAGAGGCGGGGGACATTGAGTCCAAGTAAACCATGTTCAGTGCCTCCATTGCTAAGTCACACAACCGGAGCTGTGGCCATATGGTGATCAGTGACTGTCATGGCAGCAACCCTTGAACCACTTGGTGGACACAAGCCGAGAGAGATGCAGTCAAACTGAAGGAGTGCTATTATGTCTTTTGGCCTCTGAGGGTTCTGGGAAAGTTGATGGGAACTGGCTGGCTAAGTGGAATCCAGCTTTTGTGGTCGACCAGTGTCAGTTTGGTTCCCATTTCTGCCAGTAAGTCTGATTTGTTTCCAATGGGGGTTGAACTCCACAAAAGCTGCCCTTTCTCACCGGTTCTGTTCATAACATTTATGTAGAGAATTTCTAGACAGTTTCGCTTTTGGTGGCCTCGGTATTGCATCTTTGCTTTTTGCAGATCATGTGGTTCAGTTGGCCTAATCAAGCCGTGATCTTCAACTGCCACTGAAGCAGTTTACAGCAAAATGTGAAGCAGTTGGGGTGATAACCAGCACTCCCAAATCTGAGACCATGGTCCTCAGTCGGAAAAGGGTGCAGTGCTGTCTCCAGGTAGGGGACAGGATCCTGCCCCAAGTGGAGGAGTTCAAGTATCTAGGGGTCTTGCTCATGAGTAAAGGACCTAAGTAACGGGAGATCAACAGGCGGATAAATGAAATGTCTGCAGTGATGCAGACTTCGTATTGGTCGGTTGTGGTGAAGAAGGAGCTAAGCCGAAAGGTGAAGCTCTCAATTTCCTGGTCGATCTATGGTCCTACCCAAACCTATGATCACAAGCTGTGGGTCGTGACTGAAAGAACAAGATCCTAAATACAAGCATCCGAAATTAGTTTCTTCCGCAGTGTGTCAGGGCTCTCCCTTAGGGTGAGACGCTCAGTCACCCAGGAGGGGCTAAGAGTAGATGAGCTGCTCCTCTGCATTAAGAGGAGTCAGATGAGGTGGCTCGGGCATCTGTTGAGGATGCCTCCCGGGTGCCTAACTGGTGAGGTCTTCAGCGTATGTCCCATCAGGAGGAGATCCTAGGAATAACCCAGGACACGCTGGTGAGACTGTCTACTGGTTGGCCTGGAAATGCTTTGTGAGCTGGATGTAGTGGCTGAGGAGAGGGAAGTCTGGGCTTCTCTACTAAAGCTACTGCCCTGCAACCTTACCTCAGATAAGCAGAAGAAAACAGATGGATGAATGAAATTATTTTTGTTATTGGGCTAGGTGTTTTTGATAGATGTAACAAAATTGTTTTTTTTAATACAGCTGTCTAAAGATCAGATGACCGATATTTGCTGAATGTGCTTATGTTGTGAAAGACAATATTTTCAGAAATCCTTTTGTCATTTGCTTGTGTTTTTCTTTTGTTGTTTTTGAAAATGAATCACACTTGTTCACTTTTTACCAGGTGAATTTTCAAAAAAACAAAATCTGCATTTTACCTCACTTGCACAGTCAATGCTGTCATTTCTTTTGTGAAGTTGTCTGACTGTTAGCACTGTCACTGTGGGGAACAGAGTGCGGGAAAAACATGGTGCTGTTTTGTCCTATATGGTGGGAATGTGCCTTAATCACGCTTTTGCGTTAGGAGCGTCACCCTTAAACCTCCTATTTAAAAACTCACTAATTTTCATTGTCTCACACTTTAAACAAGAATCTATTCCCTGAGTTTCACTTTTTGTAACAATGTCCAACGTGACCTCATTTCTTCCTTTGAAGAGTAAGCTACACAAATGGTTTGAAACAGAATGGCAGGAAGCTGGATGATGTAATATTTGAAAGTAGAAGGCAAATGCAAAATATTTTAAGGCACATTGCAGCAGAGGAAAAGCATGTTGTCATTCTCCAAAAACCGTGACATTGTAGGTGTTCATGCTGCTTGCTGCTGCTGTTGTGTCCCGTCAGGGTTTGCGTGTTTGAGTGTGAATAATGCCAACAAAAGCTACTGGTATTACCGTCTTGTCTCCAATCTTTCTTCCAAGTCTTCATTTTGTCAAAATACTAGTGTTTTGTAAATGTACTTAGACCCAACAGCTGGTTTATGATTCCCTGTGTAGGAAAAGTATCATTTATTGAACATAGATTTATATGTACACTAAATTCTGCTAATATTTTGGGGAATTTTCTAAAAGCAAAATACACAGTCATCCTTATCCGTTCTAGACTGAGTTTGTCGTTATATCGTTCCATTACAATTTGTCACTTTAATTTAATGGTACACAAAAAAAATGTGCTCTACAGTATATACAGTTTTGATGGTAAAGGTGGTACAGTGGAAGCTTGTAGCTGGAAGCTTTTAGGTTCGATTCACGGTCAATGAGCCAATTATTTTCCATGGGAATGTTGCGTGCATGAATGAGGCAAGATTGTGAAAGCTCTTGGAGTACTAGCCTATTTATCTGACAATCCATTGTGTCACGCATAAGCATAAACAAAACTACAAAATTACATTGCACACAGCATTTTTCCTTTTTTTTTTTTTTTACCAGCAGACTAGACACATTATACAACAGCAAAAACTGTTGCAAACACAGTTTCCCTTTGAAAGGGATGGGTGATAGCTATCCAAACATGTTTAAATTGTTTCGTGAATGTTTTCATGAATACAGTAGTCTCAAGTTTTGGTTTAAACTTGCAGATTTTAAAAGTCTGACCTTGTGTCACAAGCATCAGAACATTGAAAACAGCAATGCTTGCCATTCTTGAGTACAAACAACACTATTTCCGAGTGCCAGGTTTCTGCACAAAACATGTTATTCTTGGTCTTACTGTAACACTAGTGATGTTTGTGTGTTTTGTCAAAACAAGGTTTTATTATGTTCCATGTCTTCCTATTATGAGCTTCAGTGCTTTTAAACCCCATTTAGTCACACAATAGGACCCACATTAGGTGTTCAGTCGTTCCCTTGCAAGTACACAATATGGGTTCATGTTAACCTGACCTTGTCTCAGAACTCCTCGGGTCTATCCCTGATTACTTGGTGTAAAATAAAACCGGTGTGAACATTTACAAAGGGGCTAAAAGCCTTAACGCTTGTTTCCTGGCATTCAACTCCCAAAAGTGCAGATTGTCCCATTCAGCTTAGTAAGTGACCCCTGCTGGGTACCAAACAAGCCTGTGGTGAGAACTCAGAGCTTCACTCATTAATCCCAGGAACGCTTCCTCAAATAAATTCTCAACTTGTCTATTATTCAGTCTCAACTGATGACACAGACTATGGACTCATAGGTTCCACATCTCTGACTGAAAATAAAATACAATAGAAATACCTTTGTCATTGCGCAGTGTACGGTGAAAATGCAGAAAGCTTCGGTTTAAAGCTTCCCTATCTTGCCTACGTAGACCTCCATAGAGTAACTCTCTAACATGGACATAGGAATAAACTATTTGATTCAAAATAAATAAATAAATAAATAGATGGAAACACCTTGGTTTTGTGATACGAGTGTCCAGAAAAGGCCGCTTTGACAGCTACTTCTGTTTGACCCAGTTTTGTATCCGTTTTGTACTTATTTGGCCATCACAGCTCCCTTTCCTCTGATTGGTTGACTCTGTATGAAACACCAAATTGTGAAAGCATACATATTGCGTTGACAGTACTGGCTTGGAAGCATAAAGGGAAGGCGGAGATCTTTGCTATTGACGTAGATAAACTCGAAAATATTCAAATTACCTGATTTCAGCCCTCTCAGCAACAAAAATTCTGGAACTCAGGAATGCATGGATAATGGACTTCCAGCTCCTTCCGTCGGGTAGGTGTTACCAATCAATGCAAATCAAAGTTACCAGGCATTCACACAGTTTTCCCTCCTGCGATGAAAATAAATTCCTGATCAGCCAAGCTACTGTTTTCTGCCTTGCACTGTTTTTGGGACACACCTTCACACTCTGCTGGTCCAATCAGTATTAGTATTAGTGATATACACTGTGGCGAATCACACGATTTGTGACTTTAAACTACACCTTTTCCACAATTGTCATAGCACTGGTCTATAATGGTGAACCACGAACAGGTAAGGGCACACTGTATAAAGTTAACAACGTGGAGGGTTGACGCACTCTGTCGTAACAAGGCGGCACCGACCGCCAGAAACAAATTCCTTGTGTGTTGTTACTTACTCGTCCATTCAAGCAGATTCTGATTCTGATCATTCATATTTCATGTCAAGAGACTCTTACATCCCAAATACTAGAAAAGAATGGTTTGGAAAAATATGTCCTCATTAAGGTGCAGTGCAAGTCATATTTGCATCTGAAAAAAACACCATAACAAAAAGATTTTACTTTAAGCATACAGTCTAACCTCTGTAATGCAGCTCAATATAAGTGTAGTTATTGCAAAGCCATAGTGTTCTCAGGTACTATAAGATGACACAGCTTTATGTAAAGACAAATTACTACATTTTTGGAATGCGTTTTGAAAAGCCCCTACCTCTGAACACAATGCAGTACAGATATTGGTGGACAACATAAGGCCTCATAGCATGTTTCTTATAAAAAAATCTATATACCGTAATTCCCGGCCTAAAAACCGTGACTTTTTTCTTTCAATAGTTATGCGGTGATGCTGCTCATTTGTGCATTTTTTCTAATGGCTGCAAGGGGGCACTCAAGCAGAAAAGTAAGAGCGAGACCAGTGGAATATATGTGCCGAGGAAGTGACTTTTACCGGTATGTTTTTTTTTTTCCAAGACCGGCCCTGTTAGCACTGCGCTAGCATTACCGCTGTGTTAGCGCATTGCTGCTGTTACTGCTGTGTCTCAGTGAGTTTTACCGGTATGTTTTTTTTTTTAACCTGCCCTGTTAGCGCTGTGCTAGCGTGTTGGTGCTGCGTTACTGCCGTGTCTCAGTGATTTTTACAGGTATGTTTTTTTTTAACTGGCCCTGTTAGCGCCGCGCTAACGTGTTTCTGATGTGTAACTGCCACGTTCCAGTGATTGAGGTATGTTTTTTTTTAACCACCTCTGATAGTGTTGCGCTTCCGTGTTACTGTGTAGCTGCCGGGGCTGGTTTTTTTTTTTCCTTTTTTTTTTTCCAACCTGCCCTGTTCGTGCTACTGTGTTGATGCTATGTTAAATTAAGATAAAGTATTAAAACTTTGAAAAGTCTCTGTGTACCGTCTTTCTTTGTAAATATCTCGTGTTAGAATGTGGGTTTCAATGGGGGCACTTGCGGCTTTTACACAGGTGCGGCTTATGTATGTACCAAATGGTATTTGCTTTACAAATGTGTTTGGTGAGATTTACGAGATAATCCCGTGCGCTCTGTAGGATGGAAATTACGGTATTTACAAGTTGCTTCAGTCAAGATTTTTTTTTTAATTTTATTATTAACTCTGGAAATTTCATACGTTATTTTGGTACTCTGTCTGTTCCAGATCAGCCGTCTTCAGAGGCATCTATCTTCTGGGGACCACCTCCAGCAGGACCTGTTCCAGAACCAACCGCCCATGTTTGTGTCCCAGAATTCCCAGCCACCTGCTCCCAATTTGATAGAGCTGATCGAGCTATGCGGGGGGACAGTCTGCAAAACTGTGCGTCAGGCTGGAATCTGCATAGGGAAGTACAGCGGCAGGCGACCAGTGGAAAGTAGGATTCTGTCTGAGCAGTGGGTGCTTGGTAAGATGCATTCCGTCACTCTACATTAAATTTACATCTGACGAATCCCAGCTGGCTATTTGTGGTTGAATTGTCTCTTTTTTTCTGTGTTTCCATTTCAGACAGCATCACAAATTTGAAGCTGATTTCATATGATAATTATGACTTGGCATAAAAGCTGCTGAATATGCTGCACGCACATCTTCAGTTTCTGCTGTTCATCTTTCTTGGGAAATTTGTGCTGTAGTACTAAACTGTATTTACTCCAATACATCCTTCTAATGCAGTTCTAGTGCATCATAAAATACCTCTGTCATCTCGATGATTACTTTCTTGTAAAAAGGTAATGAGTTTTGATCTTATGAGAACTGTGAGATTTTCAAAGTGTGCTATTGTTTTTAAAGTGACAATGGTTAAATGGTAATCCAAATTGAACTCTTGCTTAGTGTGGGCAACATTTTTGGTTCGCCTACCAAAATAGGTGCACTTACCAAACCAAATATAATCAGTCTCAGAGAAGTTAATGTTTGCAGTCGTAATGTATGTTTTAAACGAGTTCTTTGCGCAGTATTCTCAAAATTCTCATAATATGTGGAAACACTGTCTTTAATTGTGATTTGAATTCCAGTAAACTGATGTGATATGTCTATATTGTGTACTTCTGTTTTTGTTCTGGGGACCTTCACTACTTGAGCCATCCATCTGGATCTGAATGTTTTTTTTGTGCATTTGTCCATTTTAACCAAGTCAATTTTATTTTAAACTGCCGTTTCACTTGGCATACAATATAATGGACTATACTTAATGAATGTTTTGCACAAAGAAAACCCTCCTCCCTAGTAAAGACTTCACTTGTACTTGAGAAAATAACAGCCTTGGGACCCCTTTTATGTTATTATGGTAAAGTCTCTGAAATATAAATTGACTTTTCGTCAATGGTTATGCATTGAAAAGTAGTCTCCCAATACATTTTACCCTTTGCGTTATGTAGCTAGCGCCATACAAATACTTTTTGTGAAACGTAGTGCCACTTCATGCGAAGGTTTTTCTTACATTGACCTTGTCCCACGTCAAAATCAAGTGTATAAAGTTAGCATGATTACACCAAAATGCAAAGATTTATATCTCCACCTAATTGTTAATGTCCACAAAACCTGAAGTGGTCAGGGGTTGAACACATGAGACAAGGGAGAATAAAATTTTCACGATTACTGTATCTGGATAAGAGCGTACAGACAGAGTAATGTATTTTTCAACCATTTTCGCCACGAGCCTAAAATGTGATCTTTATTTAATTTTGTCAATGAACATTTTTTCACTCAAACCAATGTTGGTTCAAAATACCCACTGAGCCCTGTGTCATTGTTGATAAGTGTTCTTAATATTAGATAGCATTGTTTTTTTTATTTGCTGTTATGAGGAAAATGAAACAAATCAAAATTATTCTGTTTATGAAAGTAGTGGGATCTCTGACTGATGAAGTTTTGCAATAATGTGAAATAAACTAGCTTGTCAGAATGAAAAATGATCCTGGCATAAAGTGAATGATGAATCAAGTACAATATCACTATGTTGGTGAAGAATGAGAATTACATGACAAACCTCAGGTTTCACTTTGATATGAACACAGAACATACGCTATATACTCTGTATATGATTATGGAAGCTTGTATACATCCACATACTGTATGCAGTACACCATATGAAATACAGATGATTTGAAAACAAGACTAATTAATTTGTTTTTAGTGTCAGCCAGCCCGACCTAATTGATAGTGGTGGACATTACTCACCTCTGAAGTACATTTGCATAATTTCATTTCATCTCACTGATCAATTTATATTTTAATGTAATTTCTCAAATGAAATAATGTGGCTAAAACGTGAACATCCAAAATAGTCAGAGTATCAAATCCCATAAATATTAGAATTCAAATTGTGTGGATTTAAGCTCAGTCATTCCTTTTAATAAAGACGTTTGGATTTTTTAAAAAAGATACTTGTAACAATGTATAGAATTCCGTAAATAATCACCGTAAAATATTGTATAAATGCCCAGTAAAGAGAGGTTGTAAAATAACCTTTTGGTACTGTTTTGTCACACCCTGGAATGCCACGGATACAATTTGGACCTTGTTGATCCTGGTTGCCATTAAATTGCTATAGAATTAAAGTACAGTTGAGATAAATCTGTGCGGTAGTGTATGGGCCTTTAAGATTAGTCGCACCCACCAACAGATTGGACCAATCTTCTCCCTCCGTGTTACGTAGGGAGACGTGTATGACATTTGGTGCCAGAAGGAAGCTTGGAATCAGCAGCTAACTGATAAGAGAACTAGTTTATATTCGTATATATATATATATATATATATTTTTTTTAACCTTCTCGTAACCGCTAAACGAACAGACTATCTTTTCTACCCGTTTCCGGTACCACGTGTTTTCATGCTTCGTTTTATCGGAAAACGAGGTTTCTTAGAGTTTGTCCAGTAAGCTAACGGTTAAAACTAACTTGCACAGTCGAACCACTCGTGGTCTGCGGTGTCCATTTGGATTTCCATAGTTTAAAACGTATAGCTTTGTTCTGTTAATGTACGGAGGCATGGATAAATAGTTGTTGCCGGCTTGGCTGACAGTCATGTACACAAGGTTAAAGCTAGCTTTAGCCTGCTCCCCACTTGATTTACTTTGTCACGCGGATTGATGTAGGCAGGTGTGCTTTAATAACTAGCCAAGTGAAGTGAAACATTAGGGAAGTTTTTGTTCCTCTGCGTGTGTTAAGTGAGTTGTGAGGTGGCAAACATGCTGCTCTCCCTCATTGTGCACACTTATTCGCTGCGATACTGGTTTCCGGCCACCGTCATGTTGGGGACTGCTCCGGTTTACCTGCTCTCGTGGGGTGCCTGGCGCTTCCTTTCCACTCTTTTACCTGCCAGACTGTACCACACGTTAGACGACGGGCTGTACTGCGTCTACCAGAGCATGGTCCTCTTCTTCTTTGAGAACTACACGGGAGTGGAGGCGAGTATGAGTTACCCCTGTGCCCCCCTGCACTGAGAAATGATACCTGCCTGTGGAGTAACAAAATGACTGTTGCATGGTTTGAAGTGTATTGAGGTTCTGTGTCACTTCAAACACAACCAGCTAAACCGGTCAAGAAACTTTGTGTTCCCTTGCAGTTTGTGGTCATACCTGTTGAGTGCGATAACTGTTATTCTTTCCACAGTCAAAACCCCGACCTTTATTACAACTTTTTTTAACTTTACTGGTAATCTTTTAAGTACCAGTGACTGTCATGCTAGTCAAGGAGTCAACCATTCTTGCAATAATCAAACGCGTTTCACTTTTTGAACACTCCAAACTTCATTGACGAATAATAGTCAGTGGCTGGTTATAAATGCAGATTTACAGTTGAAGCCAGAAGTTTACATACAGTGTGCAAAAGCATCCATCCATCGAGCCATTTTCTTTGCTGCTTCTCCTCACAACGGTCCAGGGAGTGCTGGAGCCTATCCCAGCTATCAACAAGCAGGAGGCAGGGTACACCCCGAACTGGTTGCCAGCCAATTGCAGGGCTCATAGAGACAAGCAACAGTGCACTCACAATCACGCTTGGGGGCAATTTAGACTGTCCAATAAATGTATATTTGTATATTTATTTTTTGGAGGGATGTGGGAGGATAAAAACCCACACAGGCACAGGGAGAACATGCAAACTCCACACAGGCAAAGCTAGAATTTAACCCCAGGTCCTCAGAAATGTGAGGCCAACAAAGTGAAATCAGACCTCACCTGTTTCAGGTCAGTCAGTATTACTAAAATTTAATTTTTTTAAATGCCACAATAATGAGAGGGGAATTAAAAAAAAAAATCTACAAGGTAAAATGTTTATATACACAAAAAATAGTGTCTTTAAAGAACATTGCAAAGCACCAGATGATCATGACTTTGGAAGCTCCTGATAGGTTAACTGACAAGAGGTGAGTTAATTGACGGCACAACTAGGGATGTATTTAGGGCCACATATCAAACTGATTCCTTGTTTCAAATCATGGGAAAATACAAAGAAATTGTACAGGAAATCAGAGAGCGAATCGCGGAGCTCCACAAGTCTGGCTCATCCTTGGGTGCAATTTCCAGATCCATGACACATTCGTCTGTTCAAACAATCATATGCAACTATAAACGTCATGGGAATGACATTCTGATTTAACGATTTTGACACTTTTGTCCAGGCCTTTTTTTTTTTTTTGGTTTATTTAATGATTCTGTTCAACCACGATTCAAAGTGGTCTAATTTTACATTGGTTTATTATCGGGACATTTTTATGTGTTTATTATTTTGGTTTCAACCACGATGGCAATTGTGGGTTTATCTTTCAATCACAAACCCGATAACTGACCAATGTTTCCTGCCCATACAAACGGTCTTACAGAGACAAAATCTTTTCAAACTTTTAACTTTATTAAGAAGGCCATCAAAAATGCATGTCACACACATTTTTTAAATGTCACAAGTAAAAAAAAAAAAAAGTCAATCACAATTGTAATGCAGACAACAATACTTTTTGGTCATGTGACAAGCTACCGGGTAATCAGTCAGCAGCTAGATGTTATACAGTATTACCAATGTAGGTCTACACTCAGTGCTCCTTCTTGTCAAACTGCCTAAACAGATGGAGTCAAATGCACACTAGTCATAGAATATGCAAATCAAAGCTCAAACTGTAAATACAAGCTCCCAACTCTGAGTCCTGTAAAGCCGATGAAAATGGGAGGGAAATCAAACCTCCCAACAAAAACAACAAAGTTAACAGCATTAAACTTTCAGTCATCCAGATGGCTATTACTGATCGTGTCTAACATTGAAACACTAACAGTGGACAAATGTACTCTAGCTGCTAAGTGTTTTTCTGCTTTAAATCACTCCGCTTACTTTACAGTCTTATGCTCGATTTGTCTTGCCACTCACATCTTCTCAATGAAAGTTTCACAATTCTGTCAAATGGAAAAAAAAGCAAGTTGTAGAGTTTTGTTCTTTGTTAGTGGATGAAATAGTCTAGTGAGGTGTGTGGAAGGATGATGTTGACACGGTGACAGACTGCTTAGCACATCTTTCTCACAGTTCTGAGGACAGAAGTTGTAATTCTGCCTGTGATGTGCAGAGTTTGCACGTTCTCCCCATGCTTGTGAGTTTTCTCAGAGTACTCCGGTTTCCTCCCACATCCCCCAAACATGCATGGTAAATTAATTCCAGACTAAATTGTCCATAGGTGTCAATGTGAGTGTAAATGGTTTGTTTAGATGTGCTCTGCGATTGGGTGGTGACCAGTTCAGGGTATAACCCGCAGGCTCCAGCACGCCCACGACCCTAGTGAAGATAAATTGGATGGAAAATGGCTTCCACCTGTCACTGATATGTTGTCTGTCTGTCATACATAAATCACATTTACCATATTTTTTACTACTTAGACTTTTGGGGTCAAAAGAAAATTTCAGCCATCAAGTTGTCATTGTGCACTACTCTTTCATCAGCTGCAGTGTGAGCCTTTGACTTTATTTATTTTGCAAAACAAATGCTAATCTGCCTCTTCTCCTTCCACATTAGATCATCATATACGGAGATATACCAAAAAACAAAGAGAATGTAATCTATCTGTCCAACCATCAGTGTACAGGTAAACCACATGTACATACGTGTGCCTTTAATGTAATCTAATCTGGCACACAGTTGGAAATAAATCTCCTGATGTCTTTGGTAGTGGACTGGATCATTGCTGACATGTTGGCGATAAGACAGTGTGCCCTTGGTCACGTCAGATATGTTCTTAAAGATGGACTCAAGTGGCTTCCACTCTACGGATGGTATTTCTCTCAGGTAACGCCACTGTTTGAGTGCTTTGTCTTGATTGTTATGCAGCAGTCATGACGTTGCTCTTTCTGTGTCAGCACGGTGGGATCTATGTGAAACGAAGTGCCAGGTTTAATGAAGAGGCCATGAAGAAGAAGCTTGTCTCTCAGAATCAGTCAGGAGCACCAGTAAGTCTAATAAAGTCTGAAATTGGATGTCAGACGAAATTGTCAAGACAGTTTTATGCTGAGCCAGTGTGTGTTCGTTACACTCTGATGTTGAAAAAGGACATGGTGTGTGGAAACAGCGGCCCACTTGACACCGTGACTCACACAGTGGAGTGGAGTTTTATTTCCACATTAAATTCACTTTCCTGACCACTTTGATACATATACAGTTTGACACCGCCTCGGATCCTCGCCATTTAAGGGAATATGGCATTCATCAAAACAAATAACTTTAATACAAATGCAGTAGCAGCATCACTAATTATGGAATATTGTAATAAAATACATATATATAGATATATATATAAAATACTGGATTCTGATCATTGTCTGCCTATTAAGGTCTCCGTTACTAGAGGAATTCATTTTAAATTTAATTCATGGAATGTTCTTATTGCTTTTATTCCTGGGTTCAAATGATGTGTGTGTGGGTGTGGGTGCATGTGCTTATTGTACACAAATTGCCAGAGAGACCATAAGAGACAAAGAGAGAACTGATAGTATTAGTAATAGATCATAAGAGACAAAGAGAGAACTGATAGTATTAGTAATAGATCAATTTTATGTTTTTGCCTCAAGAATCAAAAGTTAAAGCATTTACTTGAACAAATTCTCTTCCCGTAGATGTACCTCGTCATCTTCCCGGAAGGAACACGCTATAATCCCGAGCTCAAGAATGTTATTGCCAACAGTCAGGCTTTTGCTATGAAAAAAGGTACTGACTTGACAGCAAGCTCCAACACTGCACTGCAGCATGCTGATGACACACACAGTCTATAAACAGCTGACAAAGAGCTCTGGTCATTGGTGCGAGCATCTGTTAGATCACTGACATACTGTAAACCATGATTATATAAGTGCATCAAATGTTATTGTTACCTACTACAATGGAACCTTTAAGTTTCAGCACAATCCGTTTAGGCTACATTACCCCAATTCGTTAGAATTCTTCACCAGTAGGAAATGATCGCAATTGAAATAGTTTCCATAGTCAAAATAGTCACCATTATTAACACTTTATTAACTCTGCAGGCCCTGTTTAATCTAAATAAACACCTCTGTAATAAAACTCCTCACCTTATGATGATGATGCTTAAAAGAGGTGAAATGTTAGAATAAACTTACCTGGTGTTCTTTGTAAAACGTTTAAACCAGAAATTGTAAACTCGGTCATCCCATGACAAACTTCTCCTGACTCTGGAGCACAGATTCCAGTTTGCTTTTTTTTTTTTTTTTTTTTTCTTTTCTTTTTTTTTTTTTTTTGTTAGTGGTAGGATTTTCTACTGAACAGCATTAGTACCACTTGAATTGCTACACTACTGCAATATTACATACATAAAGTGTTCTAAGGTCATTGTCACACTTGTCCCTTTAGTCATTACTAATATCATTTAACAGAAAAAAACAGCAAAAAAAGGACTGCTCACTAACTGTATTCATGTATACAGTATTTTTTTTTTTTCGCCACAACAGCATTCATCTATTGTTTGTACACATTTGCTTGGCAGTAAGCAGGATAAAATAAAAAGTAGCAGGCTGGTTTTTCATAAAACTCTTTGAAAAGGCAGAAATCACGACATTTTGTGTCACTTAACTCACTACTTTCCTGCTGCCCTCTTGTTCAGACGCTATTTTCAATGTATTAAGTCGCAAAGTATTGGGAAATTTGAAATTGGAGTATTTTGAAAACTCTTCCTAATATATTGCAATGGGTATCACTTCACAACAATAAATTCAGTTCTCCCTCACAGCACTGATAATATTCACAATAGTGATGACGAAGATAATAAAACTAAAAGTTTGATAAATTAGATTTATCAAATTTGTGCAATTTAAGGACATTTTTCGTATGACTGTATTTTGTGCATCAACTCGTTTCATGTGATCCTTTTAGATGAGACGCAGAGGATATTCCCACCCTCTCTGATGAAATGTATCGCTGAGTCCCAGCTTTAAATGTTACCTTCTCCCGTTAATCCAACTCACTCACAGGAGCTGACGTGCACATGACATTATCTGCTATTAGTGAGGTATTAGTGAGCAGGTGAGCATGGCACTTGCACACTGAAAGCACTGCACACAGTAAGTGCTCTCTCAGTCCAAGCATTTGCATTGACTTGCTGTGTTCTCTAGTCATTGTGCCAAGGAGAGTAGTACTCAGTAGACTGCACACTAGAAAACATGTTCCTGAACAACACATCCTAAAATGCAGTCAGCAAGATTAATATTTTTAGAAATTAAGAATAGTAAGTAAGTTTTCTTTCGGCTTGTCCCTTTCGGGGTCGCCACAGCGTGTCATCTCAGATGAACGCACATATGTTTGGCACAATTTTTACGCCGGATGCCCTTCCTGACGCAACCCTTCTCAGGGAGTGGAGGCCCCAGTGGGATACGAACCCACAACCCCTGGTTTATCAAACCAGTGCTCTAACCACTGAGCTACAGGGCCCCCCCTTTTTAGAAATTAAGAATAATACCCTAAAACGAAAAGAAAATGTGATGGGTTCTTCAGAGCCCGCCCCACACCTCCGCAATGTTGAGTTATTGTGTAATCCTGCTAACTTGGGGAAAAAATAACAAGAACACACGTGTTCTGCACTAAACTGAAACAAAACTGAGGAAACGCACCCAAATTTGTCCTCCTTTAACTTCTTGTGGGGTCAACCTGACAGGATAACGCTGTGGCTGTCACAGTTGAGGCTCGTTCATCAGCCGGGGAAATTATCACGCATCTAATCATTACTGGTTATTAGCCGCTTAGTTATAGCCTCTTGTGCTGGTACTGTATAGGCAACAACACACTTTATGAGGCGGCATGGTGGCAAGCTTTTCAATCCTGGACCTCCGTGTGTGGAGTTTGCATGTTCTCCCCGTGTCTGCATGTGTGTAACCCGGCTCCTGGCCGTTGACACCTGGGATAGGCTCCAGCACTCCTGCGACCCTCGTGCGGCTAAGAAAATGGATGGATGGACGTGTAATCACTTTAGGGAAGTCCTTTTTTTTTAGTTTTATGTTCCAGATCTAGATAAACTATTAGATAATCCTACGGCGTACTCAGAAATAAGCTCGCATGTTTGATAAACTTTGGATGTAGCCCATAAATTTCATATAGCTCACATAGCATTCACATAGGATTCCAAGACCGTTAAAAATGTGTACTCACCAATTTTCCACTGGATATACAAGTGGCCTTTTCATCCAACTGTCATGATTCATAAGTAAATTGATATGTAACACATCTTCATCCAAACAAACAACTTCATACCGATTATCTAGTATCTATGTTATGCAGACAGGTTGATTGTGATCCAAGTTCATTCCGGTATGCTCCATTTTTTTGGTCAACCTTTTCAAACTCACGACAACATTGCTATTCCGCCACAGTTGGCATTAGGTCACAAAGAGAACACGAACACCGGTCTTTTGAAACGAGCCTGTCTGGAACATCTCTGAGGTCTATGTTATGCCCTTCATAAGTGTCACGCCCCCTATGCAACACGTCAAGTTCCGCCTGTGTGTACTGTGGCTCAAGCGCTTAAATATTGTACATCGTACTATTTTCGTTTTGTTTGTTTGTAATTATTTTTCACAAAAATTGGCCACAAAAGGCCAGATAGTGGACGTTCTCTGTTCGGTGAAATATATCCATTAGAATGTCTGAGCGAGAGAGGAATTTCGATAATACTTTTCCAGTTTAGAGATGTTTCTTGGTGAAATCTGTGGATAAATCCGGCATTAAAAGAAGCACCGAACCCTCATCTCTCAACTTTTAATGTGTGCTCCCATTCCTATAATTTTGGGGAGAGTATTCCTTGAAAGTGTGAGTCAGTTGACTATATTTCAGTTTAATCCCCCCACCCTCCTTCATACTGCCATGAGAGTTTGGAAAATTGAAATGTTATTTAAAACGCTTTTGATGGGGAAATTTAAACTTTGTTAAAAATTCATCCACATTACGTCATCCATCCATCCTACACTGGATCACTAGGGGCTTGCTTTTACCCAACGATATGGGAGGAAAGGCAGACTACACCTTTGGAGCGTTTCTTCGATGCCATGTTTGATGTTTCTTTGATTTAACTGAATGTTCTTTTGAGTCCAACTTTACTCTAACAGCGAAACTTGAAAAAAGTGGAAATGATGTTGAAAAAATAGCGCAATGTGGAGTACCGGTAGAAATGATTGGAAATTTTAACCGATTTCGAAAGTCCGATTACGGTTTCGGTTTTAAAAAAAACGAAAAACGGTTATTTTTAACCGGTTGCGATCCCTAATGCGCACCTACATTTGTCCAGCCAGAAGTCAGGCTTTATGAACATAGTTCAATACACGAAGACGGACTTGTTAAAGGCAGAGATCATGTGGACTTTAAAACTGATCTGCAGCCATTACAGTTACAAATCTTGTGAAAATAATTTGAAAGTGTTTGCAGTCATGTTCCCAGACAGTGACATTGCTAAAAACTACCACTGTGGGTAAAGGAAGACTTCGTACCTGGCTACATTTGGCATCGCTGCCCACTTTTCATCTCTACTGCCTCAAAGCCAAAAAAGCCAGAATATAGACTGACATATCAACGCTTATTGAGAAGGCTGACAGGCTGTGTGAGGAGGCAGAAGAAAAGAGGAATCTGAGGTTTATCACCGAAGCCAATGCACTCAGAGGCAGAGCAAAGGACAAGAGAGCCACTTTGGCACCTCTGCAGCAACAAAGAGGAGACACTGGGTAGGCTCAAGGAGCTTGAGTAGGGGTGCTGAAACAGACATCAGTAGAAGACATTTGTGTATATAGTTGCAATTGTAGTTAGAATCTTTTTTTCTGTATACTGTTATGTGAAGACGTTGACAATGGTCATATCAATGAGAACTACCACAGGGGGCGACAGGTGATCACTGTCACAGGTACTGAGGTACTGGAACATTTGATGAACCAAGAACGGTTGATGGCACCATTGTGTGAGTCTTTTTTCCTTACTCTTGATTTCCCACGATGGCCCTAAATTTTTTCTGTGTCAGCCCTAAATTTTTCGTGTCAGCCCCTAAGAATGCCCCTAAAAAGCCCTTAAATTTTTTTGGTCAGACTGAGTATGAACCCTGTCTCTAACACCCAGTGTCCTCATATCCTCCCTCACAACATCCATCAACCTTTTCTTTGGTCTTCCCCTCGCTCTTTTGCCTGGCAGCTCCATCCTCAGCACCCTTCTACAAATGTACTCACCCTCTCGCCTCTGAACATGTCCAAACCATCTAATCTGCTCTCGCTAACCTTGTCTCCAAAGCATCCAACTTTGACTGTTCCTCTAATGAGCTCATTTCTAATCCTATCAAACCTGTTCACTCCAAGCGAGAACCTTAGCATCTTCATTTGTGCTACCTCCATTTCTGCTTCCTGTTGTCTCTTCAGTCCCACTGTCTCTAATCCCTACATCATGGCCGGCCTCACCACTGTTTTATAAACTAAAAGATCACAATATCATCTGTGAACATCATAGTCCAAGGGGATTCCAGTCTAACCTCATCTGTCAGCCTATCCATTACTACCGCAAACAGGAAGGAGCTCAGCGCGGATCCCTGATGCAGTCCCATCTCCACCTTAAATTCTTCTGACACACCTATGGCACATCTCACTGATGTTCATCTGCCCTCATACATGTCCTGTACGGTTCTAACATATTTCTCCGCCACACCAGACTTGCGCATGCAGTACCCAGTTCCTCTTTTGATACTCTGTCACAGGCTTTTTAACTTTGAAGATTCCACTGTACTATTTTTTTTTCTGTCTGTATATTTTGATCTGCTGCAAGAGATTTAAAACTAACCACAGTAAAAGTAAAATGTCCTTGTTCTGTAGGGCTGGCTGTCCTGAGACACACACTGACGCCCCGAATGAAAGCATCTCATATTGCCCTTGAGACCATGAGCGGCCACTTGGATGCAGTGTACGACATCACTGTTGCCTACCAGGGAACACTCGGCGCAGACCGCCAAAGAAAACCAGCGCCTTCGATGCCGGGTATATTCAATTGCTTCTCATCATAACTTGATCTCATTTGATCTAATGGCTCCTTTGATATTCAAGTAGCTTTTGGAATGCAAATTTTTGGTCTCAGGAATCTACAGATGTCTGTTACCTTACTATTGAGTTTAATTACCAGTCTTATCCTACAGAGTTTACAGCTGTAATTGCTACACAAATTTTCTGAAGACCTCAAAGTAAAGGGGGCCTGTAAATACTGGTTATTATACGATCCACATTCATTTTCACAGCCACTTTCAAGGCTGTTCGGAACAAACTGCTGCCAAGCATTCTTTGTTAATCAGTGTTTCCACAATCACGCTGGTGTTGGATGATCGATTCGGCAATGTTCAACATTCTAACAAGGCCCTCAGGAATGAATCACAAAGCCAACATTTACCTACTGCTGTTTGGTGGCTTCCTGTAAACAGCATGTTTCCCTGTTTTGGATTTTTTCATTATTGCGATTCAAGTGATCCAGCGAGCACACACACTTGTTTAGAACAAAACATCCCCCCACTGTCAGGAATAAACAGCGCCAAACGGATGAAAGAGAGGGTACGACTTCCTTCTCCTCACCTGCTCCTCACGCACTTCCTGATATCATGTGGCGAATGTGACTGCTTGTTTGACAGGAGATATGAGAGATGACACACTGCATGCTCATGACTCATGCACAGGAGGTCTTAAAGAATAATAAACAAAGTTGGTTTTACGTCCAAATATTTAAAACATGATTAAACTGTGCTTTTTTTGTCACTTATAAATAAATAAATTCCATGGTCTGGTGTGATTGCAAACTACAGTACAAACAAAGGTCACAGTTCTCAGGTTTTGAAATTAGTATCTTTATTCCCATTATGATTGAATGACCACCACTTTATTGAAATCTGATTGATTTGTCTTACAACATCTATTTTACTTACTGTATGCTATACAGTATCAAAAGTTACTGTTTGCATCAGTATTGGTGGAGTATGATCAGTGGAAGATGAACATGTTAATAAAACTGTTACAGTTTATCTACATTACTACTATGCATTCTTATGATAAGAAAATACTTATATGTAGACTGCCGTTATGAATAAATTATGTATGAAAATCAGTACACAAAGTGACTTGCGGAATGTCACGTCAGTCAATCCTGAGAACAGTGTTTCAGGTGTTTTTTTTTTTTTTCTTCCCTCAAAGCATGTGGATTAATGGATCTTTTGGGAAAACAACTTGTTCTCTCCCTAATTAGAATTTGCTGTTTCTTTGGAAGCCATGCGCATCTGCAGCGGTCGTCATGCACTTGAATTTCAGCAGCCGTTCAATTCAAAATCACATGATGCCGCTCCAAGAAAGAAAGGAAGTCCAAAATATTTTTTTTCACTCTCACTGAGCTGCCAGAATCTAGTCACAGTCAGTAATTCATGTCATGCTGGAAGTAAAATGGCTTTCTGCTGTTGACGCCAAGAAGGTTTCCCCTCTTGGCCACTGCACCAAATTTTCTGGATACAATTGGATGTTGTGGAAACAGGAAGTTTAAATTCTCAGGGGAATTATGTGTAGCATTGCGCGTGCACACTCGCTTGGTTACTTCTGACACTTTCTGCGTTGTCCTTATTTTATTTGACCTGAAACTGAAAATGCTCGTAGTTTACTTGCACATTGTTTGTCTCCTTATTGGTCTGTATGTGGGTCCACTTAGAGCTTTTTCTTGTTAAAAAAAAAAAAAAAAAAATATATATATATATATATATATATGTGTGTGTGTGTGTCTTATGTCTAATCCCATCTGATTTGAATGAAGGGCTGCATAGTGGCTGAATAAAAAAAAAAAAAATGAAATCACCTCGCTGTAAGAATTCAGACCCTTTGCTCAATATTTGATAGAAGCGCCATTTTAGGTAATGAAGTCATGAGTCTTTTTGGGAATGATGCATCAAATTTTTCAAACTTGGATTTGGGAATCCTCTGCCATTCCTCTTTGCAGTTCCTCCCCAGTTCTATCAGGTTAAATAGAATGTTGATGGGCAGCAATTTTCAGGTCTTTCCAGAGATTCTCAGTTGGGTTTAAGTCGGGGCTATGCCTGCCCCATTTAAAAACCGTCACTGAGTTGTTCTGGACCTCCCCTTTTAGTATTTTAGCCGTGTGCTAAGGGTGTACTGTTTTCTTTGAAGTTGAATCTTCAGCCCAGTCTGGGGTTCTGAGCACTCTGGAGAAGATTTTGGTCCAGGTTATCCCTGTAATTAGTCGCTTTCTTCTTTCCTACGGTTGTAACCAGTCTTCCTGTCTCTGCAGCTGAAAAACTCACCCACAGCATGATGCTGTCATCACCATGCTTCACTCTTTGGACTGTATTGGACAGGCGATGAGGATTGCCTGGTTTTCTCTTCACATGCCACTTAGAATTAAAGCATTAAAGCCAACAATTCAGACAGCACCAGAGTTAAATGTGTTGCAGCAAAGAGTCTGAATATTTATGGCTGTTATATTTCAGGGTTGTTTTTTTTATTAATCGGGAAAAATTTCAACAATTCCTCCTTTATTTGACAAGCTGTGGGTACTGTATGTACAAAAAAACCATGAACTTTAATGATTTCAGCAAATGACCATAATTAAGAGTAACAAATTTAAGGGGATCTGAAAACTTTCTGTGCTCACTGTATGTATGCACTTAACACATTTGACCCTGCAATTCCGTGCTATGGGGTTCGAACGTTAGATCAAGCCTTCCTATATCGAGTTTCCATGTTCTCACCATGCGTTTGTGGATTTTTCCTGGGCACGTCGTCTTCCTCCCACGTTCTAAAAACATGTATTTGGGGTTCATTGAGGATTCTATCTTGTCCAGAGTTGTCTACTCATACCCTATGATCAGTACAAGGTATACATTACCCCCCAGTCCAAAGTCAAATGCGATCAGAATTTTGATAAATGTTATAGAAAATAGAATTAATTGAACGGAGTGCATTTGAGTATGAATGAGTAGAATGTGATTCTAGATTAATAGTAGTACAGAATTCTAATTTAACATTTTCAGTCACTTGCAGCGCTTTCACATCTCATCAGGTCAGCTGGTCATTCTTTGTACCTTTGTCTTATCACATGACGTTTGTTCACTTGGGATCCATAGAGGCTTCTGAATCTAGATTAAATTTCCCCCACTTCTTCTTTGTGAAACCCAGTTTCTTTGTCATTCCCTCATTGATTTCACAGGGGACGAGTCCCTTGTTGGAGGTGTGATTCAATACAGCTCTTCTTCAGTGAGGCTAATCCAACTTGAATTGTTCTCCATTTACGGGCAGGAATACCACATGATGCACAACCTTCCTGCATGCAACAGCAACTGAGTCACTCTTTACGTGCTGCTTTGCTGTAAGCCCCTTCCTGTTTTTGTTTAGTCTCCTTATTAAAGGTTTTTTTTTTTTTTTTTTGCTTTGCAGAATTCCTGTGTAAAGAATGTCCGAGAGTCCACATCCACTTTGAGCGCGTGGATGTCAAGGAAATTCCTCTCGAGCCGCTCTTCTTCCGTAGGTGGTTGCACGAGCGCTTTGAAATCAAGGACCGGTGAGTGTGTGTGTGTGGTGTGTGTGTGTGTGTGTGTGTGTGTGTGGTGTGTGTGTGTGTGTGTAATTCAGTCAGTAAGCAAGTCAGCAGTCATATTTTGCTCACAGGCTCCCCATATAAAACATCCAATCCTATCTCACTGATGCAGCAGTCAACCCGAACACATCAAGCGCAACCACTATACAGTAATAACACGGGAAAATGCAGTGCTTTACATAAGTGACTGCTATCACATCACAAAAAGAAGCTTTTTATTCATTTCTCAGTGAATGTCAGAAAAATTTTCTGAGTTTTGATAATGGCATCTATGGTGAAATTATTGATTCCCATTTTGTTATCCATTATAATTTAAACTTTTTACCTTCATTGCTGTGTACTAACTTTTGCAACATTAAATGAATTTGACAAGTTGAATTTTTTGTATGAATATTGACAAGTCTTTTATGTTCAATGGCTCATATTGCGTAGTATAGTAGAGGAAACGCAAGGTTTTGTAACAGCTCCATCAAGGTGTATTATGCTTATTTCAGTTCCACTTATCTGATTGTTGTTAAACACGATGTATGCAGCTTTTAAGTTGAATTAATGTTAAATATATTTCATTATGAGTAATATATATATATATAGCCAACATTTTTTGCAAACTACAATAAACTGCAAAACTTTGTATTTATAGGTCCACTGTCATGAAATGCATGATTTTTAGTATTTTATTAATGAAAAAACGTCAGCCGGTATGGACCCAGCTGTTTTTTCACCACAAAACATGGTTTTGACGTATACGGCTTTTTGTTAGTCCCGCCATGAAAATCCTCTCGAGGGATTTGTTTTTGAGAAGAAGCAGGAAATTATGTTAACAGCAACAGTGCACTCATTCTGGCTCGTCTGTTTATACTAGTTTTACCTGGCGGAAGGTAGCTCGATGTTCCTTCATGTTAGCCAAAATGCCGGCTCGTTGTATTGCTGGATGTTGTTCGAACACTCGGGAGGATGGCTTTACTCTTCATGCTTTTCCAAAAGACCCAGTTCGACAAGGCCGAGCTGGCCTTGTGGATCGCCGCAAGGCTGGGCCCAGCGTTAGCCCCGATGCAGAGGTGAATCGGACGGGTGGTGGTTTGGCCGAGCTCTCCCCCCATCGCCCACCAGTCTCTGGGCACCCCACTTCGCGCGTTGGCTCT
This sequence comes from Syngnathoides biaculeatus, assembly GCF_019802595.1. Lineage (NCBI taxonomy): Eukaryota > Metazoa > Chordata > Actinopteri > Syngnathiformes > Syngnathidae > Syngnathoides > Syngnathoides biaculeatus. The sequence goes on from NC_084651.1 coordinate 13,427,564, forward strand.
CCGGCGACGGCTTCAGCGTCGGCTCGGCCGCCACGGTGCCCCCGCCAGCGTCTGCTTGCTTGCCGGCGACGGCTTCCGCATTGGCCCTGACGCGGAGGTGGTTTGGCCGCGTGCGAGACGAGAAAAGAGCTCTCCCCCCCGCCTGGCATGGGTGGTCCTGAGTACGCTACATACTGTCTGGGAGTCTGTTGTTAGTTAGAAGGGTTCCGCGCATCATCAAAATATGGCTCGAAATGATTGCCCAGGTCATTTCACTCGATTGTGATATTTTGTCTTCTTGGAAAAGAGCTTCCGTGTTCCGTAGCAAATTGCCACTATGTGTTTCACTGGCGAATGTCCCGGTGTAACATCTGCTGATGATGTTGCAGACAATATGACGACCACTTGGATGTCGAATGAGACTTCCGCAACTTTGCGCGTGGATGACACGCTCTCCGCTCATATTTATTTTTTCATTTCGACATTGAAGTGAATAATATATCTATTTTTCATTACAATATCTGTTTTAGAATATTTATAGGCATGACAGTGAAGCTTTAAGATTCATACACTGTTCACTATGCATTGGTTGTGCACCTTTCAACATTATAGTTTTGCCTCTTTTACATTGGTATTTTTTTTTTTTCAATCCACAATCATTTTTGGCCAAACTCAACAATTGCCTCCTTAACACACAGGTCCGCAAAATATTGGCATCAAAGCTGGTTAATATCATCCTTTGCTTTTTAAAACAGAACCAAGCAAAAGTAACCTATTGCCAAAACTGTGTGCACTGTACTTTTCACAGGGTGAGATGGCAACCTGTAATCAATGGATGCATTGGGTGTGCATTTTTTTTAAATTATTTTTAATTGATTTATTTTTTAGATTTTTCTCAGTCAACAAAATCAACAATAGGCAAGCATTTTCAGTAGCAGTGTGACAACAGCAACAATATGGCTGGTTAATATAAATTATTGTAACTAACGATTATATGATCATTTCCAACTCCACTCATAACTGCACAAATAGATCTTTTACCATGTGTGTAAAATTTTGAGCCTATCATTTGGAGTGCTTTTGGGTTCTTGACAGTAGCCGTCATGACCCGACAGAAATTGTAGAGAATTTTACATTCGTGCCTTAGAGAGAGAGAGTGCATCATCATCTCCAATTTCAAAGTACTTTTAGGAGGCAATTCTATCAATCTGGAAAGGGGCTGTGTAAGGAAGAATAAGACTCCTTGAAGTGAAACCATTGTTGTTTTCAAATCGTTTTTCTCGCATTACGTTTCACGATTCTACCCAAATGCAAGGGGCTGGACAAAATTTTTGGAATAAGGATGCTCACGTGCCAAAGTTTTTTTTTTTTTTTTTTTTTTTTTTAAATCCAGCACAGTAATTGCATTAAAAGTCTTTAATCGATCCAGGATTTACATTGTCAACACTTCCATAATATTTGTTACATTCCTTTACCCCCGTCATCCTTCCATTTTCTGTACCGCTTATCCTCACTCGTGTCACGGATGTGCTGTGGCCTATCCCAGCTATCTTTGAGCGAGAGATGGGGTACCCCCTTGAAGTAGTTGCCAACCAATTGGATGGCACACATATGCAATCACTCACACTCAGACCAACGGGAATATTCGAGTCGTTTAGTCAACTTACTTACTATGCATGTCTTGGGGATGTGGGAGGAAAACGGAGTACCCAGAGAAAACCTACGCAGGTACATAGAGAACATGCAAAGTCCAGACAGGTGAGGCCGGATTTGAACAATGCTTCTCAGAACTCTGAGGGAGGTGCGTTAACTAGTCGTCCACTATTCCATGTTTTTTTTTCTTAAAATTTGACAATTTATTCATCAAATAATTGGTTGTATTTATTAAAATACAATTAAGATTAATGAATAACTGTATACATTCATTATGTTAAAATTCTTTTTCATTTTTTAAATCAGTCACAAAAAATCATTTTAGCATGTGATTAGGCGATGCCATTAAAGATGATTCTGATTCTGATTTATGCTGATCAGGTAGATGTGTTGTATCAACCATTTTCTTGATTTCCCCCCGTGATGAATTCATGGATAATAATCACAACATTTGCAAATGGTGCTGGTTCAAAGCAATGATTAGAAGTTATTTTGAAGTCTGAAGTTGAAACCTCCTTTGTGTGCAATGAAGATTTCCTCAGAGACGTGTCTGTTCTTTCAAAGGCTGCTGGCGCATTTCTACGAGCGAGACCATGGAGACAAACTATGCAGCTTCCCCGGGGAGGGCAGACGTTCTCACCTGGGGCTCTCCAAAACCCTCCCGGCTGTGCTCGTCTTGGGGGGCCTAACTCTGCCTCTGCTGCTGACAGACACCGGCAGGAAGATATACTGGAGAACCTGGGTGTACGGGACCCTTCTAGGTTGGCTCTGGGTCAATACACTTCCTTAACACATGCCTGAGAATGCACAAAAGTGGTGCCATGTTTCAGTATTCGCACACAGGTTGCGTTCCAGAAGCAGAATTCTGTAGTACATACAGTACAAATACCCAGTTGGCGCAAACATCCACACCGCACGTGGCTTACTGTGCTAAAGCCATACAAAGAATTAATCGTGTTGTGCTACGATTTGTTTCCGGGAATTATCAGGCTTTGGGAAACAACTGTGGATTTGTTCAAAAGAAATTGGATGAAATTCAACAGTCAAGCTAAAAATAGTTGCATAACCAACCCACCACCTCTCCTACCCACTTCGCTCTCATCAGCCAAACGTGTATCCTCTTATGCTCCTTATTGTTCTAGCAGACATTAACCAATTTCTACCCTTGACATTTATCTTTGGTACAGCAGGCAAACTGAAGTCTTTGTTAAAACTAATATGATTCATGTAGTTCATGAACTGTGTTTCAGTATTCTATATGCAAATTGCCATGCCACTCATTGTGCACTGAGTTCATTCTGCTCCTAATTTTGTTGACCATCCTGACACAACAGTGGAACCTTTTAAAGTACAAAATTATCTCCTTTTGACAATGGTCAAACTACAAGATGTAGTAATTTCCAAACAATTACTGGCCTTTAAGAAAAAATGTAAAGTGAGTTTCTTCATTCAAGACTTGCCATCATCAAACATTTAATTATCGTAAGTTACTCAATAGTCACAAGTATATGGAATTACTATATACAGTAATAGAAAAAAGAAAAACATGTTTTGAAAAATGGAGTGGAAATAGTTTGTATAGGTTTTTGAATAATCTTCCCTGTAAAATTAATTAGTCTTCATGATTAGTTTTTTCCAGGTACTTGGCTTCCTAACACAGTCCATAAAATGCATTGTAGGGTCACTGACGACTATAAATTGTCCATATTTGTCAATGTGACGAGATGATTGTCTATATGAGTCCTCCGATTGACTGGCGACCAGTCGAGGGTTTACCCTGCCTTTGACTACCAGACCAGTTGTGAGTATGACATTAGGGGGTTCTACTTTGGGGTTCCACTGCGCATTCCAATGACTTGGTGTGCAACAAATGCAACATAATTGCAGTTTATGACTGCAGAGGGTTTTATACACTTGCCCTGCTGCACTTTTTGCCGTGTACTGTATGAATATTCGGCTTGAAATAGTCAAAGTGAATGTAGCTGTTTAGAGGAAAGAAAAAAATATATATATTATGTTGTGTGATGACAAGTAAGAGCATTCTGAGAGAAATCTTTGAATGGATGCCAGCACTTAAATTGTTCCACTATAGGAGTATAGGAGTTGCAGAACAATAGCCCAGTGGGTCATATGCAAACCGCAAGAACATTTGGCCCACCATGCAAAGAAAAAAAAAAAATATTAAAGCTACCTGGCCCTGTGTGTGTGTGTATATATGGGGGCGGCTGGTAACCCAATCCTGTTCAATAAAAAAAACATTTAAATAGAACCTGTCTCTCATAATGAAGTTGACTAATAGATCTTAACGAGCTGCAACAAATTACCACAATCCAAATAATTTAAACAACAAACGAGAAATAAATTGCCATCGTTCCGTCTGGAAAGGGTTAATTAGCACACAGAGCAATGTAGCATTGAGTATTTTTTTCCCTTAATAAATAAAATCACTCATAGTTTTTACTTAGATTATCTTTGTCTGAAATATACACTTTTATTTTAAACGTTAAAATGGGGAAACATTGCAATATACAGTAATTATGGGAAGTATGTAGACAACCTTTTAAGTTTTTCCCCTTTATATTGCACTCGTTTACTAAAATAGTTTTTTCCCCCCTCAATGTACACACAACACCCCATATTGACAGAAAAAAATTGAATTGTTCAAGTTTTTAATGACTAAAAAAGAAGGGCTGAAATATCACACAGCCATAAGTGTTCAGACCCTTTTCTCAGTATTTAGTAGAAGCATCCTTTTGAGCTAATAAAGCCATGAGTCCTTTGGAGAAGTATGCAAAAAGTTTTTCACACTTGGATTTGGGAACACTTTGCCATTCCTCCTCGCATTTCCTCTCCAGTTCTGTCAGATTGGATGGTAAATGTTGGGGGACAGCTATTTTCAAGTCTCTCCAGGGATCCTCAATGGGGTTTAACTCAGGGCTCTGGCTAGGCCATTCAAGAAGAGCCACGGACTTGTTCTGGATCCACTCCTTTGTCATTTTTAACTGTGTGCTAAGGGCCATTGTCTTGTTGGAAGGTGACATTCGGCCCGGTCTGAAGTGCTGATCACTGGAGAAAGTTTGTCCAGGATATCCCTGCACTTGGCCGCATTCATTTTCTCTCGATTGCAATCAGTCGTCCTGTCTTTCTTTGGGTTCTTCTTTACCTCTCTCAACTAGGCTCTTTTCCCCTGATTGCACAATTTGGCCAGACGGCTAGCTCTAGGAAGGGTTCTGGTCGTTCCAAACGTCCTCCATTTAAGGGTTATAGTGGTCACTGTGCTTTTAGGAACCTTAAGTGCAACAGTTTTTATTTTTTTGTTCATTGGCCAGATGATATAATCAAACCGTTGGACGCGAATGAAGATGTCGAAACATCTCAAGGATGATCAGAAGAAATGGATAGTAAATTAGTGTCCCAGCAAAAAGTCTGGATAATTATGGCCATGTGATATTTCAGCTTTTCTTTTTTAATAAGTGTGCACAAATTTCAACAATTCTTGTTTTCTGTTAATATGGGGTGCTTGTGTGTACATGGGAAAAATTAGCTTAAATGATTTTAGCAAATGGCTGCAATATGTCAGTGAAAAATTTTAAGGGGCTCTGAATACTTTCTGTACCTTCTGTGTGTGTGTGTGTGTGTGTGTGTGTGTGTGTGTGTGGTGTGTGTGTGTGTGTGTGTGTGTGTGTGTGTGTGTGGTGTGTGTGTGTGAAGGTAGGTTTGAGAAGGGGGAAAATACTTTTTCCACAGCACTTTTTTCATAAATTTAATATGGCCTTCAAAGGGCTTCCAAAATTGTAGGAAAACGTGTTCTGCTTTGTAAAATGTTCAAACTAAAAAATGGGGTGGGGGGGGAGTAAATTGCTAAACTTGTCTTTTCCACAGTCTACTGTTTTACATTAAGCAATAATTTAACAACGCCAGCCCTGCTATGCCATTTCTCGTGAGTCTATATTCATTTGATATTAAGTTTTTGTTTCCAGTTTACTTACAATCTACCTGACTTAAAGCAAAAACAAAAAGCTTACAAAGCCATGCAAAACAAAACCAATTGTATTTTATACGTGTAGTACACATCTAACCCCTGAGTAGTTTTTATGTTCTCGTGTACGTGTATTTTTTTTTTCCACATCACTTTGCACATAAAGGTAAATCTCAAGTTGTTACTGCAATACCTCACTCCGTTCAGGCATCTTCTTTGTTCTTATATGATGTTTTTCAGATATTTTGTAAGAGCATTTATCCAGTCAGGAATTGTTTTCTGTCAACAGCATTTAAAAATGCCCACTCTATGTGCAAACATGTGCCTTCTTTTTGGAGGAGCGGGTTGTCGTCTGTCACCCGGCGGACCTTGGCGGCTCTTTGCTCTGTCAACATCACAGAGGCGTTCAGCGGCCCTGTGTGCTCACAGTGTCCATTCGTCGTGGCTTATTTTGCTGTGTAAAGTGATATGATTTACACAAATGCGGCTTTCATGTGTTATGGGTTTTAGTATGTGTGTGAAATAAAGTGCCCCCCCCCTCCCCTTGAAGAGACTCGTGTGTATTTGTGAGTATGATAAAAAGGCAAAAGTGCCAGATGGTCACTTCTTTTATGCCTATTTCTCCTTTGTTTGTCCCAGCGGGCTAGACTGATGAGTTTCTTCTTCTGCCCTCTGAAGACACTTAAATGCACAATTTTTGCAAGCTCCATTGGCTCTCATAGTATCTTTGTGTTGCTTATTTATTTGTTTGTTTTAAAAAAAATGGTTAATTTAATTGTGCAGGCACATCTACAGTGAAGAAAATAAGTATTTGAACACCCTCCTATATTGTAAGTTCTCCCACTTAGAAATCATGGAGGGCTCTGAAATTTTCATCGTGGGTGCATGTCCACTGTGAGACAGAGAGAGAATCTTAAAAGAAAAATCCAGAAATCACAACGTGATTTTTTTTAACTATTTGTGTGATACAGCTGCAAATACGTATTTGAACACCTGTCTATCAGCTAGAATTCTGATCTTTAAAGACCTGTTAGTCTGCCTTTAATCCACTTCCACTCCATGTATTGTCTTGAATCAGATGCACTTGTGTGAGGTCGTATGCGTAAAGACATTTGTCCACCCCATACAATCAGTAAGACTCAAACTTGTAACATGGCCAAGACTAAAGAGCTCCCCAAAGACACCAGAGACAAAATTGTGCAACTCCACACGACTGGAAAGGACTACGGAGAAATTGCCAAGCAGCTTGGTGAAAAAAGGTCCGCTGTTGGAGCAATCATTAGAAAATGGAAGAAGCTAAAAATGACGGTCAATCTCAATCGGAGTGGAGCCCTATGCAAGATATCACCTCGTGGGGTCTCAATGATCCTTAGAAAGGTGAGGAATCAGCCCAGGACTACGCAACAAGACCGGGTCAATGACCTGAAAAGAGCTGGGACCACCGTTTTCAAGGTGACTGTTGGTAATACACTAATACGTCATGGTTTGAAATCATGCATGGCATGGAAGGTTCCCCTGCTTAAACCAGCACATGTCAAGGCCCTTCTTAAGTTTTCCAATGACCGTTTGGATGATACAGAGAAGTCATGAGAGAACGTTTCGTGGTCACATGAGACCAAAAGGGAACTTTTTGGTCATAATTCCACTAGTCGATGAAAGACGAATGATGAGTTCCATCCCAAGAACACCATCCCTTCTGTGAAGCATGGGGGTAGTAGCATCATGCTTTGGGGGTGTTTTCTGCCCATGGGACAGGATGACTGCACTGTATTAAGGAGAGGATGACCGCGGCCATGTATTGTGAGATTTTTGGGAACATCCTCTTTCCCTCAGTGAGATCATTGAAGATGGGTCGTGGCTGGGTCTTTCAACATGACAATGACCCGAAGCACACAGTCAGGAAAATAAAGGAGTGACTCCGTAAGAAGCATATCGAGGTTCTGGCATGGCCAAGCCGGTCTCCAGACCTAAACCCAATAGAAAATATCTGGAGGGAGCCGAAACTCCGTGTTTCTCAGCAACAGCCCAGAAACTTGTCTGATCTAGAGAAGAACTGTGTGGAGGGGTGCGGCAAAATCCCTCCTGCAGTGTGTGCAAACCTGGTGAACAAGCACAGGAAATGTTTGACCACTGTAATTTCAAACAAACTGTACCAAATATTAACATTGGTTTTCTCAGGTATTCAAATGCTTATTTGCAGCTGTATCACACAAATAAATCATTTAAAAAAAATCACACATTGGGATTTCTGGATTTTTCTTTTTAAGATGATCTCTCTCACACTGGACATACACCTACGATGAAAATGTCAGACCCCTCCATGAATTCTTAGTGGCAGAATTTATATAAATAGCAGTATAGCAGGGTGTTCAAATACTTGTGTTTTTCACTGTAACTCAAAGTTCTGTGGTTCTTAATTTGAAACTGCTCTTCTGGCCTTCCTGGGTGGAGGTTGCTGGTTCTTTCTCCCGGTACATTTTCCTTGCATATTTCAAAAATGTGCTTGTTAGGTTCATTGAAGATTATATTGTCCTTCGATGAGGGTGAGAATGGTCGTCTTTGTACCATGTTGTACAGAAAATGGAATTATTGTCAGCAATCCAAGTGACTGTAAAACATTGTGGAGAGGGTTGAGAAACATTTTCAGTATCAGGGGCAATCCCAATTTCTAATGCCCACAAAGACATTGGACCGTCTGTCTCTAAAGCAAAGTTGGCCCAAGTATGGCTTGTGTGCCACATATGGACCATTCAATGCTTTCATCCAGCCTCAATTACTGTACATTATCAGGAGTCCCGAAATATCCATCCACCGAATTTCTAAAGCCATTATCATGTTTATGGTCACAGGTAGGTGGACTGGTCGTTGGTCGGTCACGGTGTACATATAGAGAGAGCCGTTCATGCTTGTGTGCACACACACACACACAGCCTGTCACTGAATGGCTATTGAGTCCATGCTGCCCGTATGAAAAGCTGCCAAGTAGATCACTGTACCATCAGTCTGACTCATGTATTGCTTTCTGTATTAATTTAGCTGTTTTTCCTGAAATTATTTTCTACTCTTCAATTAATTGCAATTAAGTTCAAATAGGTTATTTCAATTTATGAATTATAGATTTGTAAATGAAAAGTGAAATCAGTAGGAATGTCGAAATTTTTAAAAAATGCATGCACTTTCTAAGAAGACTACACACCCCACATTTTCCAGGTTTTTAGGAGAATTTGATGTACAATGAAACCAAGATTGAACTTTTTTTTTTTTTTTTGCTCTAAATACACAAGGTATGTTTGATGCAAGCACAAGGCCATGTGTGAGTCTTTACTCAAAAATATGTTTTTATTGAGTTATACATGCTGTATGTCAGGTTAATGGTGGAAATTGTTTTGAAATAATTTATCTTGATCTCTTTTTTTATCACAAAATGCTGGCATCACAAACTGTGGAAGTGAAAACGAAATAGATATTTCCTTTATACCTAAATTTTAGGGATACCCTGTGGATAATATGAACATTTTTTCCTCCAATCCCATATTCCAAGCCGCCTACGTGAGTTAAATGTGTCGAGGCTCTTTAAAAGAATTCCCTATGTGTTTTGTTTTTTGCTTTTAAGCATTGTGGAACAGGCCTTATGTTGCCCACGAGCCTTGAGGTTCAAACCTATGCCTCAATCAAGTTTTTGCTGACTTAGAGTTGCAATAAATGGGAAGTAACTTTGCCAATCAGTTACAGCATAAATATACATGTTGCAGGACAATATTTAATTTAGGGGTATTTGTTGCGAAAGATGATTGAAATCTTTAATTATCTACTTTAACGCTGGCCTTTGAACGTAACACTGAGTGCAAGGCGCGTGCGCACTATTCGGTTCGGTCTAACAAGGAAGTGCGGTCGTGTACAAGCATTTTGCTTTACTTGGGAGAGCGTTTAGACCCAAGGTACCTGCATAAAGTCTCAACAAAAACTTCGACATACACAGGAGTCATATGGTTAGTATTTTTTTGAGGGGGTGGCGGTAATATCGGTCGTACAGTACATACGGCGATTGTACATCACCTTATAATGTTAAATCAAGAGCAGCATCTAGTGGCCAGTGGGAAAAAGTTGAACTTAGGAAAGGCGTGTGTCGGTACTGTTTCGATTTAGTTTTCGTTTGATGAAAAACAAAAAGTAATTTTATGTCAACATTCTGACATCTTTGTAAGAGTTATTTATTCAAATTATGTTTTCTTTTTAAAAAAAAAAAAATTCTGGTCACTCTTTTTCAGGTACCGTTCCCCCAGTTCAGTCATTTCGCATGCTGCACATTTTGTTTACATTTAAAGTGCCACCGACGCGTAAAACATGATTTTTAGTATGTTTTTAATGAAAAAAAGGCAGCTGGAATGGACCCATCCGTTTTTTCACCACACGTCATGATGTTGTCGTATATGAATTTTTGTATTTCCCGCCATGAAAATCCTCTGGAGGGCTTTGTTTTGGAGAAGAAGCAGGAAGTGAGGTTATTAGCAGACGCCCACTCAGGCGGGTTCGTGTGTTTATGTCAGTTTTACCGGGGGGAAAGTAGCGCTTTGTTCCTTCTTGTCAGCCAAAATCCTGCATGTTAGTCAAAATGCCATCTCGTCGTGTTGCTGGATATTGCTCAAACACTCAGGAGGATGGATTCACTCTTCGCACGTTTCCAAAAGACCCGGTTCGTCGTGAAAAATGGATTGTAAAGGGGGGGGGGGTGTCGGCGTTGTTCATCGCCACTGTGGAGGTATGCAGGAGGAAAAAGGAGCGCCCACTCCCCCACCGGCCACTGGTGTGTGGGCACAACTGAAGTAGTTACTTTGCCCGGCATGTGTGTATGCTACATACTGTCGGGGAGTCTGTTGTTGTTAGAAGTGATCCGCATATCATCTAAATATGGCTCGGAAAGATAGGGTAATATGGCCTCGGTCACTTCACTCGACCGTGAAATGTTCTCTTCTTTGAAAAGAGCTTTTGTCAGAAGGGGCATCGGAAAAATCTGAAAATCTCTGTTGTTCCTCTCCCATAGCAAGTACCACTACGTCTTCTCAATGGTGACTCCCTGGGTGTGACGTAATGAACAGAGGATGCAGGCAATATGGCTGCCACTGAGATGTCGAGTGAGACTTCCGCAACTTTGCGCATGAATGACAACTCTCTGCCCATTTTTTTTCATATAGACATTGAAGTGAATAACATTATATGTAGTTTTCTTAACAATATCTATGTTAAGATGTATATAGGCATGTCGGTGGCACTTTAAGCAATTGTAGTTACCGCTTCACTTTATTGTTGCACAGAAAAAAATGTTGTGCATTCTTGCAGTTTTTTATACCAAAAATATTAAACCAGATGACACTTTTACAGTAAGTACAGTTTACTGTTTTATTTATTTTACTTTTAGTAGGCCTAGATCGGTTGTTACCCAAACCAACACAAGTATTAAAATGCAATCACGTAATAAACCCGAGTGATTTAAAAAAAATCACATTTTTAAAAACTTTGATTTTATCCGGGCAGCACGGTGGATCAGATGGTAAAGCGTTGGCCTCACCGTTCTGAGGTCCTGTGTTCAGTCCCGGACCCACCTGTGTGGAGTTTGCTTGTTCTCCCCGTTCCTGCGTGGGTTTCCCCCTGGCACTACGGTTTCCTCCCACATTCCAAAAACATGCCACATTAATTGGACACTCTAAATTGCCCCAAGGTGTGATCATGAGTGTGGCTGTTTATTTCGATGTGCCCTGCAATTGGCTGGGAACCAGGTGAGGGTGCACCCCGGCTCCTGCCCGTTGACAGCTAGGATAGGCTCCGGCACTCCCCGCGACCCTCGTTAGGATGAGTATTGAAGAAATTGGATAGATTTTATCCTAAAAATATATTTTATATTATTGTAACACAATGTAAACATTAACATTGCACTTCTATATAGGGGAAAAAAGGGTTTCCTGAAAATGTGTCGCACTAAAATGTTTCAAAATAGTTTTTAAAGATTTGATGGGAGCATAAAGTACTGCTACTTAAAATTTTAATATTGTGCAAGTACCGTACTGGATATTTATAAAGTTTAAATGAGCTGTACAGATAGCTGCAAGGTTCATTTTCATATCTGTTCTATTGTATCTCATGTTTTAAATGTTACACAAATATACAATAGGCTATTGAAACTGAACTGTGTGCGTTTGCAGCTCTTCAATGGCCCTGGACTGGATCGGATTTGGCTATGCTGCTGGCATCTTACTGGGAGGTTATATGGGATACAAGAGAAAAGGTTGAGATTAGTAAAATTCCATCGCTGTGATCTTTGTTCTCCGGCGGGTGAATGAATGTTTAGAACGAGTCGTGACCATCATCTTCTGCGTCCCTTAAAGGGAGCGTCATGTCCCTGATGGCTGGCTTGGTCTTTGGCGGACTGTCTGCTTATGGCGCCTACAACACCTCCAACAAACCAACTGATATCAAGGTGTTACTGTGTAAGTATCGGAGGTGGCAAAAGTTGTGTGGGGAGAAGTAGAAGTACTGATTCAAAATAAATAAATAAAACGGACTGAAATGCCCATCATCCATTTCTATCATTGGGCGGGGCCGGGTAGAACCTGCACTGGCCAGTCGCAGTGCATAAGTAGACAAAAGAACCATTCACATTCACACCTACAGACAAAGTCTTCGATTGACATATCATGCAAGTTTTGATAATGTGGGATTAACTCTGAGTATCAGGGATGAGAATTTTCCGCAGATTCGTGGAATTCCGAGTTTTTTCAGATGAAAATGTCATTGTTGTGAAGCATGTCGATTCGTTGAGAAAATTTAGGGGTTGGGGGTATGGTTTGACACGAGGTGAGGCTGTGATCAAGACCGACCGCCAGCATCTATCGGCAATAATATTAAAATGTCGTGAAATGAGTCACAGCGGTGATCGCGGAAAACGACATTGCTATCGGTTTGCATTAAATTTGATGTTTATAATAACGACAATCCGATTTCCGGCTGCATTTTGGCTGTATTTTGTCAGTATTTTCACTTTATTTTATTGTATTTTCACCCCTTTGAACCCCTGCCCCCCAAGGCAGACATTTTCAGTGTTTTTCCAAATTGGTCATTCTCATCCCAGGAGTACCCAGAGAAAAGGCCAGGCCCTCAGAACCGTGAGGCAGAAATACTAACCCGTTTCCACACAGACTGAATTGTATGAAGGTAAATCTTTAATGATGTGTGTTGCAGTCACCTCAGGGCTCCTTTCGGTGGTGATGGGGACCAGGTACAAGAAATCAGGCAAACTGGTGCCAGCTGGAATTATGACAATTCTAAGGTCAGAATTCAACTCTGTGTTCCATATAGCGCAATGCATCGTAGGACTTGTCTGACTGGTTCCAAGGTCCACACGAGTTGTTTGTATTGTATGTAACGCTAGACGCTTTCTTTCTGCAGTTTGTTGATGGTGTTTCGACTTTTGCTTGGAATGCTGGTGTAACTGAAGAAGGGACGCAGACACAGCTCAACGTGATACACGATTCTGACTTTGATAACATGAATAAAACATTTTTAGCCAATGACTATTTTGCTCTAATTTTTTTAGATCCTAGAGCATTTTTTTTTAATTTTAAACTAATGTACTATGCCCCTCAAAGTACTTATAAAAAATTAACTCCCCTGATAGGAAAAAAAATAAAAAAGTTTACCCAACCTGCTTTAACGGATTGAACTGTACAGGAATCCATATTTTGATTCTGGACAGAGGAGAAAATTCTGATCTGAGATAAATAAACTATAATTGAATTGTGTTTGTTTCACCAGCAGAAGCAAATAAATGATTGTTATATAAATGAGAGAGGAAACCGCGTCATTGATTCCCTAATGGACCAACAGACCTTGACTGAACAATTCCCACTGGCCCGATTTGTTTAGTTAAATCTCGCAAATCAATAAATTATGCAACGTTTGAATTGAGAGGACAGCTTTTAATGTGCAACAAAGTTCTAACTTTCAATACATTTTTTTTTTTTTAGAGTTGAGGGCATTTTAAGGAAGTGAAATGTTTAGGTTGAAAACTTCCTTGACAGTTTTGACGTAAACGTCGTCAGGCTGAGGCTTCCTCTTGCTTCCAGGCTGCAGGAATCTGGAGATGGCAGGAATTTTGGACATGCGCCCCTGAAAGGACTGAAAATAGATGGCACAACCAAATTCACGCATGCATTTGCATTCACTGTAAAAAGTTTACACACCCCAGTCCAAATACGAGGCTTTTGTGATTAGCCAAGATAAATCTTTTCAAAATGTTATTCTTACCATAAATTGCAAAAGATGACAGGTTACATTATTGGTGGAAAACCATTTGAAGTGATGGTTCTTGGTGTTTTTTTTTTTTTTTTTCCCCAAGACTACAAAAAACTGTCACGTGAACGGGGGTGTGTCCACTTTTTACAGCCAGTGTCGACGGGATTGAAATGTTTGCGGTTTACGAACCTTGACGTTGCGGAAGTCTGCAAGGATCCCCACGAACTTCTCCTCCAGCATGAGCGTGCACTCCATCAGCAGCACGTCGGCGAGGCTCAGCCGACTTCCCACCAGGTAAATGTGCTCCATCAGTTGCTGCACACAACCTGCAGTTTTCAACGGCAGCAATTGGCACGAAAACCTCTCACGCCTTCGGTGAGTCTACCTTCTCGAAGACGGGCAGGTAGCGCTCTTTCGCTTTGGTTTCGATGTTGTACAGTTTGGCATTCGGGTCTTGAGCGAAGGGCAGAATCATGATCATTTCCATGAGTTCAATGAGCGCTTCAGTGTACATGTTGATCCTGGGGACAAGGATTGAAACAGTGGCAATGAGGCACGAAATAGCACAGCGGGGACCTCCTAAATTCATGGCATGAGCAATTTGCATTCATATTACAATAACTCGTGATTCTGTTAACTCAAATGGCGCTTTTAAAACTGCTGAATAGAAGCGTTATCACAGTTGAAGTAGTCATCCGCACAGCATGCCTCTGACGTCTCGTGTAATATTGTTCAAATATCCAACACTGTTCCTAGAAATCCCTCCGAGTACCGTAATTCCCGGCCTACAGGGCGCACCTAGTTATAAGCCTCGGTACACAGAAAGAGTTTAACGCTAGCGCTTGAGTTAAATCAGGTGCGCAAACACTTGCGCTGCGCTAATGCTAACATCACCGCATAAACCGCAGGGTTGAAAGCGTGCGGAAAAAAGTCGCGACTTGTAGGCTGGAAATTACGGTACTTGCATTTTCAAATGAATACTTATTCAACATTCCTAGGAAATCACAATGTCCCATCATTGGTGAGCTATTTTTAAAGGAAGGGTACAATTTTGGTAAGACCTGCGAATATGTGCTACACAAGCATCACGTACCAAAAGTCCAGTATCTTTGTGCTATTGACATTAAAATTTCTGAATATTTTGTTATGTTGTCATTACAATTAATGAATGTACACTGGTGCCTTGACCAACGTTCCGTCTAATTTTTGACATGTCTGAGCAAACACGCTAAGCCCGTGAGCACTCCCTTTGACCACCGTCAGGCGTATGCACTGTGGTCAGATCGGTGTTATCCATTGAAGTTACATGCCTCATTAAAAGATTCAGATTACAGCAATTACATTACCATCAGAACATTTTAAGAACAATTTTGTGTTTTTGCAAACTTGCAATGAAAATGTCAACAAACAAAAAAATATATTGCTAACCAAACCAACTATGAACTATAAATTTGTAATGTTGCTTCCAACTCTGTTTCATTTATTTATTTTTAACCAACAATGATATCTGTTTTTCTTGGTGTAAAACTGAATTATTGATTGCAAAATATCTTTAGCAATGCATGTCGAAAGCTGAATGATGGTACCAAACAGTTTTAAGGTTAACCTATTCATGGGCAGGGTAGCAATTTTTTTACCTTATTGAGATAAAAGTCTCCTAACAGGCGACAATCAAGGAAATAACACTTCTTTTTCCATTTATAGTTAAGTTATATGATAACTTTACTAATTTATTATCTCTTCCCAAAAATGGGACACTGCCCGCGAGAGGGTACTTGGGTTTTCTTCTATACCAAATCATGGCTTCAGATTAAAAGACAAATATTTTGATATACTGAAGGATATAATGCGTGAAAATCATGATCCCTTTTTTTAAAATACAGAATTAGCTTTTTGTGCACTGTATTGTCTTTCATCCTCGATCAGGCTGCGCCAAGGTGGAATTTTAACATTATACACCATCTCATCCTGTACTTTCTACTTTGCTTTAAACCAGACCTTTTTTTACTCAAAACAAAAAAGACAAGATGTCGTCCAGTTTCACCTCTTTTCCTTCATAATTATGATTATTATTCACATACTCCGACATTCATTAAAGCAACAGTAATTTTGTTTTTTAACTTTTGCCATTATTATCGAGAGTAAACATAAGCAGCATGTCTAACTCATCTTTCCTCTATGTTGCCCAGAGTGTGTGGGTGGACGGTGTTTGTAATTATAAATGTAAGTTTGAGAGCCGGAGGTGCATGGGCGGTGTTAGGTAAACAAGGAAGTAGAGTGCGTGACATGGTGTGGCTGAGCAGCACCTTGTTAGAGACAGGGTGCTCCCTTGGTGTATGTATGTATATATATTAAAAAAAAAAAAAAAAAAAAAAAACAAGCTGTGGTTCACTGCCCTGGATCGGTTTTCATGTGCGCTCCAAGGGCGCAATTGCGCAGCTAAGAGGGAACACTGGCCTTGACCACCTTGGTCATAATGGAAAACACTGATAAAGAATATTTTCTCCTTGAAATCAATGGAAATTCATCCCGAAACCTGTGATATTTGATATTAGTGACTCCTCTGTTCCCAAGCTATTTATTCTGTATTTGTTTACATACTTGACCCGTTCTTTGATATCGTTTCCATGCAGATTGTACTTTTCCGCGATGTAGTTCAGGATGGCCCTGGTCTGAACGAGCTTCATTCCGTCGATTACCACCATGGGGACCTGTTGAAACATGAGGTCTCCATCTGCAAAACAGGGTGTTTGGTGGGCCACTCCGTGTGCAGCAAATGTGCTGAATCATTGTGACAAGCTCAACGGCGCAAAGGTCTCGTGTGCCGTTTTATTGTCATAGATAATCTCAGGTGAGTCATTAGTGGGTCCAGGTTCACAGAGTGACGTGACACAGTGTCTTAAATACCACGCTGACTTAACCATAACTGACAAAGTCCAGACTCGCCCGAGTGTCACTTTTGGGGGAATGAAACTCACCGTTCAGCAATTTTAGGTACTGATCCCGGTTGGTCAGATGGAACTCATCAAACTGTGGACAAGTCAAGTTGCACAAAAATTAATGTTGTAATGTGCCACAGGTGAAGCCGTTGACATACAACATATCCAAAACCAGTCAAAAGTTTTAGTACCCCTCATTTTCTCACATTTTTTTTTTTTTTTTTTAAACGACAGCACACATCCTGTACACCTTTTTTCGTTACCAAGACATGGGTTAATAATGGAGGTTGACGGAGCCTTGAACATTGGCGGTACTCATACCTGTCAACTTGCGGTTTAGCCGTTGTTCATACGGATTTTGTGGTGAATCTTACGTATATGGCCGTATATCACAAATCATACGGATTCTGTCAATTCAGCATTTAGAGTTGGTGAAGAAAGTTACACATGAATATAATTCTGAACACAGTAATGCCACTAAATAGACTTTGATAATTAGACATTAACTTCAGATATTATCATTATGGAGACAATGATACAATAAAATTGTTGAAAAACTTTGTAGTTTTTTTCCCCTCCTTTATTTTGACATATAATTTGCTTTGGTATGTTATAACGACTTTCTTGGTAGTTTGTACAGGTTGGTGCTCCAAAAAGTTGACAGGTATGATACTTGTTCCTACAGGTTTCCCGAGTTGTCTTGATGACTTACAACACCGTGTCTGCATAAAAGTAGTGTTGGAAATTGCACAATAATATGGTACCATTCCCATTCCTTGCAATATAATAACCCAAAAATGAAGTCTAAGCTATGCTATAAGTATATAAGTATTACTCCCCCACCCCCGTGAAAAAAAAGATAAAAACACGGAGACTAAAATTGAGATGGTACAGGATGAACTGGACAGAAATGTGAATACAAATTAACTCTACAAGTGCATAAAGTTTATAGGAATTTATGGAACAAATTTCGAGGCGAATGCAAAGATTGTTGACAGCTGTGGTAGCTGCAAATGTTGGCTCCTTTGGAAGTGGCTGATTTTCTGCTTTTCACTGTCAGGGGGCGCCACAGCGAGCCACTCGAAAAGTCGAGAAAACATGTCTTCATACCTTGATTGCGTGATTTCACGTCACTTGAATTGTTTGTTTCTGTGCTTTCGATTCAGGGCACATGCATTCAATGAATTGCAAGAATTAAAAGGGAAAAAAAAACTTGGAAAATGGGGAGCGCTGTAAAACCTTTAATTTCTTTAAGTGTGTGCAGTCGACTGTCACTTACCTCAACTTCTGCAACTGTCAGGAGCCAGCGGATTGATTCCATTTTTCCTCTTCCGTTGAAGTAGTGCAGCTTTACCTTGTCAGCCATGGTTTAGTGCAATTATGCAGCTGTCGGTCTGAAGAATTGAAAAGGAATTTGAGGACAGGGGGAATCCCTAGTCCACGAATATAAAGGTTGAGAGTAACCTGATTGCCCGCCTTTATATGCGTCAACGGTGGGAGTCAAGAGTGGGTGGATTTAGACGCCTTCAAGTTCTATATAAATACAAGACTACGGAAGGGGGGAAAAAATGTTTAACCAAGAAGGATGTGATTGGCGGACTACAGCCAATAGAAATGTTTAGATTTGCATATTGCTTCAAAGCATGACGGGAAAATAATTTTAATACCTACATATTTCGTGAAGTTGAAAAGTGTTCGTCCACATAATAGATGGAATAAGAATAAAATGTTTAATACGTAGCAATTGTGACAAAACACAAAATTTAACTGCAACCGTAACTGTAAGTTATTGGGTATGGCTACCCTATTAATACCTACTAGGTCTCTTCCATTTGGTGGATGTGAGGGCGATCTGGCTGCGACATCTGTCACCCCATTGATCGCTAGGGTTGATTCGGCTGATCTGGCTGGCTAGGCGGGTGTCCCCTTCCTCCCTCACCGTTCCATGTGAGTCCCTCCCGAAGCTCAGCGCTCGGTGGCAGCGGACGGCGTCCCCCCGACGGACAACCATCCATCGGTATACCAGTAGCTGCGCTCCCCTGCTAGAACCTCCAAACAAGCTCAAGGCCCATTTGTAGGAGAAACGTAGGGAAGTCAAGCTCCAAGCTTCAGACACATCCAAATGCGGCGCTGCATGTGGCAGTCTGCCTTACTTTTTTCCAGACATATTCCTTTATTTATAAACATTATTCCTTTATTAGTCATTTTGAGAGAACTTTCATGTCAATTTTCCATAGTACTGTGAGTGAAAAGATTTTCAAGATTTTCAAACCACTTCTGTGACTTTAATTGAAAAAAAAAAAAGCACACACAAAATCTTAACTCATCAGCATCACAAAGTAAAAAAAGATAGCAACATATTCAAAGTAATATACAGTAGCAAGGTAATTAGTTGGCCATAAACAACTCAGCGTGCTCTCATAATATGCATTTCATTTATACATGTTGGTAAACAGGTTCAATAATAAACCATATAAAACATAAGTGTTACCACAGCCAGAGAGTAAATAATTATATTACAGAGATGGTTTTTTTTAAGGTTGCATTTAACCTCACACATATACATACAGTGTACACGCACACACACACACACAACATCCATGGTAAATGTAGTGAAAAAAAGATTATTGCTGTGTTTAAGATGTATGTACAGTACACCCTTTGATGACCGAACAATGGGGCCTACTCTTTGGGAGGTAAATTAAAGTGTCTTCCAGGCCACTAGCGGTGTCCATATTTGGCAGACCAGTCGATTCGCCCGTGGATGGTCTGGACCGGTGCACGTGGTAACAGACAAGGGGGGCTTTTGTTGGCCGTGTTGTTGGAGGCGTTCCTGTGGCTCCGACCAGCTCGCCATGTTGCATAATCTTTGCAGAAAAAAAACACACCATACATTGGACGAGTAATTAATGCAAAAATAAAAATCGATCTTTTTTCCCCCTTTCGGCTCGTCTTTGGGGTCGCCACAGCATGTCGTCTTTTATCATCAAAGCCCATCTCGTGCATCCTCCTCTCTAACACCCACTGTCCTCCCTCACAACATCCATCAAGCCTTTTCTTTGGTCTTCCTCTCGCTCTTTTTCCTGGCAGCGCCATCCTCAGCACCGTTCTACCAATATACTCACACTCTACCCTCTGGACATGTCCAAACCGTCAAGGTCTGCTCTCTTGAACATTGTCTCCAAAACATCCAACTTTGGCTGACCCTGTAATGAGCTCCTTTCCAATCCGATCCATCCTGCTCACTCCGAGCGAGAACCTCAACATCTTCATTTCTGCTACCTCCAGTTCTGCTTCCTGTTGTCTCTTCAGTGCCACCGTCTCTAATCCGTACATCATGGCCGGCCTCACCACTGTTTTATAAACTTTGCCTTTCTTCCTAGCGGAGACTCTTGTGTCGCATAGAACACCAAACACCTTCCGCCACTCCGCTCGGACCCGTTTCTTCACTTCCTTACCACACTCTCCATTGCTCTGTATTGTTGACCCCAAGTATTTGAAGTCGTCCACGCTCGCTATCTCTTCTCCCTGGAGCTTCACTCCTCCTCAACCGCCGCTCACAATCATGCACATATATTCTGTTTTACTTCGGCTAATCTTCATTCCTCTCCTTTCCAGTGCGTGCCTCCATCTTTCTAATTGTTCCTCCGCCTGCTCCCTGCTTTCACTACAGATCACAATATCATCTGAGAACATCATAGTCCAGAGGGATTCCAGTCTAACCTCATCTGTCAACCTATCCATTCCTACCACAAACATGAAGGGGCTCAGCGCGGATCCCTGATGCAGTCCCACCTCCGCCTTAACTTCTTCTGACACACCAACGGCACACCTCACCGCTGTTCTGCTGCCCTCATACATATCCTGTACTCTTCTAACATATTTCTCCGCTACACCACACTCACGCATGCAGTAGCACAATAAAAATCGCTAAACATTGAAATTAAGAAAAGGGAACCTACTAGATGCTGTTGACTCCAAAGAAGGACCCTGGTGACCTCTGTGACCAACAGAGCTGACATCTTTTGTGTAAAATGTTGGCATGCACCCTCCAGGGATTGTTTTTGTCCCTTGTAAGAGAAAAAACAAAACATTTACAGGTGTGAACGGTAACATCAAATGCAAAATAAAAGATAGAATACGTCAAAAACACAGAAATGATTATGATGACAGCGACATTACCGTGTAGACCTCTGCTTGGTAATGTACCGCCAAATGGAATACCGCTGTTGCCCCAAAGATGGCTTCCGGACAGGTCTTTATTTGCGTTTATGGCCACGCTTTTCTTTGTGCTGCTGATACCTGAAGAGCACGGAGAAAGATCAACAGACATAACGAGAAAACGTAACGGATTAGAATTGCATAAAGTATTACCTGGTAAATATCGAGACTGCTTAAGGTAGTGTTGTTTGGCAGACGCTGTCCTTGACGCTTCATGGTAGCCGGATGCCTTGTTCAGGTTTAAAGGGGCTTCTTCTTTGCCATTAGGTCGACTGAAGTCCAGAACGTCACTATATCTGAAGGACAAGACAAACATTTGGGAATGCAACCCTCTTTTACCGCAAGGAATACCTTCTAGACTCACACACGATACAGAGAGGGCATTTTAAGACCACTGCTTCAGCTGAGTACTGGACCTTATCTAGCTTTAAATCTACAGTTCAGTAATTCCCAGCATGAGATTTCAACCAAAAAACCCAAAATTGCATCACTTGGCGAATCTTCCGTCGCACCTTCTAAACGGCTCCTCTGCCTGCCTCGACTTCTCTTTGGAGAAGTTGCTTTTTCCGAGAAAGCTTGACGGCGTCAGTTCAGCGTCTTCGTAGTCGTCCCACTCGTCCCCTTTCAGGTGTCCTGCGCCGTGACCCCAGCGGCGACGCCCTCCCTTCACTTTCATCTGAGAGCTCAGCGGGTTAACGTTCTTACTTTGCTGCCTCATCTATGAACGAGAAAATGAATTTGGAATGAAACGTGAACTTCGTGGACTCAGAGTCTGAATGGGGCGTGACTCTGAAGGGCCTCACCTTGCTCTTCTCGGGAATGTAAGGTAGATGACTTTGTGGTGTTCCTTCTCTGGTTTCCTGCTTGAGAAGGTGCTTGGGTTGCTGCTCTCGAACCAACTCCACGTGGCATTGGTATCCCGCGGGCGGGGCGGGCACAGGGGAGGACTGCTGGAGCTGCTGCACAGGCCTGGAGGGGGTGCAGTGTTGGTTGTGTGGTGGTGGCGGCTGAGAGTGGGGCACGGGCCTCAAATGCAAGGGATGTTGCTGTGGAGTCTGTTGGGGCTGTAATGATGGCGGTGGCGGGGGCAGCGGGTGAGGCTGAGGTCTGCCCTGCTCCAGAATCTGCTGAGGGGTGCCCAAAGCCTGGCCCACGTGGAAGTACGAGTACCTGAGAGCCTACAGACAATATCATGCCAGTGAATATTTTGGGTTTTGAAGTAAACTGACTACATAGTACAAATACTGCAGTGCCTTGACTTGCAAGTTCAACCTGATCTGTGACAACGTTTGTAGCGCAAAACATATCTCAAATCATTCATTGAAGCAGCTAGAAGGAAGCAATCGTTTGTTGAATAATTTTTTAACGATTTAACGCATTGCAGCTGAATTGTACTACGCTGCACGTGTAATGGTTAATATTTTGCTTGCTGAATAAATAAACACCAATGGGAACTATTTTCAGAACGGTAGTATATGTTGTTTATACTTCCAAGATATTAGGGGAATGTGTTCATGTCATGTATACTACACACATTTGAAATTCAGGTCAAACAAAGGAAACTTAAACTTGTCCGCCAGACTTGACAGACTATCATTTCATAGCGGTTTGCATCAGATCTTACCTGTGCAGAAGTCGGTCTTTTCTTCGGGTCCCACTGGAGCAGGTCCGTCATCAGGTGGACGGCTTCGGCGCTGGCGTTAGGAATCAGCGTCCTCAGATTACTGGGAACACACTGAGGCCAACGGAAATACATGGCGCTGGCCAGCTGGAATCCCTCCGCCCAATCATTCTACATGAGAAAAATCAAGACCTCCATGTTCCACTTATATCTGAGATCAAATTAAAACGGAATTTCAAGTCGGCTTCACTTAAACCGGATCCTGCTCATACGGCGTAAAGTTTACCTTCTTTGGTGTACCCAAAACTTGGCAAATCTTGAATATGGTGTCCACCTCACTGGAGCCGGGGAATAAAGGCCTCAGGGTGTAAAGCTCTGCCATGATGCAGCCCACCGCCCACTGGTCTATGGGGGAACTGTAGGATATGGATCTGAGGAGAACTTCTGGTGCTCGGTACCTGCCCAAAAATAAAGAATTGAATTCTGTTACTTAAATAATCCATGGAAACTTGACATCTACCTATCTACATTGAAACACGAGATATTTGCAAAGAAGGACGGTACACAGAGTTTCCAAAATTTTAATACCTTAGCTTGGCTTAGCCTAACATAGCAACAACATGGGAGCACGAACAGGGCTGGTAAAAAAAAAAACAACACACGGAGAAAAAACAGCTGTGGCAGCTACACAGTAGCGACACGGTAGCACAGTGCTAACGCTAGCGCGGCACTAACTGGGCCAGTTGAAAAAAAAAACAAAACATACCAGTAAAAATCACTGAGACATGGCAGTAACACAGCAGCAACTGTCTCACTCTTACCTTTTCCGCTCGAGTGCCCCCTTGCGGCCGTTAGAAAAAATGCACAAATTACCCGCATCACCGCATAAGCCGCAGGGTTGAAAGCGTGTGAAAAGTCGCGACTTATAGGGTGGAAATTACGGTAACAATAGGAAATTGTGAAAGGATAGGCAGGCCCCAAAAATATTACTGCATATCCAGTAATTTGTTGGCTATTATCTATATTTGTCAGAAACTAATGCATGAATCTCAAAGACAAAATTCTGCTATATTAACGGTGTGTGCTTCCATAAAGTTGTGCAATCGCTCCTCGTGTTCGTGTCGAACTCGCCATCTGGTTGACACGTAGTCTGTGTACGGCGGTCGAGATCTTATCTCACGGGCGAGGCCAAAGTCGGCAATCTTCACCAACTCCGGGCCCATGCACAGAAGATTCTCAGGCTTCATGTCTCGATGGAAAAACCCTAAAAGAGAAGCCCAATCATGCAGTTACGTTGCCGGGGTTAACGGAGTACTTCAGGGAGCGGGAGTAATACATACCGTGTTTATGAATAAATGCAAGCCCCTGGAAGATCTGAAACATGATATTTCTAACAGCTGACTCCGGGAACAACCGAGTTCTGAACCAAGGAAAAGGGAGGAAAGGAAAATGTAGAAACGTGCGGACTTCAAAGTGGAGTAGGCGTACGGTACCTGTCTTTCATTAGCTGATACAGATTTTCCTTCATGTACTCAAAGATAAAGTACAAGTGGTCGTTTTCTCTGATGACTTCTTTAAGCTTGATAACGTTTGCGTGGTTGAGCTTCTTCAAAGACTGAAATGAAAAGACAAGCGTTTTTTAGGACAAAATTACGCAATTATGTTTTTGCAATAAAAAATAAAATAAAATAAGGCAAAACTGTCAAGACAAAACAGGAAGCACAAGGATGATGAAGGTTTCGTCATGCTACGTTTGTGTGAGGAGACGGATCATGATGGGATTTGGACTTTTTATGCCACAACATGCTGGACTTTCAAGATGGCTACAACATCTTTCACTGCTTGAAAAAGTCAAACTCTGAGGAAAAAGGCGACATAAGTTCAAGGTGAGGGAAAAAGCTGACACAATTGGACAAAAGAATCACCTTCAAATCTTAAAAGCTGCTTTGGAGAGTGTTTAACATTTTGACTGAGTGTGGCAAAAAAAAAAAAAAAAGTAAAGCTTACAGTGAAGTTTAAAGGTGTACTGACAGGAAAAGCATGATTTTTAGTATGTTATTCATTAAAAAAAAAAAAAAAAAAACACAAGAAAGGCAGCCGGAATGGACCCATCCGTCGTGGAGTCTGTTGTTAGTTAAAGTGACCCGCATATCATCCAAATATGGCTCGAAACAATGGGGTAATATTGCCCCTGTCACTTCAGTCGACTGTGAGATGTTCTCTTCTTCGAAAAGAGCTTCCATGTCAGAAGGGGCGTCGGAAAAATCTAAAAATCTCTGTTGTTCGTCTCCCATAGCAGGTAGCACTAAGTGTTTTCTATGGTGAACGTCCCAGTGTGACATCTGTAAATGACATTGCAGGCAATATGGCTGCCACTGGGATGTCGAGTGAGACTTCCGCAACTTTGCGCATGAATGACAACTCTCCACCCATTT
This sequence comes from Syngnathoides biaculeatus, assembly GCF_019802595.1. Classification (NCBI taxonomy): domain Eukaryota; kingdom Metazoa; phylum Chordata; class Actinopteri; order Syngnathiformes; family Syngnathidae; genus Syngnathoides; species Syngnathoides biaculeatus. The sequence goes on from NC_084651.1 coordinate 13,452,677, forward strand.
TGTTTTTCATGTAGACATTGAAGTGAATAATGTTATATGTATTTCTCATTACAATATCTATTTTAGAATGTTTATAGGCACGTCAGTGGGGCTTTCATGTAAAAGTGCTGCTATTAAATGATTAAAAAAAATATACACATTAAATGTTCAAATTGGCCCATCCAATGTGCCTTGTGCAAGTGCATTTGTGTGGATGAATAAGAAAATCACACACATAATAATTTCCCTTCTCCTTCTTAAGAGATTGAATTTGTGTTACGCAGCCCTTGTCAAAACGTGAAATTGTACAAGAGAATCCAGAATTCCAGACCTTAACTTCACGGAGGTTCATGCATTCTTCCCATGAGTAGAACTTTCTTTTCATTCTAAAAACAAAAATATACCTGAGGTTACTTTGGTACTCTCATTGTTGCGCTTGTTGTCATGCATTTTTCAAGTACACTTTACAGCTAGGTACAACCTATTCAAGTGTAGACCAACACACGCACACACATTCTCTCTCTCCCTCTCACTTCTTAATGGCCACAAGCTCTCCCGACTCCAGGTTGCGTCCGAGGATGACAGAGCCATATGTGCCATCCCCAAGCTGTTTAAGGGTGCTGTATCTGTTCATCGTGTTTGTCCTTCCATGCCGTCACGCGGTGGCAGCGGTCAACTGAGATGAAAGCTGAGATTTGTTTGCCTTCTTTTGCTGGATGTAGCCAAATGTCATGTGACGACACCGCGAGTCCTCGGGGCGGGGCAACAGGACTCATGGTGTCATGGGCTTGACCGCTTCCCACTGAGAGGAAGAAAAATTAATTGGAAAACAGTTCATCGTTAATATTCAGGGTGGAGGGGGTTACTGAACACTTAAATAAATGAATAGAGAAAACATTTTTTGTTTTTTCTGGTACTGGTTACTTCCTGCCTTCCGCGCTGCTTTCCTGGGCACCTCCTCGTTGAGTACGTTTTTATTCTCTCATCCTACTTACTTCGTTGAGATCGATACTTTTCTGCTTCCCTTCTTTTTTTTTTTTTTTTACCCACCTACCCTCCTTCCTGACCTCCCTCCGCCTATCTTAGCCAATCTTCATTAAAGCATCCTTACTTGAGTTGTACTTTGCTGAAACTCACTTTTCTGCCTTCCCTTCTGTTGTCCTTCACACCATTTACTTTTTATTCTTGCTTTCTTACTTATATCAAATTCCTGCCTTCTTTCTTCAACCTCCACCGTCCCCCCCCTTCCTTTGTGGGATCCATCCATCCATCATTCCATTTTCATAGCCGCTTTATCATCACGAGGGTTGCGGGGAGTGCTGGAGCCCATCCCAGCTGTCAACGGGGATGAGGCAGGGTACATCCTGGACTGGTTGCCAGCCAATCGCAGGGCACATAGAGACAAACAACAGTCGCACTCACAATCACCACTAGGAACAATTTAGAGTGTCCAATTAATGTTGGATTTTTTGGGATTTGTGAGGAAACTGGAGTGCTCGGAGAAAACCCAGGCAGTCACAGGGAGAACATGCAAACTCCACACAGGCGGGTCCGGGATCAAACCCGGGACCTCAGAACTGCGAGGCTAATGCTGCCCGCTCTGGGATCCTTACAGTTTTTTTCTTCTCTCAGACCCCTTTTGCATCCTTCCTTCCTTTGCTTCAAACTACTTCCCTTGGTAGTTGAACAATACTGCTTTAAAATTCCCTTTCTTTGTTGTTGACTCAAATGATTTGCAATTATTTACAGTTACCTGTGCAAAAAAAAACAAAAAAAAAAGCTAATTTAAAAAGTATAAAACAGTACCGACTGATTTCTACAAGCCTACATACATGACAAGTTACAATGGAGACACAAATCAGTGCACTGCACCCTTATTCCAACGTATTGTTCAGTTCATCATAATAGCATTGCATAAAATGAGCCTTTTAAGAAGATTACAGTGTCCACATTTGACTAAATCGGTCGCAGCGGGGAGGGGTGGGGGATGTATATCACTAAATGTAACGTGGGACTGCAATAGCATCATATGTCGTAGGCATTTGGCCAAGAGCGACTGCAAACGTGCAAACAAGCGTGCACACATTCCATTTGTAATAATTATCTTTAAATGTGAGCCATTTTAAGCAAGGAGACGTAGAGGTAATATTGAACATGTATTTTAGTCATTTCCAAACCCAGTCATCACGAGGGTATTTGCCATTTGACGCGCTTGCTTTTGGCCCTACATTTATTGATACAGTTTGCCTGAATTGTCCAATTTTTTTTGTTAGTTAACGTTAACAAACCTAGTATTTGACTTTGCTCCCTCAGACAGGAAACAAAATACATGACAGTATCCATCAGAACGGAAAAGACGCCAACCGGTGTGGAGATCAAAACAGCAAAACAATCCTCACCCTCTGCGCCTCACTTCCACAAGTGCACATAGTCAAACATGAGCAACAGACGACAGCAAAGCGACGCTTTTACAGGCTAACTAACAGCATCTCCATCCTCTATCTGTTCTCCAAGCACACAACAGAAATATAATCAAAACCAGGCCCAATCTCATTGGGAGATATTCATCCAAATCTCGCGATGTTTGCAAAAATGCTTTGCATCCGCTTCACAACAAATCACAGTCGACGTCGCACCAAAAACACAAAGTTGAATTTAATTATAATCTTTCTTGTCACCACGTGTTCGATCTTTTCTGTTTTTACTCGCTAAAAATCATTAAATGTATGTTTATGCGCTTAAATGAAGCTCACACGTAAGCATGCAGCAGGATGAGCTGGGCAGAAGCAAAACGAGAAATACAATAACACGCGCTTCACTTTAACTTTAGTCCTGAAGATAAGCATCCATTTAAATTAGAGGTTGGTACGTGACGCAGTCATTAAATATTATTAAATAGCGGCACTCGTTACCAAAAAAATTTACAAACGGAATGAGAGGCTGGTCCTAATGCGGAAGTGTTGGTGCGTGGAAATTTAGACTGCCATTATTACTCTCTGCTTATGTAATAATTTTTTTATTGTATTTTCTTTACCCAGTCAATATCTCATCATAAATAAGCTTTGATAAAAGTGTCCATATCACAAAATTTATCAAACTAGTAGTAATATCATTGTTGCAAAGTTACAAATTGCCAGTTGTCGTTTGCACAGTAATTCGAATAGTTTGATGATAATATTAACGTTGACCTAAGGTTACTGTAAATACTTGTTTTTATTCCTTTTTTTTTTGCATGTTGTCGTGAAACAACCCATTAACTGTTAAGAATGACGTGCACAAACATGGACAGCAACATAGTAAAATACGGCAGGCGAACCACTTCCGGCTGACTTGGCTGTCAAACTCAAGCTCTGCTTGGACCTCTCAACGAGATGGCTGCGTTCTTGCGAGCTCGTAAATATGTTCGTTGCGTGGTCCGTTTCTCCGACCGTGACCTGTAAACGCCACCCGGAACGTTTGTGAAGACTTACGCGCACACAAAAAGGGACTTTCTCGGCCAAGTTATCATGGTATGTCCAAGCGCTCGTTAGCTGTTACCAAGCTCGTTAGCTAGCTAGCACTTGGCTAACTTATCCAACACATTTCTGTCACCTGGCTGCTAGTACCATTCGTGACCACAAGGGATAAACTAGATCGCTTTTCAAAACACTCAGTCGCGTTTAAATATTGTACATTGTAAACGGGTTATCTCTTTGGCAGCAACACGAGGGTAACGCTAGCAAAAAGAACTTCTTTGTTCACGAGTTATTTTGTTTATTACCAATTTATAAATTGCCGTAACTGTGGCCTAAGCGCAAAATTGCCTCTGTCACTTTTGACTCACTGTCAAAATAAAAAAAAGTCTTCGTAAAGCCAGCTGCTCAGTGTGTAACTATATTTGGAATAAATTACGGCATTCTCTTCATCAATGTTTTGTCGTGGGTTGTTGTTGTTAATTTAATCAAACAAGCGAATTGAATACATAATGTATATATTATATCATGTAAAATACGTGTAATCAAGCATGACTATGTCAAATAGATCGTGCTGTATAGGTGTAGTTGATACGGTATCGGTTTATAATTGTTACTTTCTTTATTATTTTTAAGTTGTTAAAAATTCAGATTGGCTAGGTGTTGTTCAGACCAATTTTTTCCAACCTTTATCCAGCCAAAATTTATTTATGATATACTTGCAGGCTGCCAAGATTTATTCTGTTGAATGCGCGGGAACAAGTGGGTACACAAGTTTATTGTAGCTTTCTGCTTTTGAATAGTAGACCATGCAATTGCTCTACCTACCTATTCAACCCTGGCACAGATGTATGGACAAAGATATTTGTAATTGGTAAGTAATAATTTGGGGAAAAATTAGGTGAAGTTGTATAACAAGCATTCTGGTTGTGAGTCACTGTTTTAGGCTCGAGAAATTATTGTTTGTCCAAGCTTTGCTCCTTTATCTGCTTTCCCGGTCACGGTAAACACATTGGTTAATGTTTATTCATTTTTACTAGGCTGAAGAAAATGTGGACATTGGTGGTACGCTCGAGGAGGAAGATGATGGTTCTGATGAGTCAAATCTCGAGGTAGAAGTATCCTCATTCAGTATAGACTTCCAAATTCATTGATGGTTTGATATGACTAAAGTTGGTTAAGGTGCACATTCCATCATTGTTGTGTTTAAACCTGGTTCAATAGACCTGAATGCTCATCATTCTGAAGTAGCAGTTCCCTAACATGTTTTGATTCAACTGCAGCTACAGCTCACTGCTTTCCGAGCTAAGTGGATGTCCGAACTCAAACCGAGCTGCGATATGAGACTGCTGCGAGCCGCGGGTCAGAGGAGGTCGCAAGAAATTGCTCAGGAGGAAAAGGTATGTCCTCAAAACATATGACTGAACTCATGTTGAGCGGCGGGCCATCTTTTACGATATCTCCTCTCAGGCTGCGGAGTTGTACTTGAGAGCTGTTCAGGAAGAACAGAATGGAGCATTCTATGAAGGTGAGTCCTTTTATGATCCATGCTTCAAATATTTCCACTAGAAAGAGACTGCCAGTGCAGACCTGGGCTAAAGTTCTTGAGCAGAGTCCTCATCGAGTGCCAGCAGATGAAAAGTGAAACAATCAGTGAACTTGTGTTTATCTTGGAAAACATTCAAGGTCTCACCAGGGACAAGTCCAACTGGGACATCATATGAACCGACCGGCATAGCCGCATTGGCCGGCTGATTATCTTTAACCAGCTTGAAACGTGTACGAAACAAACCACACCTGTCACTCGCGTTCATATTGAGTGTTTTAGTTATTTAAATTGCGCCTTACGTCTATTTTCTCAGATACACTATTGTTAGACTAGTACTGCCACTGTTTGTTCTGTCCTTTCTCGTTCTTTTGCTCCAGTCCTGGATTATTTAATTTATTTGACCATATTTTTCTTAAAATGTTAAGAGTTCACCCTCCAAATAGGTCTGCCAAGAGTCCACTTTGCATGGTTTCAAAGTCTTGGTAGTTAATTCTACTTAATCTGAAACGATGTAAATGTGGATGAGAAGTCAAATTGACTTGCTTGTACTGTTGTTGTGACGTGTTTTGTTGTTGGCAGCTATCAAGTTCTATCGCATGGCTATGCAGCTCGTGCCCGATATCGAATCAAAGATCAACTACAACCACGCTGATGCTGCTCAAGCTGAGGGAAACTAGTAAGATGCTTGACATTGTTCACACAAATATACTCCATTATTTCAGTCACTTACATTTGGCGAGCGTGTCCGGACTCGCAAATCTGCACAGTCGAAAATGAAAAATCATGCGCGTAAAATATGTTACGAGTAGAAAATATGGATATTGAAAGGCATTGCTTATTTTGTGTAGTCTTGGCATTAATTAAACAAGTCCATTCCTAAACAATCAGTATTCACCTGGAAACAGGAAATGCAAGCTAACCATACTGAGCATGTACAGAAGTTAGGCCGAAAGCGCATGTTCAGACCTGCTTCACGTACTGCGAGCGCATTTATGTTGAAAGTCATCAACATAATGAGCCATGTCAAAGGAAATTCAGTTACACCAGGGGTGCTCAATGCATTGATCGCGAGGCACTGTGACGGCGTGCAAGATGTTACACTATCATCCACCTCGTCACTTGATTCAGGTGTGGCCATTACATTGAGGACACGCACATAAAGGCGCGTTCTCGCAAGCCGGCCTTGTATTTATGCCAGTCCCGCGATGCGTGCTTAACCCCCCACAATGCATCACGATTGCCGACAGGAATGTTTGTTACAATGTATGGCTAGTTTGTTTCCACTAACGCTGATTGTTAAACTAAACTTTTCAGCCTTTTCAAAACATTGCGGGTACAGGCCGTTCATGTTTATTCCTTGACAGGCCAGTGCATTTAACTTTTCTTCAGATAAACTTTGTCAGATCAAGAATTTTTATTGACGAAAAATGTTAATATTGTGTTCTACTAATATCAGTTGAAATTGGAAATGATCATTTCTGAGTTTGAAAGTTTTTTCTATTTTAGTAATGTACAGGTATTTGTTTATTTTATTTTAAATTTACAGTTACGTTATATTAATCCAGTAAATTATGTTAAGGTCTTGGGATTCCATCCCTAATCACACCCGCAACTTTCTCTGCAAGCATGACTGACCACACCCGTACATTTTTCAAATGTGAGTGACTGTTATTCTATACTTATATATCACGGTCAGTTTCTGTCAAATATTGTTAAAAAAAAATCTTTTTAAATCTGAGATAGTGAGCGCTTCGCCAAGCTATTCTATCCACCTGACAGGTGTGACATACCAAAATGCTGCGTAGAAAACATGATAATTTTACTGATGTGCTGCAGTAAAATGTGTCTTACCGTATTGTATTACCCAGGCAAAGGAGAAGTGCTCACTAACGCAGACTCACGTTTTGTATTGTAGCAGCGACGAGAGGGATGCTGACGGCGACATTGAGGATCTGGTTGCTTACTTTGAGCAGCAGCTCACTCTTGGTACTTCCTTTCCCAAAATTTGCTCCCCTGAGTTGGAAAAGTCTCAGGTGCATATATCAGGTAGAACACACAGTCATCATTTCATATCTTTTATTCCTAAGATTTTTTTTTTACCCCGTGCTGACCTTCATGTTGTGTTAATGCACGGCCGCAGCCTTGCCACGGGAGATCCTCATGTACATTTTTCGCTGGGTCGTGTCGAAGGACCTGGACATGCGAGCCCTGGAGCAGCTGTCGTTAGTTTGCCGAGGCTTTTACATTTATGCAAGGTCAGCAACGTTTGCCACTTTTAAGTCTGTGTGCTAAGTTTATTTTTATTTTAAAACTATCAACATCATGAAACCTTTATGCAATGAACATCAGCACCCTTGTGTTATATTCACATATAACGAGTATAACGTGAAATCAACCACTAATGTACGGTCAATTAAAACACAATCCCGCAAGGAGCTGATGTGTTCATCTGACAGGTGTCATATTTGATTGAGAAGACATTTGATAATACTCAGACTGATTTAGGACCACCAAAAAAAAAAGGAATATTTTGAAGGTTGAGATTTAAGGCTTATGTCTTCTATACACGTGACAACCTCTGCCCATTTGTTTTATACCGCTTGTCCTCATCAGCAGTAAAGGACTAAAATAAAACGATTAACAGTGCTAAAGGTTGTTTTGATAGGGTTATAAGTTTTTAAAGATTGTCTCCTCAAGACCATTAAATCATGAACTAGTTTTTAATCATAATTTTTGCTTGTCCTTGTCATTTGTATGCGTGAATTTAAGGATATAATGTATGCAAGTTATTTCTTCTCATTGACGTTCACTCGTTGATATTTGCCTTTTCATTTGTGTTGTAGGGACACTGAGATTTGGCGGTCAGCCTGTCAAAGAGTGTGGGGGCGCAACTGCACCAAACTTGGACACTTCCTGTCCTGGAGGGAGATGTTCCTGCAGAGGCCCCGCGTCCGTTTCGATGGTATTTAGTTGCTGTCACTGGAATATTTTATTATTGTTTGTTTTTTTTTTATATATAATTTAACTCTCATTATGTCCCAACAGGTGTCTACATCAGCAAGACCTCGTACATTCGTCAAGGAGAACAATCTCTGGACGGATTCTATCGGCCTTGGCACCATGTCGACTTTTATAGGTAAGACTTGTTTTACTGGCAGTACGTTTGCTCTTCTCAATTATTGTACTGTGTGTGTTTTCAGGTATCTGCGCTTCTTCGCTGATGGCAGCGTGCTCATGCTCACCACACCTGAGGAGCCTCTCTCTATTGTACCTCGCTTACGCACTCAAAACGTTAGGTGAGGCCATACTGTGTGTGTTTGTGTGTGTGTCAAGACAGAGGTAACCAACCAATCCAGAGAATATTACACTTTTCATTTTATTGTTTGCCATGTTTTTATACAATTACTATGGCTTTGAGAGCAGGGATTCTCAACTTTTTGGGGTCCAGGAACCCTTGACCTGGGAGATATCCATTTTTTCCCCCAAAGGCATTTTCAGGAAACTGGTTTATTGCGTGGATGTCCAAAACTTTGGTGTTCTGATTGATTCCAACCTGACTTTTAACAATCAGATCAAATCAATCGCAAAAACTGCCTTCTACCATCTGAAAAACATATCTAGAGTCCAGTTTGTATGTCTCAAGCAGACCAGGAAAAGCTCATCCATGCTTTGACCTCAAGTAGACTTGACTACTGTAATGGTCTTCTGATTGGACTCTCCAAAAAGAGTACTAAACAGCTGCAGCCCATTCAGAATGCTGCAGCTCACGTTCTGACCAAAACAAAGCAGTCAGAGCATATAACTCCTTACATTGGCTTCCAGCCAGCTTTAGAATAGATTTTAAAGTTTTGCTACTTGTCTATAAATCACTAAATGATTTAGGTCCTGAATACATGAAAGAAATGCTTACGGAATACAAACCCAGTAGAGCGCTGAGATCGACTGCCTCAAGTCAAATAACGGAGTGCAGAGTCCAAAGCAAAAATGGTGAAGCAGCATTTAGCTATTACGCTGCACATTAATGGAATAAGTTGCCAACAGAGGTGAGTTCAGCCCCAAGTGTCAATGTTTTTAAATCCAGGTTGAAAACTCTTCTTTTTTTTCTCATGCTTTTTAGAATATTATCCACTTTTTGATCATATTACTTGCATTGAATGTGGTTTTATTTCTTTTTTAAATATTTAGTTTGTCATTTTTATTGTTTTTATCCTGTTTTTAAATGTTTTATCTCTTTGTTTTCAAATGCCTTTAATCATGTAAAGCACATTGAGCTACCTCGTGTATGAAATGTGCTATCCAAATAAATTTGCTTTGCTTTGCATTGCTTAATGAATTTGATATATTTGTCTTTATAACTTGCGAAATGGCTATGATGATGATATGAAATTAACATATTTATATTTAAACATTTCCTTGGAAAATATTCCTAAAGGTAAATATTGGAAACAGTTAATTACACTGTGCACAGTGACAATTCAAGATGGTAAGAATAAGGCACCCATATGTCACTGTCCAGACTTTCCTTTACACAGATTTGATTTCAGGTACTGTATTTTCCGCACTATAAGGCACACCTAAAAGCCTTTAATTTTCTCAAAAGCCGACGGTGCGCCTTATAATCCGGTGCGCCCTATATACGTATGGATCAATATTGAGCCTTTAGTGCAACTCCATCTAATGGATGCATAACGTAAACCCAGCCTCTACTGTAGCGTCTATTCTATGCGCCTTATAATGCGGTGCGCCTTATATATGGAAAAAAAAGTGTTAAAATGGGCCATTCATCGATGGTGCGCCTGATAGTGCAGAAAATACGGTATTTATTTTGGCATCTTGGTGCCAAGGAACTGTTGAACAGAGCTGAGTGTCTTTAATTCTGACAAATGTGGAGCTTAGCTTCAAGATTGTTGAGCAAAAACAAATGAAAAATTGCAAAAAACTTTTCATAAATGAAATAAATGTATTTTAAAAAGATATTTAAATTTGCAAAACTAACTAAAACAATAATTATAGGGAGAATATCATTTGTTTTTGTCATTGTAAGTTAATATCATACATGAGCTTTTAGGTTTTGGTTTAAAATTTATTTTGAATAAATACATGGATACACGACAGATTCAGAAGGTTGAAGAGTCCTTGGGGAATTGTGACGCTATTAGACAGCGTCGTCTGATTACGTTTTGCCACAAAACACGTGCAACCTGTTTTGGCTGCAACGTATTTGTAACAGAAACTGCAACTGATGCCTGGCTTCGCGAAACCCGCATTTCGGTTATTAATCTTGTGGGGAATATTTACAAAAATTGGCAACTGTCGAGAGTCTTAAAATGGTGGTGTTTCCCGCCGCAGAAGGCGGAATTGAAAGCAGACGAGTTTGTCTCGCTGACACAGGTGATTGAACAGTAAAGAAGTCTTGGAAAGCATTGTTAGAGTAATCATGGAATCAACAGCCGCACCCAAAAAAAAAAAATATTGGCGATGCAGCAGTTTAAAGCTTATCTGTCTATCAGTCACAAATCTGAACTGGATTTCCCCCCCAAGATAAATATATGAACACAGAAAGGCCACACGCCTTGAGGCATTTCACGAATGGTTATAGTGGACATTGTGAAGCATCTAACCTAGGAAGTATTATGTACTGTACTTCAAATTCTGTGGACTGTTATTTGATTTCTGGATGGTTGTTCATCTGTTAGTTAATATTTTCTAATGGTCATTTTAAAGTTTTTGTTACAAAATATTTATGGAGATCATTTTTTTCTTTCAATCTTCCACTAAAAATACCCTGCAAATACAACTAATACTGAAATGTAAAAAAAAAAATCAACAAATTTCCTCTAAATGCTAAGTAAAACTAGGTGAATTTAAAAAAAGAAAAGTCAAAATGAAAAAAAAAACGATAATGATGATAACCTTGGTAAGCTCATAGTCGATGAAATCCAGTTTCAGAATTTCAAGTGACATCTGTAGTCCTTTCGCAGATTGGATGCTGTCAAATTCGGCCACTTCCGTCTGTCCCAGGAGACCGACAATCAAACTAAAGTTTATGCTGTTGTCCGCAAGAGAAAGGAGGAGGTGAGAGCATTTCCGTACTTTGTAAGTTCAACAAGGAATATAGTTCTTGAATCAAGCATCACGTGTTATTTTAAAAAAAAAAAAAACAAACAAAACTGTCGACAGAAACATAATTTCCACAACATGTTGTCGTCACTTACGTCTGTTTACTTGTGTCCAGAAATCGTCGGAGATGCAAAAGAGTCGGTTCTGCAGGCGGAACCCTGCTCCCGAGGCTGAGCAAACCTTCCACGTAGGACTCCTTCTGTCCTCTGGGGGGCGTCAGAGTTTCAATAAACTGGCATGGATACACCACTCATGCCACATCACTTACAAGTAAGACCTACTCCACAAAAGTAAGGGGTGGGAATTTCTGGAAAACTTATTGCAGTAAGTTACCATGGGACGTTAAGATGAGAGGAATTTTGGAAATAGTCGAAAAATTGGAAAGGTATCGTGTTCAACGATAAATATAAAACATTGTTTTGTCATCCATCTGTCATCTGAGCTGCTTATCCTCACAACGGTCGCAGGAGCGCTGGAGCCAATCCCAGCTATCATTAGCATAGGCATAATAATACAATTAAAAAGCATGACATTTGCTGAAATCTACAGCTTTAAATTCCATTGAGTCCCTGTGGCAGGACTTGAAAATTGCTGTTCAGAGGTGGTCACCATCCCAACTGTAAGCTTAAGTTATTGGACGCAAATTTCATTGTGTAGGTGTGTAGAGAGACGCGCCACAATTTTGTAACCCAACACAGAAGAGGAAAATACAGAGTTAAAAGATATTTTAAAAAAATTTTTTTTTTAATGTTCTTATTCCAGGCTGACTGGGGAAACTGTTATCAGCGCATTTGACCTCAACAAGATGTACACGCCCTTCATATTTGGACGTGTCAAGAGTTATACGGCATTCTCAGAACAGCCACTCTAAGACACCCACCCGCGTGATCGTCAACGGAGACCACCGGTTCATCCGTCACTTTTAACAAGCAAGGTCAAAACAAAACACAATTATAAAAGTTCAAGCTGATCTTGTGATTTTCCAAAATGTTGCTGAGCGGTTGAAAACTTAATAAGCAGCCCCCACATGAATGTTCACACTGGTTTTGTCTCATACTGCACTTTCTCCTTCAAATAAACAGTGATTAATACTTTTTCATTTGACATTTTTAATCATGCATAGTACACACTGTCACATCATGAAATTATGAACAAGACACACGTCAGCTCTAAACCATAATCCTTTTTTCCCGAGAATTGAACATGGACGGATCAAATGGGATTTATAGAGGGAGTGGAAAAAGGTTTTAACTTCTGCTTCAATTCATTCAAGCCTCAGAAATGTAGGTGCAATGTCTGATTCGGATTGACGATGTTGGAAATCATTGGGGGGGGGGGGATTGTTTTTTAAAAAAGTTCTGAGGACTTAGCAGACATTATAGTTCGAATTCAATGCTTATATGATTGCTGTTATCGATCCCTCGTCATGTCACGCCACTCAGGATGAGACCTGAGCACAGAATCACTGTTAATGCTGATCCCGTGCCGATAATCCTATTCCAATACAAACATGACTGACGACAACAATGTCAGTCCAACTTTAGTGGCCCGAGTTTATCAATGAAATGTGATTTCAAAGAAGAGCAACATCTGGTTGAAGGAATAACAACGGGTGAAGTAACTGGTTTTTATTCAAAGAACCGTGTACAGTTTTTAAGTTTGATGCATTCATTGTGCAACAGGCTGAGCAAATTGTATGGAAATAATTTATAATGGGCCAGTGCGCTACACAAACAGGAAGTGCATCAGTTGTAAGTGCATCATTTTTGACTCTCAACTTCCTGCGTGAAATCAACCAAGAGTCTGCCTATACATCAGAGTGAATTTGCACACTTTGAGCATGAAATGTAATAAATATGTCACCACACATCAACTTCTTATGTAGCTAATTACTTTCTATTGCTGGTGATGTCATAACAAAAATATAGTCAAGTCAGGCACAGAGTGAACCAGCTGAGTGAGGCGGTGGTGGTTAACCAAATAAGTCCATGAAGGCAAGGCACCACATTAATAGAAATACTTCAAATAATGAAAATGTAATGCTGACTCTGATTGCACTATTAATAAATGAAATAACTCCAGTCCCCTTTTTGCTGAGTAACATTAAAAAGGAGTACTAAGAGATTTGTTTGTTTCACGTCAATGTGTCTACTGTGCAGATATTTGACCATAAGCATCTTGCACTGTCCTGGTCCCTCTACAGAGGACATACAGTATTTAGAGATTACGCAACAGCACAGGCAGGACGCAAGAAGTGCGCTCTTGTTACATACACATCAAGGGCAATCTGAAATGCTTGCGTGCTTCAAATTTACACCACGCTTCTGTGCACCATCTGCATAGAAAAGCCTCCTTAGTCAATATTGTTTAAATTGAACACACATGAAACATTTTACTCAATTCACTTCATGGCGCAAGTAGCAAAAACAAAGGAAGCTACAGATCTCGTCTGAATCGACTTTTCTTCTCGCCCCCTAGAAACCGGCAAACTCTGAGTGACATAAGAGCGAGGTCGGAGTCGTCAATATAGACTCAGTTTGTCTTTGTTTTGTGTACCGTGGTCGCTTTTGAGTGACCGTTGGTGGACAGGACGGCGCGGCCGTTCTGGAGCTCCCTCGTGTGCTTCTTGTAGGTCTGGTGAAGGACAAAAGAGGAGTTAAAAAGCTCGAAGATGATTCACATTCCACAGGAGGACACGAGAGAAATTTCTCTTTTAAAAAGTCTTTTCTCAAACACAGCTTGGCTGGTCCACCAATCTCAAAACAGTGTTCCCTTGCTGCAACGCGTTTCACTTTACACGACATCACTATTACACCTTTTTTTTTTTTTTTTTTGGTGTACCCCGCATCGTGTTCTGCGTCCCGATTGGCTAAGGGGCTTGAGGACCAATGCGGACTTGCCTTAAGTACCGGGGCTGCGGTATTTTGGCACACCAACACGACGTGTTGTGCCCGCATTGTGCAGTGGCGGTGGCCCCGGTACTGAGGGTGGGTGATTGCGGCGACCCCCGAATCCCGGTGCCGGACGAGCGCAACCAAGCTCAGAACAGTTCGCTGACGTTCATTGACCATGATTGTCAAGCCATCAAGTTTTAGAGATATCATTCGGTAACATTGGGTTGAAATAAGGTGAAGACTTAAGTTTATGGTTTAGGTTTTAGGGTTACTGTTGGCATTCGAGGAGTCAGGGTTGGCGTTCAGTTTGTAATTATGGGTTTTAGGGTTAGTGTTGCAGAACGGGCTTGGAGTTATGGTCTTAGGTTACAGGTTTTAAATTACATTTAGCGGTCATCTTTTTGGATTAAATTTGGATTTCATGTTAGGGTCAGGGTTTAGTTTCAGTTTACTTTGAAGTTCCTGGTGAAGGTTTTGGATTAGAATTTCAGGTTAAGATTGTGAGGTCTTTTTTTTTTTACATTTTTTTTAGCAGGGTTTAGGCTTAGTGAAGAAACGGGTCCAAGCAGGTTGGAACAGCTGGCGGAAGGTGTCTGCTGTGTTATGTGACAGAAGAGGCTCTGCTCGGACGAAGGGCAAAGTTTATAAAACAGTGATGGCCATGATGTACAGATTAGAGATGGTGGCACTGAAGAAACGACAGGAAGGAAGAACTTGAGGTAGCAGAAATGAAGATGTTGAGGTTCTCGGTTGGAGTGAGCAGGCTGGATAGGATTACAAATGAGCTCCTTAGAGGGACAGCCAAAGTTGGATGTTTTGGAAACAAAGTTCGAGAGAGCAGACTTTGATGGTTTGGACATGTCCAGAGGTGAGAGAGTGAGTCATAGGAGCGAGAGGAAGACCAAAGAAAAGGTTGATTGATGTTGTGAGGGAGGACATGAAGACTGTGGGTGTTAGTAAGGAAGATGCACAAGATGGGCTTAGATGGTGTGGCGACCCCGCAAGAAAAGGAGGAGTAAGGTTTAAGGTTATGAGGTTGGGTTTATAATTATGGTTCAGAGGGGTTTGTGTTTTGGTTTAGATTAGGATTATATTTTCTGGTCTGGGTTTAAGTCTCTGGTTTTGGGTTCGTGTTTTGTTTACCGTTTCAGGTTAGGATTTAGGTTCAGGTTTTAGGATTGCTGGGTAGGGTACAGGTTAAGGGTTTCAGGTAAGGGTTTAAATCAAATGGTTCATTTCTTTTCATCCATCCATTTCCTTTGTTGCTTATCCTCACGAGGGTCATGAGGAAGTGCTGGAACCTATCCCAGCTGTCAATGGGCAGGAGGTGGGGTACACCCTGAACTGGTTGCCAGCTAATCGCATGACACATTGAGGCAAACAGCTGCACTCACAATCACACTTAGGGGCAAATTTAAGAATGTCCAATTAATGTTGCATGTTTTTGGGATGTGGGAGGAAACCGTAGCACCTGGAGAAAACCCGCGCAGGCACGGGGAGAACATGCAAACTACACACAAGCGGGTCCGGGATTGAACCCTGGACCTCAGAACTGTGAGGGCAGAGCTTTACCAGCTGATCCACCGTGCCGCCCTCGTTTCTTTTCATTCAATAATAATAATAATAATTTGAAATTGGAGGGTGGGGGGGGTAATCAAGCTACTAATTTCAGTGTATTATTGAGCAATGGTAAGATATCACATGAACTGACCTGAATGTAGAAATTGGAGAAGAAGACGATGAGGGTGAACATGTATGTTATTTGGAAGTACAGCCATCCTAAGGGCAAACCGCACGGCCAGATGATGGCACACAGTGTCTGCAACACTGTTAGTACAAACTGGATCTGTGGGGGAGGGGGGGGGGGGTGTCACATGGCACACGCGTGTGTGAGTATATATACACATACACTGCAGTTAGAAGGTGACGAGAGACAATATTGATCTAAAGCCCAAAATATCTTTAATGGATGCACCAATGTCTTTTTCCTTCATCTGTGCACTTCCGAGAATAAAAGGTGATAAACATCTACTCCACAATGGAGATTCAAGGGCAAAACGTGCTCCCAAGTATTGGGAGCCGGAACACGCACGGGATGACGCGACATTTAGAGAAAGTGAGGGTACCAGCTGCAGCTGCGTGATGTACTTCTTCCACCAGAGGTACGGCCGCACGGCGGGGATGGCTGACAGGCCGTAGTACGAGTACATCACCACGTGGACGAAACTGTTGAGGCAAGGTCCAAAGTACGCTGGAAGACACACGGGAAAGGTGGAGGGTGAGTACCATCCAGGGCAAAAATCATCGTAATTCACTTTTATTTTGTACTACACACAATATACAAGATAACTGGAGGTCTGTATTTGCACGGTATCTGTGTATTACTGAATGTTACCACCATTCAGCCCAAGGGGGAAAAAAAAAAAGTGCAAAGTTCATCTATGAAAGAGTGAAGTTGAGTCCCATCACTCACAGTGACCGGAAGGAAGCCAGTTCATGACAAACCACCAGATGTTGAACATGCTGATGTGGTGGTAGACGTGCAGGAAGGTGATCTGGTGGTTGTTCTTTCGCAGGATGAAGAAAAAAGTGTCCATGAACTCAATGAGCTTGGAGAAGTAGTACCACCACAGGGCATTCATGACCTGAGGAGACATACAAAGGTCAGCGTGTGTCCTTGCCGCCGATTGGCATTTAAGAGCTCCCGGTTTATAACAGAAGGAAAAGAAATGTCATAGCAAAGACAATGGACATTGGAATAAAATTTAGATTCAACTGACGGGAGCTTAACTATTTGAATTTGTAGGTATTTGACTGGGATGTTATTTAAAAAAAAACATTTTAAATGACTGTGTCCTCTATTGCTTCTCAAATGATGCAAATTTCCCCACTCTGGGACTAATAAAAGTTATTTCATTTCATACCCTTTTAACAGCAAAGACAATGGACGATGCAATAAAATTTAGATTCAACTGACGGGAGCGTAACTATTTGAATTTGTAGGTATTTGACTGGGATGTTATTTAAAAAAAAACGTTTTAAATGACTGTGTCCTCTATTGCTGCTGAAATGATGCAAATTTCTCCACTGTGGGACTAATAAAAGTTATTTCATTTCATACACTTTTAACAGCAAAGACAATGGACGATGCAATAAAATTTAGATTCAACTGACGGGAGCGTAACTATTTGAATTTGTAGGTATTTGACTGGGATGTTATTTAAAAAAAAACGTTTTAAATGACTGTGTCCTCTATTGCTGCTGAAATGATGCAAATTTCTCCACTGTGGGACTAATAAAAGTTATTTCATTTCATACACTTTTAACAGTATTTTCCATTGGATAAACAGTAATGATAAGTGTATTTATTTGTTCCGTGTCACCATGAAAATGTATTAAAAGCAGCCGTTAAGCTTTTTTTATGGGGGGTGTGGTTGGGAATCACAATTTAAAACAATTTCTAGGAATCTAACATGTCTATCAGGCCTGCTTTCATACAAATTCCCCAAGGATGTGCTTTTTATTGGTAGGCCTCTCTGATCAAGTTCATTTTTTTTTTCATACTTTCAGGCATGCTATTTATTTCAAAATCTGCTTGGTAAAATGAGTGTATGCAATGATATATTCATGAATTGTGATGTTCATATTGTACTGAGCGGCCAGATGCATCGTCATCATTACAACGTTCCGTCTTTGCCATCGGCGGTGAATCACCAAAAGCACAAAAGCCAAACAAAAAGCAACACACACGGTCAAGATCAAGCGACGGATCATTTTACTGATAATGTCATTAACGGTAGCGATGAAAGGAAGTCAGAACATTGAGAGGTGGCACCTCGCAAGTGCACTATGACTCACTTACTTTATTATCCATTTCCGGTGCATTTTGTGAGTCCTGGCAGTAGAAGTCGTAGCTGCTGTCCCGCAGAGGAGAAACAAGCTGAGGACGGAGATGAACGATGAAGGCGTCATTTCATTATGCTAATATACAAATAAAAGATAGGAGAAACACAAGCATGCATGAACACGGACAATAACATGGGATCTGTTCAGTGTCGTATTGTGGTTACCCATCTTTTTCTATGGTGACAATTAATGCACAAACTATTACAAAATGATTCATTTTTTTTAACTGTTTTTCTGGCAGTATCTCATATTTGAAAGTTTATAAAGTATGAAATAGTATGCACAAAAAAATTGATACAATAAATGCCAAGGCTTTGAGAGAAAATCCTGGTTCCTGCCACATTTTCCAGAGAGCGCTGAATACATGAAACAAAATGAGACAAAGACACAATAGAGTGCACCACTGATAACACAAACTTGGAAAGAAAAAAAAAAAAAACAATTACGGAGGCATTGGAATATTTTCAAATACTGTACAAAAAAGGGGCTTCCAAATCCTTTCTTATACTCGTTTGATTGAGACTTCCTGTGGGCAAATGGAATCAACTCGGTTGAAAGTAGATGAAGTGTAATTTAATGCCTCATCAATAATGATCAACTGCCTTTTGCGGAAGAAGCAAAAGCTCGGGTTGTGTTGAATACATGAATGAACGCCAGTATTCATATATTTATAAGGGCCGGATGCAGTGCAGCTTGATTGCCTGTTACAACGACATTTTATAAATAATGACAGTGAATCACTTCTGATAGTAATCAAAGCGTGTACCGTGTACTTTGATTCCAATCAGATGATATGAAGCACAGGGTTGGATGAACCTTATGCAACTTATGCAGTGCTGAAGGGGGTCAGGAAGTCAGCCGGCAGAGGAGGAGACACACTTGAGTCAGACGTGTGAACAAGCCGGCTTACATCAAATCATTTAACCTTATCATGAACATTCTGTCAGTGATGTTCATTTGGGCTACCATCCCATAATAGCTCATATGCAACCGTTCCCATATGAACAGGTAGTCTTTGGTCCAAGCTATTTATTTGATTAACAAGCACACGTTTTTATTGAATTTTTTGCTGTTCTGTTCATCTGTTGTAATGCCGTTACTGCCAGCCTATAAGCTGCGACTTTCTTCACACGCTTTCAACCCTGCAGTTCATGCAGCTAATTTGTGCATTTTTTCTAACAGCCGCAAGGGGGCACTCGAGCGAAACGGAATATATGTGCCAAGGAAGTGACTTTTACCAGTCTGGCCCTGTTAGCGTGTTACTGCCGTGTGGTTTTTTTTTTTTTAACCGGCCCTGTTAGCGCGGCGCTAGCGTTAGTGTTAAACACTGTGTCTTTCTTTGTAACTATCTCATGTGGGCACTTGCGGCTTTTACACAGCTGTGGTGTGTGTATGTACCAAATGGTATTTCCTTTACAAATGTACTGGGTGAGGTTTATAACCAGGTGCGATCTGTAGACCGGGAATTACGGTACATCCATGCAGTAGAACTGCAAGTTAACAAACATCTTTATGAGCTATTACTTAAAAGATCTCCCCTTCCCCTCCCCTTCACCTTCACCTTCCCCTTCCCCTTCCCCTTCCATCGGTTAGCCGAGGTCAGGTCATGGAAGCAGTAGCTTTAGCAGTGACGCCCAGACTTCCCTCTCCCCAGCTACTTCATCCAGCTCTTCCGGGAGTGATCCCGAGGCGTTCCCAGGCCATCCGAGAGATGTAGTCTTTCCACTGTTTCCTGTGTTGTCCCTGGGGTCTCTCTCCGGTGGGATTTGACAGGAACACCTTACTTGGGAGGCGTCTGGGAGGCATTTGTATCAGATGCCCAAGCCACCTCATCTGGCTCTTCTCAATGGGGAGGAATAGCCGCTCTACTTTGAGCCCCTGGATGACCGAATTTCTCACCAAACCTGGAAGGGAGACACCGGACACCCCGAGGAGGAAACTAATTTTGGCTGCTTGTATCTGGGATCTTGTTCTTTTGGTCACGACCCACAGCCCGTTATCGTAGGTGTGGGTAGGAACGTAGATCAACCAGTAAATTGAGAGCTTCGCCCTTCGGCTTAACTTCTTAACCACAACTGACCGATACAAAGGCCGCATCAGTGCAGACGCCGCACCAATCCACCTGACACTCTCCCATTCCATTCTTTTCTCACTGGTGAACAAGATACTTGAACTCCTCCACTTGGGGCAGGATCTCATCCCTGACCTGGAGACGGCACGCCACCCTTTTCCGACTGAGGATCATGGTCTCAGATTTGGAGGTGCTGATTCTTATTCCAGCCACTTCACACTCATGTGTGAACTGCTCCAGTGAAAGTTGGAGATCACGGCTTGGTGAAACCAACAGAACCCCATCAGCTAAAAGCAAGTATCCAATACTGAGGCTACCAAATCGGAGACCCTCTATGCCTCGGCTGCGCTGGAAAATTCTGTTCGTAAATGTTAGGAACAGAATTGGTGACAAAGGGCAGCCTTGGCGGACTCCAACCCTCACCGGAAAGGAGTGTGACTTACTGACAACCTTGAGAGCTACCACTCTTACTTAGGCTTCTACGATAGATTCTTTTTTCAAATCCATTATTCCCCTGATTATTGCATTACCTGCAACATTAAACATGTCACGCATGTGATGTGCAGTTATTACCGTTGTCCACTTGGGAAACCATTTTCACATTGCACATTAAAATACGAGTGACTTGAGTGTGTGTGGCTTAAAGGGTCTGGGCCCTGCTGAGTGACACGGAGGACAGTGAATATGAGTGTACAGTTGGCTGTCGTGAGCTCAAGGTTATTACCTGGCTGTTATCTGGCTAACCATCAGCCATTCGATGCGTTAAATGCCTGTGTGCCTGTTATTGGTGTAGCAGCTCATTTATTAATGAGCTTATTCCTTTTTTATTGTTACCATTTCTTCCGTAAAGTGATTGGAAGTACACTGTCGGCTGTTCCTATCCTTGACCACTTGTGCGGGTGTTACAATACGTTCATGGCGATCATCTCGACGTGCCTTTGCGGTGGGTCCGTTGTGCTCTGCAGCAGACATGTTGGACTTTATCTTCTTTTTTAACTGTGAAATGATCCCAGACTTTGGACATTCTCTGTTGTTGACGTACTGTTTCCTCCTGGCTCCCTGACATGGTGCCAACTTGGCTAGCGGTACGGAGTCGTGCTTACGTTTGCAGGATCATTAGTCCGTGTGAAAAAAAAAATCTCTAAAGCTCCAAGTGAGAGATTTTGCTGTTTTTGTATGTAAATTACTCGGGTTACTCTTAATTATTTCAGCCCGACTGTACGTGCTACAAATGTTCAATTTTAAACTCGTTCACTGCCAGCTTTCCCACTTAAAAATGGATGATCTGACTTCGAAAGCTGTCAGTGGCAGTGAATGTGTGTTAAGTCTACTTTTTGCATACTCTATTGGTCAAAATGACAATGACAAAGTAAAAAGCAAGAGAGTCTGCTGAATTCTGTTCTTGCTCAGAAAACACATGACCTTAATTCGTGGTTACAAATAACGACTGAGTGGGGAAGGATGGCTCACAAGAAACCCAGGAAGTGATACCCGTGGGTGTGTCTTGTTTAATTTCTACGAGATTACGACCTAAATATCTTTTCTCTCACAGTCTGTGGTGATTAGGCTCCATGCTTTGGAGGCTGGGGTCTGAGCATGACTTCCCGGAGTTGGTTGCCTGACAACATGCCCCCTGCCATCAGATAGTCTGATTGATTTTAGCATGGATTAGAATAAAAAAATCAATAGTTAACTGACACAATAGGGTTTGAGCGAGTATGTAACATAATTCCCTCATCCTCTGCAATGGTTTGCCGCGCCCCCATTGCCGCGATCGCGTACCTGGTAGAACATGGAGAGCGAGAGGAGTGTCAGGCCCACGTTGTACAACACGAGGAGGCCTTTGCACGAGTACGCCTGCCTGTGTCTCATGTACTTGGGCCCGGTCCACACCAACACAATGTACACCAAGGTGAGGGCAAAGGTCGTTGAGTAGCTGTCGAGCAGCAGCCAACCCCGCACCCGCTGATCTGAAATAGTGAGGTCATAGATAAGGTTAGATCAGATCATCAATGACATTAACAACTACGTGACAACATAATGAAGCTCCCTATCGGCCGAGCTGAAAATCTGTATTCATTACAAAAGTTGCATTTTAATCAAGACAAAACTGAAAGATGGCAACAATGTATTAACATACCTCTGGGACCCAACCATGACTCCAAGAAGGTGTTGAATTTGTGATCCAAGGCCTCCATGTGTCACCTGAAAGTCCGAAAGCGTCGACAAAAGCGAAAAATTGTAATGTTAAAGCCAAATGGTAACCGAGTCTGTACTGTGTTACGGTCTAAACGTAGGGGATTACAAATATCTGAGCAATGCTGTGATACACCGTGGCGTATTAACCAGCAATTCATCGCCACTCCCTTGCATTTAGAAATCACTGAGCAAAGCGTTATATATTTTTTTTAATGATGTTTCAAAGACATGAAAGATTCCTAACATCAGATTTAGCGGATTCTACGAAGAATCTCCATTTCTAGTCTGGTCCGTAAACGGAGTTAAAATATTTACCTAAACATAAAATACGTTTATAGAATAATGTGCTGTGCAAAGCGAAACAGAAAAACCATAACGCTTTAAAAAAGCTACTTAGCATAAATAAAGATGTGGACAAATATTACAATTTGCCGTGAAGCCGCAACGCAAACAGGTGCCAAAAGCCGAAGTTCTCCAATGGCACCACTAGGAAAAGGAGCAATTGAAAGAAAATTGTGTAAACGTAACATGTATTCATAAAAGTCTTTATTAGACGCCGATACAAAGGTCTCAAGTCTCTCTCTCTCTATCTTGTGCTTTCTAGCTTTGCTGGATATGCCAACTCAAGTTGAGGAAGTGAACTGTCGTATTTGTGTTCAGTCAACCAGATCGCTGAAAATGAAACACAGATGCCAGCACCTTTCTAAAACTATTTTGACAAATGTCTGCCATTTTACGGCAAGGAAACGACACTTTTGTGCCCTGTTACAGTACCACAACCAGCTGACATTCTTGCCGTTGAGGTGATTATCGCACTTTCTTAGTATCTGCCACAAATGTTTGCCCAATGGTTTAAAACAAAATTCCAGCGCCACATTGTCTCCAGATACACGTCCCAATCGACACAGCACCACTATTTATTATTACTTTATATTTATATATATATATATATATTTTTTTTTATACACAGAGAGTTTATGGTCTGTTTGGCTCGGGACAGATTTGTGCGGGTCAGAGGTCATATTCAGATTAAAGGCATAGAAGGGTTAAACAGATTACAACTACCTTGGATTGAAGCGGCACAAAACCTGAGTTGAGGGTTATTAAATCCGACGAAAAAAGGAAAATTTAATCCACGTGCGGCATCTGCACGCAGACATATGACATTGAAATATCTCTCGGCGATCAATCGGAGCGCAGCGGTGACTTTATCTGCTTTTAGATTGATGTATTCATCGTCATGTATGATAAATAGTTAATTATCTATCATCACAGGCCATTATATAAAATATCATTGCATCGAAATTGATTGGGATTCTGGTACACAATACAGCTAATTATGATCAAGTCTTGTGCACAGTCATCAGACCCCATTTAATGTGATTATAATGACATCCACATTTGTGCATTTTAAGAGCATTAGAATTATTTCAGTGCAATGTACTGTGTGCTAAAATTCATCTTTCCGGCCTATCCTAGCTGACTTGGGAGTGAGATGCTGGGCACCAATTGTAGGGTACAAATAGTCAATCAATTTACACCCACGGTCACATATCTGGATAATTGAGAGGGCTCTCTTTTTGTAGACATAGCCTTAATTTCGTGCAAATGTAGTGTTTGCCAATTTGCGTGGGCATCTCAGCGCAGCGAAGGGGACTCCTTCCTTCGACGCGCACGCCCGGCGGAGTGACAATTTGGTGGCAGAAAGTCGGCCACGATCGGAACTGCCGGGACGCACCGGTCTACTAAGTTACTGACACCGGTCTAACGCGCCCCTTGTGCGGAGCTGTGCCACAGACGGTTCCAGATGTACATGGGGCACAAAAATAGGGCTCTTTGTTATGTGGATGTGATAATATCAAAGCACGCCAAGTCAAATATCCATGTTAATTGGGAAGGCTGGCACCAAATGAGTTTTTAACAAGATGTGTATTTTGCATGAGGTATGAATTAAAAAAATTTGCATCATAGCAATTTTGGAGTCGCAGAACATCAAAGTTCAAATTAAAAATACGGACACTTGCGTATTCTAAAATAATTGATGCACGTGAATTTAATTAATGTCCACTATATCTCATGGAACACTATGCTGAGCTGTTAAATAATTGTAGTAAAGTTAAAAGTCACTGCTGAAGCCTGTAATGCCATATTTAGCGTTGTGATTATCATTTGCATCACTGCCAAATTCAGTTGCAACTATCACCCAAAAACGCAGCTTGTCCCAACACTCTTGTCCACTTATCACTATAAAATGTTGAGACGTCCATTTAATTAAAGCAAGCTTTGAAGTCATGTGGCGTTCATTGACTAAATTTCAAAGGGGGACTTTGTTGCAAAAGCCGACATGACAGCACTTGAGCTGACCCTAAACGCGACCTTCGCTCCACGGAAGGCACACTCAGCTCTCAAGCATCTCACACGGGTCGCGTGAAGTTTACACAAGCATCAGCCGAAGTGACAAAAGTGACGAAGGTTAACACTCACCATAAAGTCAAAGCTCCCGCAGACCAACACAAGAAAGTGGACGCGACACGGACTGTGCACTCACTCGCTGTCTCTCTCTCGCTCGCTCGCTCTCTTTTTTTTTTTTTTTTTTCAATGTTTTTGATGAAGAAATATGTTCAGAAAGACCACAGCATTCAAGTGTGGTTCGCGAGCCGGTGCGGAGCAGAGTGGAGCCACTTGCCGGTATCTCTCGCTCAGTGACTCCCGACAGTGGAAGGGAGACCAAAGAGACCAGACAGACGCTCGCGCACGTACAGGAAGTCACGTGGCTCCGCGCATCAACGGACATCAAGGTAGCCGGCTCGACACATGTTGCAAAGTTGCTGTGGACTACAAAAATGGCGGCATTATTAACAGCATACGTCATTAGTTTCCACAGGCGTTTCATGACTGTGAACGCTAAATACGCCATTTTTTGAATACGAATGGAAGAAAGGATGGCTTGTTCCTTTTAAAATGTTCAGAACTACATTTAAAGGTTTTACACAACCTATACCCAACTAACATCTATATTTCACGTTTTCTTGAAATGTTCTTTTTGCAAAACTCATTCTGAAACTTTCTGACATATTTTATTTATCCTTTTAGTGATAAATTTTGGAAAGAAATAGAAAAATATTTTTTGTAGAATAATCCATCGTAGATCCAATTGTTTATTTCAGAAGAAAAATATAAGAAATATATACGTATAACATTTTACGAGTTGAAAGATAAAAAAAATGGACAAAATTATTAACTTATATAGTTTGCTAGGTAAATACACCCATTCACAAATCCAAATTTCTAAATCAACTCCAGTATTAAAATTATTCTGAATTGGATTGATTGGTCGTACATTATACTGTTCTATGTTCAGTAAAAAATAAATAAATATATAAATACACACTGCGACCTCTAACGCATCATTAAAAGTGAGATAAAATATTATTTAATGGTATGGAACCAAAAATAATCAGCAAAGCATTTATTCATTGGGCAAACATGCAAAATATAATCATGGGCTTTTTAATAGGAGCAGTACGAGGTGTGAGCAGCTGTGAGGTTCGGGGTTCGAATCCGGGCTTCCTGTGTAGAGTTTCCATGTTAACATGCAAAGGGACAGTTCTCCTTTGTGGTTTCACATGTTTTCTCCACACGTTTGGCTTCTGCTGCCTTTTGATCTTGATGCAAAATCATCTCTGTATTTTACATTTGTTTCTCCCCAGCCTGCATCTCTTCGACAAAGGGCGACTCAATAATGGGGAGCAACTATATTTCTTTTCACATTTTTTTTAATATGTCTTTGGGGCACGTTGCCGCCCTCTCAGCAAAGTTCCACTGTGTGGCTGCACTTAATACACATGCCAGAAACGGTAATGACGAAACCAACGATTGTTATCACTGGAAAATAATTACATGGACTTCATGATGGCTCGTAAAAATAGTTGGATCTCTGGATGAGTGCCTTGTTATGCTTGTTGTGCTATGTTGTTCTTTGTTCCTTGTTTTTTGTTCTGAATGTTGTAACAGGGCAGCACCGACTGCCGGAGAAAAAAAATCTATGTGTTTTTACACACTTGGCCATTAAAGCTGATTCTGATTCTGATTGTCACTCATCAAGTGAGAAATATAACAGGAAGTCTTTTCTTTAAATATCTTTTGTTTTGTTCTTTTCTGAAAATGAGCCTGTGAGAATGTCCTTCTCAATTTTGCCAAGTTGTGAAGTCATAATTGGGATCAGGCATTTTCAACAGCCGGTCTATGCTGCCTGCATCACATCTCATCGGAGTCAGTGTGTAAGCAGAGCTGCATTCCATTTTGTTTTCTATATAGTTAATCTTAACTAACAGCTTAAAAGCTTCTGATAAGCAAATCGTATTTGATTGCCTGGCGAAGACGCCGAGGGCACACTCATGGACAACGGGTTGAGACTTGGATGCCTCCACAAGTCAAAATGATTGTTTGAGTGACGGATAGCACATCTAAAGCTAGCACCTATTGGAGCAAAATAAACATGAGCAAGGTACAAGGACACATTGACCCTAACATGGGCAAAGGTTAAGTACTGCGCAAGAAAAGAGGATGAGTTTGTCAGGTTTTGTCTATGCTTTGTTTATGTCTATGCTGTTTTGTCTACTGCTTCCATCTAGTGGATAATAAGGGCTCAGCATTACACGAAGGGTCACTAATAATAAGGTGCTTTCATTTTATTTTAATTTTTTCCCCACCTGTAGTAAAAGAAACATGTGACAGGACGTCTGTAAATATGTTACATCTTCCATGGAACGATTAGACGTAAAATCAATGAGGGGCTGCCAGAGAGGCCTTTTGGTTTGGTTTGACGTGCTTACTCAGTGTGGACCGGATTATTTCGATTGATTTAGTTAATACAACAATAACAGTTTTTTCTTTCTGTTATTGTGAGTTTTGAATGGGTTCACACAAAATTCAAATAATTGTGCTTTTTCTTCCACATGTTGGCCAACCCACCATTCAGGGCCTTAAACAGATGTGCCATCCATCCATCCATCCATCCATTTTCTTAGCCGCTTATCCTCATGAGGGTCATGGGAGTGCTGGACCCTATCCCAGCTGTCAACGGCAGGAGGTGGGGTACACCCTGAACTGGTTGCCAGCCAATCGCGGGGTACATCGAGACAAACAGCCGCACTCACAATCACATCTAGGGGCAATTTAGAGTGTCCGATTAATGTTGCATGTTTTTGGAATGTGGGAGGAAACCGGAGTGCCCAGAGAAAACCCACACAGGCATGGGGAGAACATGCAAACTCCACACAGGCGGGGCCGGGATTAAACCCGGGACCTAAGAACTGTAAGCCCAACGCTTTCCATCTGAACCACCGTGGCATCCTACCATTTATCGTCTATGTCAAATTATGGATTCAACTTGTTTGTTCAGTGGGAGGACAATGATCAGGATGAATTTTGGAGAACTCCTCTTTACAAAACTGTTGCAGTTCAGTCGGATTCCTGGCTTGTCTCGTCTCGTCTGGTCTGATCTGCTCTCTTGAGCTCATGCCGCAGCACCTCAATTGGTTTCAGGATCGGAGTTTGACTGGACCATTTCAGAACACATTTCTCATGTTAACTGGCATCTGTGTTTTGGATCATTGTACTGTTGCAATACCCATCGTCTTTTCAACTGATGAACAGATGGTCTCAAGGTCTTCTGCACAATATCTTGGTCAACTGAATTGATTTCTCCATTGATAACAGCAAGCTGTCCAGGCCCCAAGGAAGCAAGCACACGCATGTCATGATACCCTTCACCATGTTTCACAGTTGGGAAAAGATTTTGAAGTTGGTGTGCTGGTGTGTTCCGCCTCCCACTTAGTTTCATCTGTCCACAGAATATTTTGTATTCAAAAATCCAAATGTCCAGCAATATTATTTTTAGAAAGCCAAAACATGCTACTTGTTCTCCCATTCTTGTTTGTTTCACGGATGGGAAATTTGACAACAGTGACCTTGGCAAGTGCCTGTAATTTCTTTTAAGTGTTCACTTGACACCGGAGTTCTTTTTTGTCTTATTGACCATTCAACGCCAGTGATTCCCAAACATTAGTATCCCGTGAGCTCTCTTCAGGTGTGCCGTGGGAAGTTATCCAATTTTGTGTAATTGCTAAAAAAAACATTTATTCTAAGAAATAATGTATCTTTATTCATCTATTTATGCCAGTGAGGCACAATGACAGACACAACAACAACAAAAAAATCCTCTTCTATTAGATGGAAGGAAGTACATAGAGTAATTCATCGATGAATTTTTGCTGACATTTACTTTTGTTGGTGTGCCGTGGGATTTTTCAATTGTAAAATATGTGCCTTGGCTCTATAAAGGTTGGAAATCAGTGTTCTACGCAATGTTCTTGCAGTCATCTTTACAATATGGTCATTCTTTGGAAACAAAGGAAAGCAAAGCAAATTTATTTGTATAGCGCATTTCATACACAAGGTAACTCAATGTGCTTCACATGATTAAAGGAATTTGAAAACAAAGAGATAAACCATTTAAAATGGGATAAAAACAATAAAAATAGACAAAATCTTAAAAAAGACAAAACCGCATACAGTGCAAGTAATATGATTAAAAAGTGGATATATTCTAAAAAGGATGAGAAAAAAAAAAGAGTTTTCAACCTGGATTTAAATATGTTCACACTTGGAGCTGACCTCACTTCTGTTGGCAACTTATTTCCATTTCTGTGCAGTGTAATAGCTAAATGCTGCTTCACCATGTTTGCTTTGGACTCTGCACTCCACTATTTGACCTGAGTCAGTCAATCTCAGAGCTCTTACTGTCTTTGTATTCCGTAAGCATTTCTTTCATGTATTAAGGACCTAAATCATTTAGCGATTCATAGACCAGTAGCAGAACTTTAAAATCTGTTCTAAAAATGACTGGAAGCCAGTGCAAGGACTTTAGGATTGTAGTTATATGCTGTGACCACCTTGTTTTGGTCAGAACGCGAGCTGCAGCTGTTTAATACTCTTTTTTGGGAGTCCAGTCAAAAGACCCTTACAGTAGTCAAGTCTACTTGAGATAAAAGCACGGATGGGCTTCTCCTGGTCTGCTTGACACATATGAGTAGCTACAGTGCTGAACTTTTTCAATTTAAAGACAATTGTCTAACCACGGGCTGATGAACAATACTTTTACAGACATGTAACTTTTTCAGTTTTATACTAATGAGTACATAAAATACTGACATCAAAATAATTGAGATGCTATGGCAGGAACTGAAAAGAGAGCAAGCCACACCAGACATCCTAGGAATCTAGATCAAGTGTATTTTCTTAAGATCCTAATCGTTGTGTACATCTGAGCTACAATACAGGAAATATTTGGTTGAGGTTATTGCTGCCAAAAAATAGTCATCCAGTTATTAAATTCAAGGGTTCACTTACTCCCCCTCATCCTGATTGTTTACATTTTATCTTCAATAAAGTATAAAAACGTTTGCATTACTATTATTGTAATTTTAATGATCAAACACTTAATGTCCAATTTCCGTAGAAATTGAAGAAATTCCACAGTGTTCACATACTTTCTCCTCGCACTGCAGCTAAAAACAGTCACTGAAATGACATTGGGTCTCAGACTCTCAGGTAACACAAGTCACTGCTGGGAGGAAAATGGATTAGCTCAGGAGAAAAAAAAAAAACAAGCAGAGGTGTCATCCAGATTTATTTGAAGCAGTAACACAACGTAAACCACCTCCACTTGAAATGCCTGCAACTATGATTCTGAGTAAAGCATGACATCCTGGAAGAATTATACAGATTGTTTTCCAAAAGGAACAGAAACCTTACACGGATGCACAAAGACAGTGCGCAGTGTTAATGTAGCAAAGAGCTGCAGTACAGTATTAACAGTAGAGGAAAAAAAAAAGATACTACTGTACAACTCTTTGCTACATTTCCATTTCCAGATATTTCCAGAGAAAAATAAATACACCATTTCTATGACATAACCTTTAGGGAAAGCCCCTTTACCTTGTTTTAACCCTTTTAAAAATATTTCCAGTCATAAAATCTGATACAGTATATGTACAGTACATGAGATTGCTGCAGATGTGTTTTGTTTTTAAAAATAGTGTTTTATCACATATTTTTTAAAAGGGGACCGATTTAAACTTGAGCCACATATTTTGGTCGGTGCCAGGGCAATTGAAGTTTCTCACTTGACCTTGTTGACTGGATTCCCAATGAGCTCTGGGCATTGTTCTTTGCCCCTGGCAATCCTGTTGCACCTCACGAAGAGGTCGTAGTTGATCTTGTCACTGATGACGCTGTCCTGCTTGTACTCAGGGTGCTCGGCCACAAACTCCCGCATCCACTTGGCCATTGTCATCAGCTCGCCTGGACAGCAAAACTGAGAGTGAGGCTGACAGAGTCAAAACCTCCAAACATTCAACTTGTGGTCGAGATGTGTAGAGTTAAAATGTACCTGAGGCGCGCTTCTTGATAAGCTTCAGGTAATTCAAAATGGTGCACCTCGTGTCCACATCAACCTCCATGTTCTCCAGATAGCAATTAAGGATGGGGATGAGCCCCTGAAAAACTCCCTCCTAGTTATTCCAAAATAAAGAACCAATCAGAGGAAACTTAGTAAGAATTATATACAGCAGGGGTACTCGATAAACAACACATAAAGTATAAACACAAAGCTTAAACATGGGATATTTTCATTGTTGGGTGCTCTTGAAGACAAGCTGAGTAAATATAAAACAAAAGACATTATAGAGATTGAATGTTTCCACAGATGTTTTGTCCTGGCTCTGCCAGTTGCCTGAACTGGAAGGATGTACTTCCTCTTGTTTTGCCAGTTGAAAAAGGTGGTTGCTTATAATACTTATATTACAGCATTATGTGGCCTGACCTAACTCAATAAATGGGCCCTTGACTCATTGGAAAAAAAAAAAATGTTGTGTGGCCCTTCAAAATTTGTAATTGAGTACTGTTGATATAAAGTGGCCTCACAATTTGCAGCGGAAATGACTGAGCCCGACTCCAAGCAGAATCCGTTAGAAGTCGATACTCCCCCACAAGATGGCGGCAACGCACAAAATTAAGCGCCTCAACGCCCCAACACAATTCCTTGGCACCAAGCTGCTACAAGTATGGTGCCACAATGATGCTTTTTTTTTTTTTTTTTTTTTTTTTTTTAGGAGTGCTTTGCCCTGAGCTCAAAAACTCTGAATAGAAATCCCAACAAATAGTAGGAGAGGCAAAGACAAAGTCAAACCAGTAAATACCTGAATCTGGGTGTGTAGAGCAAATGTATTTGAAGAACACTGTAGTCTACCTTTCAAAATTTGTATTGTATTACCGAGTAAGTAGAGCAATGAAGGTCTCATTGTACTGTCATCCACTTATGTTTATTGGCCGAGGGCGGCATGGTGGAAAAACTGGTTAGCACATCTGTTCTGGGGACTTGGGTTCCAGCCTCGCTTGTGTGGAGTTTGCATGTAGTCCACTTTTCTCCCACCTCACAAAAACGTGCATCGTAGGTTAACTGAGGACTCTAAAACTGCTCATGTGTTCGAACAGTTGTTTGCTCATATGTGCCTTACAATTTGCTGGTGGCCAGTTCAGGGTGTACATCACCTCTCGCTCAGAATTAGCTGGGATAGGCTCCTAGCGAGGATAAGCACTACGGAAAATGTACTGATGACATGAGAATTTTTTTGGTTTAAGGCTAATCATGTCCCTTTATTGTGTTGAAACCATTTGTCGTGTCTCATAAGTACATACATACATTCCAGAAGGTGCCAACACTGACGTTACTTCATCAACGTATTGTAGTACGTCGTGCGGTTGTGTGCAGCATTTTGGCTAGGTTCTGTACGAAAGGCAGGAAAATGAATGTCTGCTTGACAGTTACGGTTCTGATGTGGCAAGTTTGTGGAATCGCTGCATAAAAGAGGCTACAGATTCTGTGATTCCACATGCGGTTATGTGGGAGATGCCCCTTACTTTTCCATTGATGATATTGTCGATGCTCATTAGCGTGTACTCCTCGTTAGCTCCGTCAATCTCCAACCCGTTCTGGGCCGAAGATGTGCCGTCCTGGGCCGAGGAGGTGCCATCCAGGCCTGGGTTGCATCCTGTTTGCGGGCAAATGTTTTAATGTGCAACTGCTCCCTCCTAAACACACAAACATCACACGGTCGTTTCAGGTCACCTTTGAAAATATCCTTTCTGAAGTAGAACATTCCTTCCTGTACGGCATTCCTCTTTTGTGCCACTTTCAGGTTTTCATCCACCTGTTGATTAAAAAAAAAAAAAAAAAGTCTGCATTAAATCACAGCAAAGCAAAGCAAAGCAAATTTATTTGTATAGCGCATTTCCCACACAAGGTAACTCAATGTGCTTCACACGATTAAAAGCATTTGAAAACAAAGAGATAAAACATTGAGAAAGGGGATAAAAACAATAAAAAAAGACAAACAAAATATGTATATTAAAAAAAAGACAGTTAAAACCGCATACAGTGCGAGTAATATGATCAAAAAGTGGATATATTCTAAAAAACACGAGAAAAAAAGAAGAGTCTTCAACTTGGATTTAAAAACATTCACACTTGGGGCTGACCTCACCTATGTTGCCAACTTATACCATTTATGTGCAACATAATAGCTAAATGCTGCTTCACCATGATTGCTTTCGACTCTCCACTCCAGTATTTGACCCGAGTCAGTCGATCTCAGAGCTCTACTGGGTTTGTATTCCGTAAGCATTTCTTTCAAGTATTTAGGACCTAAATCATTTAGTGATTTAAAGACCAGTAGCAGAACTTTAAAATCTATTCTAAAGCTGACTGCAAGCCAGTGCAAGGACATTAGGATTGGAGTTACTGTATATGCTCTGACCGCTTTGTTTAGGTCAGAATCCGACCTGCAGCATTCTGAATGAGCTTCAGTTGTTTAATAGAGTCCAATCAGAAGACCATTACAGTAGTCAAGTCTACTTGAGATAAAAGCATGGATGAGCTTTTCCTGGTCTGAAACCACAAACAGAGAGCAATAATACCCTAAATCCACTCATTCAACCAAGACAATCCTTCACCTTGGATAAAGGGATGAGGAAGTCCAGTTTGTAGGACAAGATCACTCTAGTGAGCAGGACGACAAAGACGACATAGGCCGCATTCTCGAAATCAGTGAGCTGCACCTGGGAAGTAAAACGTGTCCTGTGTGAGCGCTCATCATTTCACGCCGATCAGATGTAAAGCTCCACTGCTTACCTCCATTGGGCGGAACTCAACTCTCCAACCAATGTCTGAGTTGGGAGGAGGTGGTTTGAACCTCATCGTCTGCCAGTTAGTGGACTGGAGGTTCTGTCAAACGTTACCAAGAAGGCTAAGTCTCAAGTACCAATGCCGGGAAAATAAGCTCACCTCAAAGTGGTCCGACTCGTTCTCGTCATCCTGGTGTAATTTCTCTTCATAGGTGCACAGCGGATCTCTGATGAAGAGGTGAGCAATGTGCTGGGCCAGTAGTTTGTCAATTCCTACACAAGATTCCCGTACATCAGCTGAAGAAGACCTTACCTTGAGACTGTAATTTACTCAAAATGTGTACACTGAATACCTGCACCCAGCAGCTGCTTGTAGATGTCCTCGTCTATTGTCAAATCGATGTCATTGTACTTGTCGCCACATTTAGACAAGTAGCTGTCGATGGAGTCATATCTCGACTTGAAGATTCGATATTTGTTGTTTTTTAAAGGCTTTAGCGGAAGAACAAGCGGTTATACACCTGATACTCTTAAGACTGTTAAAAGTTTGAGGATTTGCCTACATAGATTTTACAAGAAATACAAAAATCAAACAATTCTATATGGTGATTGTAAATAATAGTTTAAAAAAACTATACCTGAGGAATCACTATTTTAACGAATTTTAGTAAAAATCCCAACTAATAGAACTGAAGCGTCAATTGATGTCTTCATGAGGAAGATATGCTCAAGTGCAAAGTGTAGTGTGGTGTCGTCTGCGTGGCTCACCTTCAGTCCACGTTCCTCCTGTGTCCTGTCATCCACTGAGGCAGAAATAACCCCCCAGCGACAATCGATGTCTGACACGTGGCCCCTGTAGAAGGGGGAGGCCGCGCTCAGAGCCATCTGCATGCACACAGCCGTAATGGTACTCAGCGGGGGCAGCGTTTAAATCATTAGAGCCACAATACATTGTTGAGCCCCGTGGGGATTGCTTTTTTGTTTGTGTTTTTTTTTTTTTTTTAAAGCAACAGTAAAGTGACTTCAGAGTCGAACAATTTGGAAAATGAAAATGTTCTGGAAAATAGGCCTCAGATGTCAAACAAAACTTGGTTTAAATCTTTCATATTTCCTGAGCTCAATACTCCGTAAAGCCCTTTTGCGTAAGTCGTAGTAAGTATCAATAACTGGGTCATTTTTTCATCAACTGGTTACCTGTTCATTAAGTAGTTGTATGACAATATTTAATAGTAGTATTGATCATTAAATAGTTGTATAATAATATCTAATATCATTATCTGCATTATTTGGGCTAGAGGGGTTGAATTCCAGTCCAACTAGCAAATAAGTGAAAAGTCACAAAATAGAAATACTCTAAATACACCGTAAGTGTGTTTTTGTTACATTTACCGACAGAACTTATAATTTTATAAAGACCTACAAACATACCTGAAACAATACAATCATTTAAACACAAACTATTGGGAGAAAGCAAGAGCAACGGATGTCACAAAAATATTGAATTAACAGTCTAAAAAATAAAAATGAGTAACAACTGTAATCAAAATATTCCTACATCAGTGGTATAAAAAAACCCTTTTCAACAATACCATTGTTTTTTGTGAAAGTTTGGAAAAAAAATATTAAAAAAGATTTGCGATTTTGACATATCTACTACTGTAACTGTATCTCTTGATGACAAGTTCAGATGACTACTGTTCAGGCCTGGGACACATTGTTCCCATGACATGTGGATTCCGCAACGCACATAATCTCAATTGTAAAATGATCTATGTTAATTTGTTATGAATAATTATAGATTATTGTCAACAGAAAATTAGTCAAGATTGCCGACAAATGCCAACTACAATAAATGGCGCTCTTTATCTCCTCACCACTATCGGACAGAATGTTGCTAGTTGGTCGTAAAGGTATCTTGCCTCATCGATGCTGCAAGCTTGGAATGTAACCTGGAAAACATAATAAACCTTTCAACGAATTACATTTATGGCAAGATTATAGCCGGAGTTGCCGCTAGCAGACCAGACTGCAGCATTATATCTCTGACATGATAAAAAAACAAAGGGATGTTTGAGACAGCGCTTTGAATGCACAGACAAGCTCGCTACCTGCAGGCAACAGTTGCCCATCCCGAAGCCCATGGCGTCCATGTAGATGTGGTCAGGCAGCGCCGCCCTCGCTGACTCCCCATCATCTTCAGGAAACTCCTCCACAAATGGAGATGGTGTGCACTTGTCTTTGAAGACTGAAATGCAATTTTTTTTCTTTTAGAATTCAAATTTAAAAACAAAAAAATGCATTAATGAGTGTATTACCGAGACTTACTGGGCACATTGATCGCGACTTTCTCTCCTCGTCTGTGACGTATGTTCCTGGTGAGCGTGCTGAAAAAGCAGGTCCACAAACAGTGTCATCCACAGATGCACAGCGCAAAAACAAATTAACAACACGTCTAATTCCAGGTATACTCTAAAGTTTGAAGTGAGTAGATGCCTACCTGAATCTCGGGTGTCTGTTAATGGCTTCATCTGGGAAAAACAGTGACTTTGACGCTCCGTTCTCAACAGGCGTTGGTGGGTATTCAGGCTGCGTAAAACCAGGACAACCAAGCCTAACAGACAAGGAAAATTTGCGTGAATTGAATATATACAATGTCATCATCACTCTTATTATTTTTTTAAACTATATGTGCTGTTAAGTACAAATTTGAGAAAAATAGTAAACCTAAATGGATAGATCTATACATACATATTTTTTTCCTTTTATAGGGGTATGAACACATTTTTACAGTACAGTATGTTGTTGCTATGACTTTTTTTTTTTTAAACTTAACATTCAAGTTTTATATTCGGAAGTAAACCTACATGAATAAATTTAAGAGTCCCCGTGAGGCTGACATGACACTCAAAGATTAGAACCAGCTTCTGATTTGGCAAGTACCTTACAGCCAGTTTGTTATTTTTAATAGAAATATGACAACATTATTCTTCACGTGGCATTAGTTTAAGCAAACTCTGAGATTTAGATGAAGATCACATTTACAACCAATTAATGCAGACATGTAGGAAATGCAAAGAGTTCAGACTGTTTTTTTCTCCTACTGGAAAAGGAAGTAGATTTCTTCAAAGTTGAAGCAGAAATGCAGCGTTAAAAAAAACAATAAATAAATCCCAGAATTTAATGTGCAAACCTTGGAAATGAGGTGATTGTACACAAAATTTCATTTTGGTTAAGGACATAAGAAGCCTCTCGCCGCCTCTTGCCCATGTTGCCCTCCACGGTGTTGAACTCCGACATGGTCCCGCCATATGGTTGCCCTGGAGTTCCTTCAATCATATAACTGCCATATTCTGGTCTCCAAAGTGTGGGGTGGCTGCACAAATAAATAAAATACACAAATCATTTACCGTGATTTCCGGCCTATAAACTGCGACTTTTTTCCACACGCTTTCAACCCAGCGTCTTATGCGGTGATGCGGCTAATTTGTGCGTTTTTTTCTAACGGCCGCAAGGGGGTACTCGAGCAGAAAAGGTAAGAGTGAGACCAGTGGAATATATGTGGCAAGGAAGTGACTTGTACCTGTATGTTTTTTTAACCCCCTGTTAGCGTTGCGCTAGCGTTAGCACTGTGCTAGCGCGTGTCTGCTGTGTTACTGCCGTGTCTCAGTGATTTTTACTGGTATGTTATTTATTTTTTTTAACCAGGCCATTAGCGCTGTGTTACCGTGTTGCTGCCGCATTTCACAGATTTTTATTGGTATGTTTTTTTTTTTTTTTTTTTAAATCAGCCCTGTTTGCGCCGCGCTAGTGTTAGCGCCATGCTAGTGTTAGCACTGCACTCGCGTGTTTCTGCTGTGTTACTCAGTGATTTAGGTATGTTTTGTTTTTCTTTTTAACTGGCTCTGTTAGTGCTGTGCTACTGTGTTCCTATCGTGTAGCTTCCGCGGCAGTTTCTTTTTTTTACCGGTATTATTTTTCTTTTAACCAGCTCTGTTCGTGCTACTTTGTTGTTGCTATGTTAAGCTAAGGTAGGTATTAAAGGTAAGGTAAGGTATTAAAATTTTACCGTCTTTCTATGTAAATATCTCATATTTCAATGTGGGTTTCAATGTAGGGACTTGCGGCTTTTACACAGGTACATCTTATGTATGGTATTTCCTTTACAAATGTACTGGGTGAGGTTTATAATCAGGTGCGCTCTTGAGGCCAGAAATTACAGTAGTCAAAATGATCACAGGATTCATCTGACCGCACTCATTTTACCTTACATCGGCAACAACTTTTATGGTCAGAGAATACGTAATGAATTTAGGTGACTGTACCAGGGGGAGAGTCATGATGAATATTGAGTTCTACTATTATCACACAACCAGGATTTCGCTTGAGTGAAATAGGCATCATAGATTTAGAGTATGTCATCGACAACGTGGCAAGCACAACATGAGGAGCCTTGTATAAACTCTTCTGCATAGTCGTCATATACAAAGTAGCACATCTTCAAGATGGATTGTGCCCTAAACATTCCAAAGGATGGGCGGGGACTGTTTGCCGACCAGATGTCCCTCTGGCATGAGAACATTATAGCCTTACTTTTTTGGGGGAACATACTTAACTGTCAAACCATGCAGCAGTATTTCAGACTATAAGGATTTGCCTTGTGATTCCAGAGGGTTAACGTTTCGAATTGCACAGAGAACTAAAGTATAGAAATGAGAGATCCTAATCTGCTTAGTGAGCATTTTTTTTGTTGAGGTATATTTAGGCATGAAACACCCAACCCCTTGTCTACGTGGCTTTATTTTTTGCATGTGGATTAGAGATGTAATCCAAGCAAGTAAAATAAACTACTGTATAAACAGAATGTCCTCTTGTGGGATTATATTTTAAATAATAAGAAATATGTATTATTATTTGTTTACTGCATGCATTGAAAAGCAAGGAAATTTTCAGCCAAGTGCAAATGTTATATCTAATTTGACCCATATTTACAAAACCAAATATGATTCTTTGCGCTATATAAGTGCTGATAATATTTTTTAAGTCAAATTAAATTAAATTGATATATCAGTACCTCGCTTCAACGTTGCGCCAAGAAGCACATTTTTAAAAGAACTATTATAAAAGGTATAATGACAGCCTTCACATTAGTCTTGGGTTTAATATTACGGTTAGACATCAGAGATCCAAACCTCATTTGGTCATTTCATATAACTGTCACATTGGTACACACACACACAAAGGGTATCATATGTCAAGTGTGAGGTATGTAAAGCTAGGAGGAAGGTGGTGCAGGAATACCAGAAGTGAAATATCTACAATGCTGGAAGTAAGTTACAGACGCACACATCTGCAAGCAGATCAGAAAATATAAAAAAAACACATTGAGCTCCATAAAACAGAGATAAACCAAAACTCAGGATAACTTGAGTTTAAGACAAAACCCAGCTAGATTATTTTCATCTCACATAACCAGTGAGACTCCTCGACTGAAACTGGGAGTGGGTGCAACCAGTTTAAAGTTGCTCCGTGGACTTTGATGAATGAGCGTAGCCGACAGCCACATTCTAAATGTTCAAACTGCTCAAACTTGCGTTCTATTGACTTTCCCTAGTTTCCTCTAGGCACGATGGGGCTCAGAACATACAAAACACAACACATCAAATAGAGAGTCGAAGTGTGCAACAACGCTATATTTTCACTTAGGTTCACCATATGTGTAAAACAGGTTTTCCAGTCTTTTATACTTGAGCCTCTGATGTGAAACACTCCAAAAGTCAAACCATTTCGTGCTCAACCACAATTTAAAGACAATTTGAAGTCAAAATCATCATTGTGCATACCATCAGTGAGTCTGTCTGGGCTATCTACTCAGAAATGTCATTTTTTTCCAATGTCACCACAAGATTATGATTGACAAGACATTCATGAACGTGGAACTTTACAAACTGTTGACGCACAAGTAAATCAAGGTACAACTCCATCTATGTATGCATGTAGTAGTTGAAAGAAAAACTGCTCGAGATAATCTCTTTTAAAAACAATTATAGATTTACTTTGCTTTCATTTCATTTTGTTAAACACCTTTACATATGTAAATGTATGGCAGTTCAAATTTGCAGTAGGTATATAGAAATGATTATCTTATCTCAATCATGGCATGATGAATAAATTTCACTCACTTGACAGTTTTAGAGGCCAATTAATATAGTGAGTGAGAAATAACAGCGGTTGTGGGTTTAGCTGCTGGGCAA
Source organism: Syngnathoides biaculeatus (assembly GCF_019802595.1). Taxonomy (NCBI): domain Eukaryota; kingdom Metazoa; phylum Chordata; class Actinopteri; order Syngnathiformes; family Syngnathidae; genus Syngnathoides; species Syngnathoides biaculeatus. The sequence continues at coordinate 13,492,345 of NC_084651.1, forward strand.
AGTTCCCTGATGCTGCGTCTGAGCTGGTCTAACTTACTTGGGATTTATCTTTTCACCTTGGCCTTGGAGAGTATCCAGAACTTCACCACCATTCAGCACCAGTCGAACCTTTTCATTCTTGTCATCCAGTTCCACCAACATGTACTCAACCTTAGAATAGAGAAAGGATTCTGAATAAACATCGTTGCTGTATGACGGCGCACAAACTCTATATTTACTCGACCAGTCATGCTATTGCAACTCATGAGGTTGTGCACGCATTTTCTTGATTTTTGACTCAGCTACAATTGTAATCCCCTGTCTCAAAGAGGGCTTCGTCTAGAACAACAGCATTCCACATTGTTTGAAATCTCATTCCACATGAGAGATCTAAGTTAGTGAGGGCAATTGCTAAGTATATTTTTATTGGTTTAAGTGCTTTGTGAGCCATAGCAACTCGGTCTGGTAAAATCGTTTTATTGCTCTTGTAGTATGATCAAAATTGACTTTTTAATAAATTGGTGGTGCATGGGGTAAAATAATTCCTTACGACAGGGGGGTTTATGGATGAATCAAATTTAAAAAATCCAATGTATAAACGCTCCTTGTGAGGGAAATTATTTTACGTAACAGCTGTTTTATTACATTTTTTTTTAAATAACCCTAACCGAATGACCTGCCCCCTTTAAACTCATCACTGCACTTCGAGGGAGCACATGACTGTCAGTACGTCTGGAAAATGCGTCCCCTAAGCACTCTGAAGTCAAATAAACCCCGACTGCATTCTATCCTCAGCGGGTACTCATAATCGTTTATGTGTTGAACTATAAAATGAGATAAATACATTAATGTTTTGTTAATTTTACCTCATCGCCCCATTTCAGCACATCCTTCTGCCGGTCCTTCAGGTTGTTGTAAATGTTGACAAACTGAATGATGCCGTGTGCTCTGATGTGATCCGCATACTTCTTTGTATTTTCCCAGTTCAGAGGGTTCCCTTGACTCAGTAAACCCATCCCGCAGACACTTTTGGCCCCGTGCCTCGCTGATTTCTCCGGCTAAATTTTGCCGAACGCCGAGTGCTAGCTAGCTAGCTTGTATGTCCCAACTTGTGCCCAGCTAGCATAGAGTCTCAGACATTCCCACCCACAAAAAAAAAAAAAAACAATGTGCAAGATAATCCTTAACTTGCCCTTGGGGGAGATCACAGGTTATTTTAGGCGTCTCAGGGTGTTGTTGAATTAGAAGACCCTCTGTTTAACTTCAAAGCTGTCATCCAAAAGAGTAAAAAAAAAAAAAAAAAAGGGCCCCGGCTCATCACTCGCTTATCTGCTTAGCGAAAAGTCACGCAGCGGCAGGAACGATGTTCGCCGAAAATCACTCTGTGGCTGTCTTTGGTTTTGTCACTTGCCTTGCTCGTTTGGTGTTTTTTGTTCAAATGTGCACTTCTTGTGGGTTGAACCAGTAGAGCCGTTTCTGCCGAACCAACCCACTTTCACACAGTTGGACTGTCGGACGTAATCCACGTCCCCCTCCCACCTCATTTATACCGCGACGTCACTATGACTCAGCATTCTTCGCGAAATCTCTCCACCTGTCACTCATTCGGAAAGACGGTGCCCTTCAAATGCAAGTGGAAAGTAGGTTTTGTATATATACAACGAGCCTCAAACTTTGGGGAAGATTAAGTAAAATATAATTTAAATAATCACGTCGTAAAACTTATATGAAAAAGACGCAAATGTGAAGTTGGAATGGGGTTTTTTAACTAAAGGAGAAAGACGAACCCGTTTTTTAAAAAGCGAACTTCAAAATTCCCACTTTTCCCGTCGAGCGGTCACAACTTCGATAACTGTCCATCCATCCATTTTCTGGGCCGCCTATCCTCACGAAGGTCGTGGGAGTGGTGGAGACTACCAGGTACACCCTGAACTGGTGACCAGCCAGGACACACAGAGACGGACAACAGTCGCACTCACAATCACACCGAGTGGCAATTTAGAGTCTTCAATTAATGTTGTATGTTTTTGGGATATGGGAGGAAACCGGAGTGCACGGAGAAACCCCATGCAGGCACGAGGAAAACATCCAAATTCCACACAGGTGGGGTTGAGATTCGAACCCGAGTCCTCAGAATTGTGAGCCCAAGGTTTACGCTGCAGCCTAACCCTAGCTTTATCAGTCTCTTCACTTTTAAAAAATACAAATCGATCCTTTTTCCTATAATTTTTGTTTTTGAAATATATTTATAAAATAAAATATCTATAAAAATGTAATTGTTGCTGTATCTTTTATTTTTATTTTTTTACACAGAAATAGGATTTGTCTCAGGATTTGGCATTAAACACAAATACTGAACCTGAGTTTTTAAGGTGCAATTGTATCTTAAATTGTCAGCAACGTTTCCTTTAATTCTGCACTTTAAGGATTGTTTTTTTCAGTGTTATGAAGACAATGTATGATTACCAAAATAAAATGTTTTGAACCTTGGTAAAGCTCTGCGCATTGCGTAACGTGTTAGGAAATAAAGCATGACACAGCAAACATTGATCAGAGGAGTGTTGCATTGTGCTGTGAGAAAACATCTGACCCAAATACCACTGTGAATGATTAAATGATAAAATGAAGACCTGCGATTGGGTGGCGACGAGGCAAAGGTGTGCCCAGCGTGCCCAGTCCCTACTCCAAAGTCAGCTGGGATAGGCTGAGGAAATGGAATAGAAAATCAGACGGTAATTCATTTGACAGCCTCCATCTTGTAAAAAAAAAAAATAACAACCTAAATTCAATGGACAGGCTGTATCATGTTTTAATTGTATTTTCAATGTAAATTTATTAGACAGGCTGTATCTTTTCTTTATTTATTGTTGTAATCCTGTTTAAATGCACACAAATGCATTATTGGAGGCAGCTGGATAAAGCAAAGGCAGTCTTAATTTTATGTCCACAAAGCAAGTCTACTAACTTGAGTTTTAGCTCTTAAAATAAATGACAAATGATAAATAATAATAATAACAATAAAGAGATACTCTGAAACAAGATATTAAAGTCCCACAAACTATCTGGGTCATTATCACTTACTGAAATTTGATCAATTGTGGTAAAGATAAACTGAATTTCCTTTTGAAAATCATTACATTTTACTGATATGGGTATTTGAATCTTTGGCACTCGTTAGAATATCAAAAGAAAGCGGATTGAAAGTTGAGAGAGCCTGTATTAGTCTGTAAACTAATCCGAACACTAACTGTCCAAAGCCATCGTATAATAGCAGAAGCAAAATAAATAATATTATTCTCTTGATGTGAATGGAATTTGTGTAAGTGGTGGATTTGTTGCATGCTTTTACCGTTATTTCAACTGTATAAAGGCAAGAGTCTGAATTTGTTTCATGTGTAGTTAGGATCATTTATGGATTTTGTGTCCGTAGAATTTGAAAGGGAACATGGAAAATGTGCAACACACAAGATGTTTATGAAGCTGATTATATTACTTATAATACATATATATGTTGTTTTAGCATTATGTGGATAGTTGACGCACTGCACCTGCTCGAAATGGTAGAAAACTCTGCATCTTCACACAACGGTGACTCTTATAAGGAAGAGTTTGTTATTATATTGAATGTCTGTTGTTCTTCATTCTTGTTAGTTTATTTGTTGTTCTTCGTACTCACCATGAATGTCGTACCAGGGCGGCACCGACTGCCCGGGACAAATTCCTTCTGTGTGGTTACATACTTGGCCACTAAATCTGATTCTGCTTCTGATTCTGATTCTGATAAAACCTCGGCAGCATAAAAATTGTGAATGACATTGGGTTTTTTTTTCGTCTTGAGTTTCTTTACAAATGATATGAAACTGACCTTTACAGCTCCCCAGGCATTTCAAGAACATTTGTTTCGGCCTGACATGAAATTCTGAAAACTAATAAAATCTCAGAGGAACTCTTATTAACCCCCCCCCCCCCACAAATGTTTAAAGAAATTGCTTGCTTTATCCAAATAGATTGTCAATTGCTCAGAAGGAAGAATGGGGTTTACAAGATTAGCGGATTCAGGTAAAAGTATTTACTCCAATATACACAAAAAATATAGAAGAACCCAACTAACTCGAACATCCAAAATACAAATGCAACACAGACAATGATCAACCCAGACAAGCCCACACAATTAGATTATAATAAACTGAGTACAAAGGTGCACTACAAACCCCTGCAACATTGTTGTTAAAATGAAAAAGGGGTCAATCATTTAGTTTCAAGGAAGTTCGCGTCTTTTTTTTTTATGCGAAACTGCAGGAAACAAGGCGGCACGCTGGGTTAGCTGGAAAGCATTCGCCTCTCAGTTCTGATGTCCTGGGTTCAATCCCGGGCCCGCTTGTGTGGAGTTTGCATGTTCTGCCCGTGCCTGCGTGGATCTTCTCCAGGCACCCCAGTTTTCTCCCACATCCCAAAAACTTGCAACATTAATTGGACACTCTAAATTGCCCCTAGGTGTATTGTGAGTGTGGCTGTTTGTCTCAATGTGCCCTCCGATTGGCTGGCAACCAGTTCAGGGTGTACCCCGCCTCCTAACCCTAACCAGAATAGAGGTTGTCCCTTGTTTCAAAAGGTGATTATTTTAAGAGGTCACATCGGGTGACTTACTGTGTCCACATCTATCTATCTATCTATCTATCTATCTATCTATCTATCTATCTATCTATCTATCTATCTATCTATCTATCTATCTATCTATCTATCTATCTATCTATCTATCTATCTATCTATCTATCTATATGCAATAAGATCAAAGTCCTTTGGTTTTAGTTTCAAACCCAGCAGCAAAACTTTTAATGCTCTTTTTCGTCACATGCTTTGCTGATTTTTTTCAGTCAGGACAGCTGCAAAGTTCTTTCCTGACAGCCTTGATGGGAGCTTAAAGATGGGAATTCAAATAAGCATAATGCAGTATTTTAATACATCATTAAAACATAGATGGCGTGACCACATCCCTGCTGATCCACAACTGGGCATCAAGCAGCGTGCCTATCTCCATTATTTGTTCATATGTTATAGACCTATACCCTGAAAACATATTCCCCAACATAAACTAATTTTTTTAATAATATGAGTAAGTCACTGAAGGTGTAGTGGGTCACTGGGCCTCGTTGGTTCCGTTACTATTCAGCGACAGTATAAATATGACTGTGAATGGACGCTTGTCTCCGTATGCCATGAGATTTTCTGACATGGAGTCCAGGGTTTAGTCTGTCTTTGGCCAAAAGTCCGTCGGGTTACATTACATCTTCCAGCAACCCTCATTGGAACAAGTGTGATAGAAAAATGGATGTATGATACTACCAATAAGAACCCTTTCAATATTTTCATAGTTTGCTTTGGCTCAAGATGGGTTAACTTATGTAAGAATTAAAATAACTGCAGATCCTTTTATGGACCATTTATGGCCATGATGGTAAGAATAATTTAATAAAAGACATTTAAATACATGACTGTATATGTATACACTTTAGAAAATGATGACAGCAGTCCTGCTAATATATAATTTCCTTTAATTGAAAAAAAAATCATGAGCAACAAGGGTAATATTTAAACTCCCAAGAAAGCTCAGGCAGAAACATATTTCTTAAATTACGATTTCTTCTTGTTCCTCTTCTTTGTTTTTTTTTTTTTTACAAGACAATTTTCGGAACACATTCAAAGGTCGTCCTTGCATCATTTTCCAGCAGAATGACCCCCTCGCCCCCACTCTCAGTGTTTATGACAAACACACAAAATGACCAATGAATACTGAGATCACCCTGAAGTCTGTTAAAAACACTCATCCTAAACATTTACTCCTGGTAGGTGTTATTCCAACATTAATTCCAACCACTTATACTCTTCAAGTATCTGAGAATCACAGTCGCTCCAACTCTCCATAAACTATCCTTTGAAATAAATATACACTGTGTACGGAAAGTACTCAGACCCCATTACATTTTTTTAGGTCTTTGTTATATCGCAGCGATTTGCTCAAATAATTTCATTTCATTTTTCCCTCATTAATGTATACACAGCATCCCATTTTGACAGAAAAAGAACAAAATTTCTGCACATTTATGAAAAGAGAAACTGAAACGTCACACCCCCGTAAGTATTCAGAGCCTTTGCTGTGACACTCGTATTTGACTTGGGTACTGTCCACTTCTTCATCCTTGAGATGGATCCAGATCTTCGTTTGTGTCCCATTATCTGTGATTGCACTGAATAAACTAGGAAATCTACACACCTATGTAAGACCTTACAGCTCACAGTGCATGTCAGAGAAGAAGGAAAATCATGAGGTCAAAGGAACTTCCTGAAGAGCTCAGAGACAGAACTGTGGCAACGCACAGATCCGACTCAGGTTAAATAACAAAAAAATAAAAATTCCTCTGCACTTGACGTTTCTAATATCACAGTGGCCTTCATAATTCTCAAATGTTTGGGATGACCAGAACCCTTCACAGAGCTGGCTGTCCAGCTAAACTGAACAATCAGAGAAGAGGAGCCATGAGGTAAAGAAGAATCCAAAGATCACTGTGGCTGAGCTCCACAGGTGCATTTGGAAGATGGGAGAAACTTCTAGAAAGTCAACCATCACTGCAGGCCTCGACCAATCGGGCTTTATGTCTGGCCCGACGGAAGGCTCTCCTCATTGCAAGACCCTTTTTTTTTTTTTTTGCAAATGGATGCGATATAACTGAAAAAATTTAGGGGGTCTTAATACTTTCCATACACACAGTAGGTGTTGTGAATGCCTGTACAATATGTCATGATAATGTCTTTACACTGTCCCTTTAATTTAAGATTTAAAGACATAAGCAATAGAATTAGGGCAAATTAAATGCTATCTTCTGAATTGGCCCCATGGAGAAATGTCTGCCTAATCCCAAATGTACGTATCCAGCTGCCAAACTGTAATTTCACATGGTTCAATTTGGACTGTATTTGCTCTTTTATTAAAGATAAAGATCGTATTAAAAAAAAAAAACATTCTTGTCCTCACCACAGGAAGTTTTTGATCCAAGGCATCCGTGACAGACAACCCGAGGCCTGGAAGCATATAAACTACATTATCATTAGGATCTTGTTGCCTATATACTGACTGGTGCAGATGAAACTGAACTGGCTCTAGATTCTCGTGATGTTTTTCGATTGGGTATGGTAACTACGCAGCATGAAATGCCAACTGTAGCTTCTGGCAACTCGTCGTCCTCAGTCCATTCATTGAGGTCAGCATTGTACACCTGAATGCACTTCTTGTACTTCTTCTCACCCTCATTCCAGCCCCCTAGGAGGTACAGCTTGTTGTTCAAAACGGCAATGCCAGCTGTGCTCACGCCTGTGTGAAGAGGAGCGCAGTAGCTCCACTGCCCGCTGTGAGGGCTGTAGCACTCTACAGCCAGGACATCCACCCTCTCCCCACGACCTCCCAGCTGACTACCACCGATGGCGTAGGCGCGATCTCCCACTGTGGCGGCGCAGTGCCAACCACGAGGTGAGCTCAGGCTGCTCTTATCCTGCCAGCAGTCGGTGGATGGGTCATAGGAGCACACGGCTCTGGAGTAGGCGTTGTTGATGTAACCTCCAGAAACGAGGATCTTTCCTTCAATGACTGAGCTGGCGTGACAGCAGCGGGGCACATCCATGGATGCCTTCATCTGCCACTGGTTGGAAGACGGCACGTAGCACTCCATTGATGCCTGAACACCGTCAGCGTTGCGCCCGCCAATGGCAAACAAAAGACCATTGAAGGTGCTGAGACTGAAGTGCGTTCGTTTTTGGATCATGTTGTTCAGATGAATCCAGGTGTTGAAGCGGGGATCATACCTTAAAAATGCAAAGGTAGTGAATACTTTCAAAGCCTACACAAACCACCATCACATATGGCAACACAAGAGATTGGATTGTACCTGCAGAAGTTGCTGACGGCATGTTTGGCCTGGTTCCTTGCATCATTCTGGTCCTCGCCTCCCGCCACATACAAGAAGCCATCCAACATTGCCACACACTGATTAAAGCTCTTTGCTGGCATTTCTGTCAACCGATTCCACACATTGTCGATGTCTCTGTAGAGGACGTCCTTGCTGAGAGATTTCTCTGTCAAGGCGGGCCGTCCTCCGACCGTGAGTATCACCTTGAGGCCACCACGCACTTTTGTTCTACGAGACTGAAGGATATTCTGTTGGTATGGCAGGAGGTGATAGTTCATGGCATCAACGAGGAGACGGTGGCACTCATGGTCTACCATCATTCTCGGCACACTCTGGATATGGTTAACCAGGTCTTGGGCAGAGATTGTGCCGAAACGGATATGAGTGAGGAGATCTGAGGCATACTTCAACCTCTTCTCATCAAAGTCCAACCATTTCATGGCAATCTGGAAGGCTGTGACCTCGGAGGGAAGCTGAAGAGAATCATCCGAAAGAAAGTCGCTGATCTGGTCGTAGGTAAGCTTCAGGAATTGGTCCATCTCGGAGAACTCCATGAAGTTCTCCCGCATGTACTTCTGCGCCGCCTCTTTGGTTTCTTTAAGATTGTAGGCATCTGCAATGTTGACCACATACATGCAATTCTCAACACTGAGTTCCTGGATGAGGAAGTCACTGCACATCTTCACAAGGGTGCCGATCTGCAGGAGCCTCGCTGCTGCGATGGTGCTGCCAATACTGTAGAGCGACAAAGTGAGCTTTCCAGAGTACGCGTATGTGATGCTTGTGGCAAGGCCCACAGGGGAGAGGTCATTCAGTTCAATCTTCTGTAGTTTAGAATCCTTTTTCAGGATGTTACGAACGTATTCGCTGCAAGAGGCCATGATGACCTTGTGGACATCAAAAGACTTTGACTTTGTAGCAACTGTTAGATCGCAGAGAAAAGTGTCATGCCGCATAACGCTCAGTTCCTCTAGAAGGTTGGGGGCATACACAGAATCTGTAACCTCAGTTGAAATACAGCTGAAGCCATTTCCTCCCTCCAACAGTGTGTTCAGCCCGTTGATCTTGTTGACAGGGCTGTCCTCAACCATGATTGTCATCTCATTTATGTCTCCTTTATTTTTCTTGGCCGTCTTGTTCTTTTTGGGGGCCATGGCTGAGGCAGCAGAGCACAACCCAGACCTTTTGAAAATATAAACAAAACAATATGTTTTGACAAACAATGCTTTTATTCTTAAAATTTGACTTCTGAAAAGCAAATAATCACTGACGTGATCTCTCTGCACCATTCATTGGACTGAACATGGTAAAAAGTTGCACCTTAAAAAAATTATCTCTAGGCACAAGGAGACACTGACACTTTTGAAGCATGTGTTGTGCTAGGCAATGCGCAAGCTAGTGAGTGCGTCAACATAGCCGTCATTGCATCTGTCACATTATATCAGCAGTTTGTCCAGGAATAGCACACACTGGAGCTGCTCACCCCTGGTGTTCCCTTTATATATAGACTTTGAGGCACTGGCACTAGCCCTTGTGTACTCCCAAACTATTTTGGTTCAATTTAAGACTCACAAATACATATTACAACAACTATGAGTAGCCTGGATTGAATATGTTTTACAATTTAGAACACTTAAAAAAAACAACAACGATTATTCACGCAATTCACGTAGCATGCTGTCAGTATGTCACCAAAAAAAAAAACTCTTTACAATGTTGAGTGACTTTCAACTTGATCTCCAACCAACAAAATCCAAATAAGATTGAAAAAATACACACTTTTCCATGATCGGAATTATAATATACATCAACATGACAGGGTAAACATCACTCTGCAAATAAATCCTAAATACCTGAAGAATGAAGTGCTGGGAAAAAGGAACTTGTGCCTCCACTTACTGGAGCAGGAGAGAGAGACCAGCGGTCACACAAGCAGAAAGAGAAATCCTCTTAACTCCTCCTCTTGGGGTGTGGGTGTCAATCACACATTGTGAAATATATGCGGCAGGGGGTAGACACCATCCATCCACCCCAAAACCTCGACCTACAGTTAGGTCAGATTCAGAGAAAATTGCTTCCAATTTGTTGATGTGAACATTCTGTCTTTGACTTTCAGAATATCTTCAGTTCATACTTCTGAGGACCGGGGTTCAAATCCCGGCCGCACCCGTGTGGAGTTTCTATGTTCTCTCCGTGCCTGCATGGGTTTTCTCTGGGCACTCCGGTTTCCTCCCACACCTCAAAGACGTGCATTAATTGCCCTTAGGTGTGAATGTGAATGCGTCTGTTGTCCGTCTATCTGTGCCCTGCGGTTGGCTGGCAACCAGTTCAGGGAGTACCCCGCCTCCTGCCCGATGACATCTGGGATAGCCTCCAGCAGTCCTGTGACCCTCGTGAGGATAAACAGATGGATCTAAGGATGGATGATACTACTGAAAGATAAAGGAAAAAATGCACATCGTTTGCAAAGATGCAAAATAAACAAAACTGTCTTTATTTGCAGTTTTATAGTCTCAAACATTTTGTGTCCGTCAGATAGTAAGTAAGAGGCAGAAAATGTGGATTCAAACAATTAAAAAGGACATTAAATTTTAGTATTGAGTGAAAGGTCATACACTGAATGGACAAAAGTTTTGTGACATTCCTCTTAATTGATCAATCATCAATAATAGTTGGACTTTCAGTTGGAATGAATTTTTTATCCCTTTGAATTATTTGCAACTTTGATGCCATGACCAAGACATTTTGAACAGTCTTAAAACTTTATGGTTTGTTGCAGAAGAGCCAGCAACCTCATAAAGCACCTTGGGATGAACTCAAATGGAGATTGAGATCTAACAGGCTCTGTCTCGAATCCAGCATCTGTGATGTTTTCTCACAATCATTCTTCTGGCTGAATGAGCAAAAATAAAAAGTGCCTGTTTGCCCTGCGATTGCCTGATGACCAGTTTAGGGTGTACCCCGCCTGTCGCACTCAAAGTCTGTTGGGATAGCCTCCAGCCAAACTGCCTATCCTTGTGAGGATAAGTAGTTCAGAAAATGGGTGCTATATAAAATGTGTCCTGTTCAATACGTGGAACAATAATACAGTGATGTATCAAACTGTGACCACTGTATCAATCAATAAATAATTTTATATTTACTTTATTGACTTCTGACAGTGAGAACTTGTGCTCTACAACTCACTGTGGCGCTCAGATCCATAAACTGTCCCTTCCAAATCAATTCAGACCGTTCACATCTAATGTGAAGCTAACCGTTGCCATATGACAAAAGTAATGAATGTACATGGGGTCCCTCAAGGGTCAGTTCTTGAACCTCTCCTGTTCAGCCTGTATATGCTACCCTTGGGTCAAATTCTTCAAAACTTTAATTTGGACTACCATAGCTATGCAGATGACACACAGTTATATTTAGCAGTGTCTCCAGATGACTACAGTTCAATTGAGGTATTGTGCCACTGTCAAAATCAGATAAATAACTGGATGAGCCAAAATTTTCTTCAACTAAATCACCACAAAACTGAGACAATTGTTCTTGGTAATAAAGAAAAGAGAAGTGCTGTTAGTAAACACCTAGACTCTCTATCTTTAAAAACCAAACACCAAGTTCGAAACCTTGGTGTTCTGATTGATTCTGACCTGACTTTCAACAATCATATCAAATCAATCACAAAAACTCCCTTCTACCATTTGAAAAACATATCTAGAGTCAAGTCTTGTATGTCTCAAGCAGACCAGGAAAAGCTCATCCATGCTTTTATGTCAAGTAGACTTGATTACTGTAATGGCCTTCTGACTGGACTGCCCGAAAAGAGTATTAAACAGCTGCAGCTCATTCAGAATACTGCAGCTCGTGTTCTGAGCAAAACTAAGCGGTCAGAGCATATAACGCCAATCCTAAAGTCCTTGCATTGGCTTCCAGTCAGGTTTAGAATAGATTTTAAAGTTATGCTACTGGTCTATAAATCACTAAATGATTTAGGTCCTGAATACATGAAAGAAATGCTTACGGAATACAAACCCAGTAGAGCTCTGAGATCGACTGACTCAAGTCAAATAGTGGAGCGCAGAGTCCAAAGCAAACATGATGAAGCAATTTTCAGACATATTGCAGCCATTTGCTATTATGCTGCACACAACTGGAATAAGTTGCCAACAGAGGTGAGGTCAGCCCTAAGTGTGAATGTTTTTAAATCTAGGTTGAAAACTCTTTTTTGTCATGTTTTTTAGAATATATCCACTTTTTGATCATATTACTTGCACTGTATGCGGTTTTAATTGTCTTTTTTAATATTTTGTTTTTCATTTTTATTGTTTTTATTCTGTTTTAAATGTTTTATCTCTTTGTTTTCAAATGCCTTTAATCATGTAAAGCACATTGAGTTACCTCGTGTATGAAATGTGCTATACAAATAAATTTGCTTTGCTTTTGCTTTGCTTACATGAAACCCAAGGGCCTTCATAATCCCTCAGATGTGGCTTTTGGAAGTACTGTACTTAAAGGTGTACTGATACGCAAAGCATAATTTTTTAGTATGTTTTTAATAATTATAAAAAAGGCAGCTGGAATGAACCCATTCATTTTTTCACCACACAACATGATTTTAACGTATATGGCTTTTTATAACTCCCGCCATGAAAATCCTCTCAAGGGATTTGTTTTGGAGAAGAAGCAGGAAGTGACGTTATTAGCAGACGCCCACTCAGGCGGGTTCGTGTATTTATACCTGTTTTACCTGTAGGAAGGTAGCTCTTTGTTCCTTCTTGTCAGCCAAAATGCCGGCTCGTTGTATTGCCGGATATTGCTCGAACATTCAGGAGGATGGATTCACTCTTCATATGTTTCTAAAAGACCCGGTATGTTGTGAAAAATGGATTGGACAAGTGCAAAACATGAGAGCTTTGAAGGTTCCAAATTACAGGTAGGTGTATATAGAGCTATTAAAAAAAATAATAGTTGGGGGGGACGGCGGCGTTGTTCATCCGTCAACGCTGTTCATCGCCGACGGCGGCAGCGATGTCCATCACCCATCGCCTGAGTATGCTACATTGTGTCATACTGTCGGGAAGTCTGTTGTTAGTTAGAAGTGATGCACATATCATCTAAATATGGCTCGAAACGATAGGGTAATACTGCCCCAGTCACTTCACTCGATTGTGAGGTGTTCTCTGTCGAGTGAGACTTCCGCAACTTTGTGCATGGATGACATGCTCTCCAGTCATATTTATTTTTTCGTATAGACATTGAAGTGAATAATGTTATATGTATTTTTCATTACAATATCTACTTTAGAATGTTTATAGGCATGCCAGTGGGCCTTTAAGTTTTAGTATAAACACGCTTGCCATCACGGTCAACCTTGGTTGTGTGCAAAACTACAACGGTCTGTCACAGGTGTCCCACACTGCTCAGCTACTTTGGTGGAAATACCACAAACACGACAGCAAATTTTAACATCTTCATGTGAAAAAGGAAATCCCCCCACATATCATCTTTTCATTTTACACATCACACATTCACACTACAGCAGTCGAGACTAAAGACTAAAATTCTTTGAAGCCACCAAATTGGGTCAAATGACATGTAAAGGGTTTGTTTCCTTGTGGTTTATGCCACCCCTTAGCACATAGAATATTGTGAAGGGGAAATCCACAAAACTCAGTCCATATGGAGTTTAGTTTTTTGTTTTGCTCAACGTATTATTATTTTTAAAAAAACATTTTCTACTGACAAAATAGTTTCATCCATAAGTCTTTCAAACATCTTTGTCATAGCATTGAATGCTGTATTAATATATAAACTACAATATTGAACGGTATCTATATAAACAATCCTATTCAATTACTTCAGACAACAGGCATAAGTACATTGCAGGAAAATACATAAATAAAATTAAAACAGAATGAAATGAAGATAAAATTCTTGCGACTCAGTTCATTCCATATGTTGACATTAACACAGAATGTAACAATTACGTCATGTAAAGAGGTCCCCTATGTGACGTCACACATTTCTGAGCGTCTCTTATCACACGGACCTGAAGTGGCCGTCACCACTTCCGTTGCATATAATTAGTGCCACACGTCAGCCAGGTGTGTGTGGACACTCTACATGCAGCGCAGTGATGGCAGGAAGCCCGGAGGTGGTCAAGAGAGTCTTACGCTGCAAACTTCAACTTGCAGACACGGCACAGTCTGCCACGGTAGCGAGCACTTCTACCTTTATTCGCCACATATTGCACCCAACGCACCATTCGTTTAATCGGCAATGTATCACTGGTGGTGGTGAGTTCAATGACGGGCTGTAATTAGGTTCCACACAACTCTAGTTTGCGTTTAAGTGGACGTAGCACTTGAATGAATTATGACATATCCACTACTGGGAAAGAAATATGCTTTTAACAAACAGCTAATAAAACAGAGTCTTAAAATAGTCATTGAAAAGTTGTCTAATTAAAAAAGAACAAAGTATTAAAGAAAAAACGATTGAAAACGAATAACAATTGCACACAAGACTTCGTAGTTTCACATTAAAAGCAGGCACGCACTGAAACGTACTCTTTATTTCAAATACAGCACATACAGGTACCAAATTTAAAAAGGCCAGCTGAAAAGCTAATTTTCATCAGAGAAACAGTATAGCTTGATTTTAGCTTTTTTTTTTTTTTAAATTAAAGTTCTTCTAGCGTGCCCATTTGTATGTATTTTTTGTCATGTGGAGATTTTTCTTATGGACAGATTTTTTTTTTTTTCCCCTCCTTCCCTTCAAAGTACAGTACACCATAATTGCCAACATTGTCAAAAATAAATAAAATACTCAACTGTATTTTAAAATATGTACTCAAGAAGGAAAAAGCATTGCATATGAGCATTTTAAAAAGTACTTTACTGATTTTAAAAAAAGGTTGAAATAAACTATTGCACAGCTGCAACTTTGATTCTGATTGTATTTTGTTTTAACCACAAAAGCTAGCCTGATTACCACAAGTGATAATTGTACCCCCCTTTGAGACGCACTGTTTTAGAGATTGATTGCAAACGGTTTTCCAACTGACCACTAGGCAGTATTCCTTTTTTTATTTTTTTTGTTGTTGTTCCAGGTTAGATGGTTCAAGTATATTTGACCTAAAACACATAAAGGAAAATCAAGCTATAATTTTAAGAAACTACTTCTAATTGACAGGAATAAAATCAAATGTTTGTAGTGAAAATGTCTGTAATCTAATTTGACCAAAAAAATGCAGTGATAACATTGTGTTCCAATTATCAGAATTATTTTCTTTTTATTAATAAAGGAAAAACACATCCTCAAGGTCATAAATGCATATAGATTTAATAACTGTTACAAACTAGAAGCACTTTAGTCAAATGTTGCCAGACATGGATTTTAAACCATTTTGGTGGTAGAGCAAAAGGGTTCACCGTACTGTGAAGTCCATCCATGTGGCTGCCTCACTTGTGTGGTTGTCTGGCAATGTGAATGGCAGGTGGTTTACTACTAAAAATGGCTGTGCCTCCAGTTGTTCAGTTTAAGATTGCTGTCCATTTCTTTCAGTGAGTACCTGCATACCTCTCTAACAAGTAGATGGAGACGGTGTAAAAAAAAAAAAAATAAAAAAATGCTTGAATAAGTTCAGAACTGGTTAGTATAAAGCCGCACAGTTTGCAAATGGAGAGAACGTATAGCAAAGGGCAGAGGGCTTGTCCATTTTTAGCTGGCAGTCAGAGGGCGTGAAAGATTTCCATACATAGCATCATCTTCATATGCACAATCAGCAACTGTGGCAATCCAAACCCAGAACTGCCGTATTTGGTATCACAGGTTTTGTTCCCTTTTCTATCAGGTTGATGCATGAAAATGTTCAAGAACATGAACTGTTTCTCATGTACGTAGTGTTTATTCATTCTAGAAATTTCATTTCAGGTTCTCAAAATATTGCAGAAGCTCAACAATCTAGACATCACTGTAGATGTTCTTGCTGTAAGTGGGCAATGTGACCATACTACATTTGGATGTACATTTTTTTTTTTTTTGGTCTAATCATTTGTGCTCTTTATAAATTAGGAAACTGGAATTGGGAAAACTGTGAATTCCTTTCGCAAGCACAAAGAAGCTGGAGAATTAGCCAAGTCGCTGGTCAAAGGTTGGAAGAAATTAATCCCCAAGAATTCAACAAGGTGTGCATCTTATTTTTTCCTCCAATCAACTGAACACAATTCAGTTTTTGACATTCATCTCCTAAACGCAGTCACACAGAAGATGGAAATACCTCAGAAAGTTTGTTCGCCAAAGAACAAATCATCAGTGACCAAAATAGCTCAACTAATGGAGGTCAGCCAGAGGAGGAATTAAATAATAATTCCTTAACACCAAATACCAAGGCTGTTGAACATTTGAATGAAAAATGCCACACTAAGAAAATTAATGGAAATCCTAAAAGAAAAAAGGAAAAGTGGGAAACTCATGATGAGCTTGACCCAAAGAAGTTTGAAAATGCAATCTCGAGTTTGAAAAATGCTGTTCCTGAGGATAAATGTCATCGTTCTGTTTCCAAGCACAAGAAAAATGGACTTCATAAGTTCCAGTTTGACTGCCAAGTAGAATTTCAAGACAAAAGTAGTTCAGGCTGTGTAGTCTCTTATTTGGAAAAAAATAGAGAAAAGTCAAAAAAGAAGTCAAAGCCGTCAAAGGAATCCTCACAAGACTGCAACGGAACCTTGTCTCATGACAAACATTCGACATCCCCTGACTTGAATGATACTCGACAGGATGGCTCATCAGGAATATCAAGTAGTTGGGACAACCCAAATAGAAAAAGAAAGAAATGGGAGAAAGAAAGTGATTCTGGACATGAGTTGTCAAAACCCTCAAACAAAAAGCCCAAAATACAAGAAAACAGTGAGAGCGAAATGGAGGCGCCATCCATGTCTTTTGAATCGTACTTAAACTATGATGAAAATGCCTTAAAGAAGGATCGATCCAGAGCAAAGAAAACATCCAAAAGGATCAAGACTATCGTAAAGGAGCAGCCTTTTGTAAAACCTGCCGAGTCCCCATGGATACCTGTTTCTCCAAAAAAGGTTTGACTGAAACTAAACATTTTGCATCTGGACAATTGGTTAAAATTTGATTGACATCGGTTTTAGATGAAGTTGGAATCTCCAAAAGACCTGCTTCACATTCCTTTACCTGCTTTTATAAATGAATGTGACAAAGCATCCAATTTTGAATACCTCGAGAGGAAAGGTACAGTATGTCCAATAAACACGCATTCTTATTCACAATGATAAACCTTTTTTGTTTTTCTTTATTTTAGTTGAGAAAGAGCCTGATTTGGGGGACCTATCTGAGGACTGCACAGTCTTCACAGGCCAGCGGCTAAATAAAAAAATGGCCGTTTACTCTGGATCCAAGACAGTTTTCCTCCCTGCCATGATGAGCTTGTACCAGCAGTGTATCCGCACACTGCAAAACAATATTAACTGTAAATAATGCTTTGAAAGTGTTTTTGTTGTTGTTTTTTGCATGTGTGAATGTTTTGGGTTTTATAGCTTTGACTTTTTTTTTTTTTTTTTTTTGTCAGTGCTTTATGAAACTGGCGGCGTCCCATTTGAAATCCTTGAGCCAGTGTTGGAGAGATGTACGCCGCAGCAGCTGCTGCGTATTGAGGAATGCAATCCGGTAGTAATAAATCAAAATCTATTTTATAACTAGACACACCTGCCAAAGGCTCTCCTAGGTTATATAAACTTGACGTTTAAACAATCATGGCTCATACACAAAGTGTGCAGTCTACATAAAACTCATGACTTCATTAAGGGCGCGCAAGAGAAATCATAAGCCACAATGTTTGTTTTGTTGAACAATACCTTAATATTTTGACCTTAAAATCACTGCGTGTTTAATTTAATGTCAATGAACATGTTTTCCAACTGCATAGTAATTGATTCAGACTAACACAGTTTCTACATTTAAGTCTAATTGTGGAACTTGAATAAATCTCAACGTATATTATGATTTTTATGTTGTCAGTTTAGTGTTTTGTCTTTCTCATATCTGCAGGTGTACGTCGGCGTGACAGACCACCTGTGGGGGAAACACTGCCACAAAGACTTCAAGGATGCCAAACTTCAGCAGTACGAGTCATGGAAGGAAATGTACGTCAGACTCTCAGAGGAGAGGGAAAAAAAATTCCAGACACTGGCCAAAAAAATCAACTCTGATCATTCCAAGAAACCCAAAGGTGTGCAGCAGATTTTCAAAATAAATGGGGTCAGAAGTTGAAGAGGAAATAGACTGCTTTAGTATCTGGACTGAATTAGGACACCTTAATGGAGAAAACAGGTGTACCAATTTTAATCCGGGGGGTGTCATGCAATAACTAATCAAGAGAACTGACAGGCAGCCAATATCCCTTTATGTACAGTGATTCTGGTGGGGTGTAGTGCATTAAAATTGAAGAAACTGGTGGGGGTGAGGTAAGAATGTCACTGGGCAATACTGACCTGCTTCTGTAGTAATGAAATTCTCGGCAAATTTTTTTTTTTTTTTTTCGTAACTTGGTTCACACCCATGTGTTTAGGTCGACAAGTGAAGATGGCATTTATTCACACTGTTGCTAAGCCACCGAGAGATGTACGTATCAAACAAGAAATCCACGGCACTGCGGTTCAACAGCCTCAGCAGCCCAGGATCAGGTATGTGCTGACTCTTCAAATACAGTGGGTACAGAAAGTATTCAGACCCACCCCCACTCTTAAAATTTTCAGACATATTGCAGCTTTTTTTCTAAAATATTTCGATTTTTTTTTTTTCCTCGTTCATGTACACACACAACATATTGACATAAGAAAAACTCTATTTTTGCAGGTTTTTGAAAGAATAAATAGAAATATCACACAGCCGTAAGTATTCACACCCTTTTCTGTGTTATTTAACTCTGGTACTATTCATTTCTGATCAGCCTTGAGATGGTTTACATCTCCATTGGAGTCCAGTAGTTTGATTTGATTGGTCTTTATTATGAAAGCTGCACAGTATTCTATGCAAGATCATACAACTCAGTGCATGTCCAAGCAAATAAGAATTATGAGGTCTAAGTAACTGCCTGAATAGCTCAAAGACAGAATTTTGGGAAGGCACAGATCAGGCCAGGCTTAACAAAAGTTATGCTGCCCCATAATCCTTAAATGGGAGATGTATAAAATGACCTAAACCCTTCCTAGACCTGGCCATCTGACAAATCGAGAGAGGTAAAGAGGAACGCACTGTGGCTAAGCTCCAGAGATGGGGATGGGAGAAAGTTCTGGAATATCAACAGGGATATCCTTGGCAAAAACCTTCTACCAAGTGCCCTGCACATTAGACTGGGGTGAAGGTTCACCTTCCAACAAAACTGACCTTAAGCATGCAGCTAAAATACAGGAGTGGTGGCTTCAGAACAACTCTGTTTTTGAAGGGCACAGCCAGAGGCATGACTCGAACCCAATTGCGCATCTCTGGAGAGACCTGAAAATAGGTGTCCACCAATGTTCACTATCCAACCTGACACAAGTGGAGAGGATCTGCAAGGAGAAATGAGAGGGCATCCCAAAGCCACCTGGAAAAAGTTGTTAGCATAGTTCCCCAAAAACATCAATGGCTATATTAGCTCGAGTGCTTCTACAAAAGATTGGGCAAGGGGTCTGAATATTTATGGCTGTGATAATGTTGATGCCATGAGGCATCTAATTTAAGAGTTTACTGCATGGCTGGGTTGCACGTGTTGTCACGCTTGTTCATCTGGGTACTTGACTGGCATTGTTTTAGACAGTCAGCTGTCTACCGTCATCATGCCAGATTTTTGTTGCGTCTACGGATGTGGAAATCGCGGAAACAGATACATTGGGAAGCGATTTATTTATTTAAATTGTTTTAATTTTTTTATAATTTGTGTTCCAAAGATTAAATTGCATGAAGGAGAGGATAAAATTGAGTTATTGAGGGGGGGGGGGAACAAAAAACTGCAACAAAAGTGGCTTGCAAATATACGACGTGCAGAACTGAACGAAGCTAGAGTACACAAGGCAAATGGTTGTCTGTTCTGATGATTTTGTAAGCATGTGTATTTGTAGTGTCCGGATATTCTGCTTCAGGGAAGTCTTTCAGATCCTTTTTAAAGTACGTCGTTGTGGAGAGTATACGGATAGATAGCGTCACAGTTTGATCTTCTGTACATATCTAGCTTTGGCGACAGAGTGAAAGTAGGCAGAAACCATCCGCCCCTACACATGGTTCTGTGGATGTTGCCATGGTGATGTCGTCTGCAATGCCTACTTTGTCTGTAGAAATGGTGGCGATTATCACGTGATTGCAACCCAAGAATAACCTAAAAACTTGAGTAAACGCTGAGATTAATATTGACATTGTCTAACATGAATGGCAAAGTAATCCAGACTAATGTTGTTCTACGTAGTGGATAAAATGTCTACACAACTCCTGTTCAAATACCACAGTTGGTATTTAAAAAAAAAAAAAAAAATCATTTTGAAACTTTCTATTATGACACCTATCTATGACCTGTACAAATCATGTTTGGGGAAAAATAAAACCAAAACCTTTTGGGATCTTAAGTACAAATAAAAACAAAACAAACCGAGAATGTGGTTACACAAGTGCAGCATCCTTTTATAACAAGATGTGGCTGTGTTGTTTTGTGCTGAACTATTTGGTTTGGATCATGCGAATTTTAAAATTTGATGTGGCGAGTCCCATTTGAGTTTGAATGAACGCTTAATTTTGAACACATTTGTAGTCATAAGTGGTGTGCATACTTATGTAACCACTTTTTTTTTACCCCCCCCCCCAAAAAAAAAAATCAACTATATTGTCGAGGGTATAAGCCATTTCTTTTTCTTTTTTTTTGGGTAACTACATGGCAAAACCTTTTTTTCCACTGAAAATGTGAAGACGTGCACTTGCTGTATGTGGCCTTTTGAGTACCTTAACATGCCAAGTGTACTCGGCAGACTGGTTTTGCTGTGGTAATAAGCGACCTTTGTCATAGCTCTTGCCGAATAGGATAACTGCTTAAATTTTACATTCATGGTTACTAAAGCAATATAAAAGTACCAACATGACTGTTGCCTCTTTTTGGTTTTTGGGGAAAAAACACTCAACTATGCGAGGAGACTAACAGTATGTTCCAATGTCTGCTGTTGGTATCATACTTTGATGAAGCTAATGTCAATGTTTTGCAACTTTCTACTTGTTTTTAGTGTCAAGTCCCAAGAGACCAGATCAAGGCCGAGCAATGAGCCTGCAAAGACCAGCAGCAGCACCCAAGACATTCGCAAAAAAACAAGTGAGCTCTCGAGTACTGAATTTTATTTTTCCAAAATTTTGTTTGTTGCATGTTCTTCAAAAGAGGAGTTACAGGTAAGGTTAGGGTATAGAAATTAAGGTCTTTTTGATTATTCAGCATAAAACTGACCATGTTAATTTTTGCTTGCATAATCTTTTGGTCATGTTTGTCAACACAGGGGTGGCGCCAATGATGGCAAAGTCACTAAAAGCGTTCAAGAAGCAGCAGGGACGAAGACGATAAAGGCACTTGGATGACCTTGCACTTTATGTGCCTGAGTCATGGAAACCCTTGACCTTGAATGAGTGGTCATACAACTAATACAAGCAATTAAATTTTTCATAAAATGCAAAATTGGTCCCTTTTTGGGATTTTGAAGGCGGAGTTGAAAACTTGGTTTACCAAATAGTGTGGCTCCCTCTAGAGGAATTGCTGTAAAATGATTTGTCATACAACTGGCGGGCACACCAACAAGATCACGTGTACTTTAAAATACACTAGCGAGTGCATAAAATTTGCACGTATAAATAAAGTTACATTTTGACTCCCATGCAAAGTATTTTTTTCCCCGCCGAGTTATTCCAACCAATCATTTACAATGCATACCAAATCTGGTCTTTTTCTGGTTCTCACTTTACAAGCTCCTTGTCTGTGTCCATTGGAATGGGGTATATTAGGATAATAGAGATACTAGCAGAAGGTTTTAAAGGTGTCACAACTTTCACCACCTTGCATGCATCACGTGCGATAGCACATGTGAGATGACTGACTGCATCCTTTATTCATAAATGTGTGAAGGAGCTGCTCTTATGTTCTCCTGATTTGACAGTTTCAATATTTTGGAGGTTCCCTATATTTTTACAATTCACGTAACTTGCCACTGAATTGACAAATCCCCAGTAGCCAAGATGAAGAATGAAGTGAATGCACTGCATTAAAAAGTAAAGTGGCATGTTAGTGTGGCAGACTTGCTAAAATACAAAGCAGACGACTGCCCGGGGCCCCCACAGCCCTAGATTCTCTCGGCGGTGAAGTGGTGATTGTGTTTTGGTGCTGTGATTAATTACTTCATTTGAGAGCATTTGCCACATTCATAAGAATCACTTAATTAAAATGGTCAGCACAGTAATGTCTTCTTTTGCTTCACATCCTGGGGCGCAGTCTAAATTGCTTAATGTAATTATGACATGGCACCCACTATTTGGATCACTACCCAGGACAAAACGAATGTTGGATAGATAGGACAGGGCATATCATGCTTAGTCATATCACACCAAGCTATTTAATCTGCAGAATGAGGCACAATCAGAGGCAAAGGATGAATGATGACATTTCTAAGGCCACTTAGATCCAAGTATAAGCAGGTGCCCTGCTGCAGTGCTAAATCATACGTTATAATCCCTTCAGGGAAACCAACCTTCTGTTTAAAAAGGCCAGTGTCAATGTAGTTGTAGTTTTCACTTGCATAGATCAGCATCATACTGAGTCCTGGTTCCTGTGTTTGACTCATAACTAATAGAGTTAATAAGGAAACATGTCTCATGGTAGTACAGCTATAGAGCGCTGACCTCACAGTTCTGAGGACCGGGGTTCAAGCCCCGACCCTGCCTGTGTGACGTTTGCATGTTCTCCCCGTGCCTGCATGACTTTACTCCCGGAACTCCTCCATCACAAAAACCTGCACTAATTGGAGGCTAAATTGCCCCTAGGTGTTATTGTGTGGCTGTCTGTCTCCATGTGCCCTGTGATTGGCCGGCAACCACCCCACGGTGTAGCCTGTATCCTTCACGATGACAATTGGGATTGGTTCCAGCACTCCTGTGACCTTTGTGAGGATAAGCAGCTCAGAAAATGGAATAATAGATGACTCAAAGTACAAAACTACAAAGTACAGCCACAATAAACATTGTTACAATATGTTTATTGAGAGTGACTCAAAACTGAATAGTTAAACATACAACTCGATGGTTATTATACAACCGGTCACAATGTGGCTTGTGTAAGGTATTGTATACTGTTATCATTTTTCCTGCAGTATCTAAATACTACAGTGCAACTATTTGAGTTGAGAAAAAGTACTAGTAAAAATGTACTCTTGTGTGTATATATGGTTAGCTTTATAGATGGCTTATTGAAATATAAGACGCTTCAAATAAGGCTTATTTTTAGCTACTCTGCATAAACATGCATAGTAATGCTAAAATAGTAGTTCAAAAATACTATAAACATTTTTGGGTGTGATGACCATATTTGAACTTCACTTACAATTTAATGTTGGAATAAATATTTTGTTTGATTTAAATTTAGAAGCTGTTTAATTTAAAGACATGTTTTCAAGTTTTATAAGTCATAATGAAGTGTGAAGAGTAGAGTTAGACTGCTTTTATGAGATACGGCTGATTAGTATAGTCAATGAAGTTTATAACTGATATTTGGAGCTAATATTCCTTTGCAATAAAAAGGAAAATATTGGAGTTAGAATTTCAAATCGTACACACTCCGAAAATTTTAGTGCCTTTAAGCATGTGCCTTTTAAACAGATTTAAAAAAAAATAAATATTAGACAAGACATCTTTTTTTTTAATTCTAAAAAAAATGGTATGACCCGGACTCGACAACATCTTATCCGGCAAATGAAAACTTAAAATAGCGGCTGCAAAGTTTTTGACAGTAAAATAAAGTTGGACAAATTTGTGATAAAAGTGAAATGTTTATGTTCATCCCAAAACAAAAAAAGTGCAGCGAGTTCCCAGGGTCAGCGGCTTCTACTTAAAATTTAAAAATGATATCCGTTTCTGTTGTTCAAGTCAGAATCTTATGTCTACGTTTATCGATAAATATTACAGGTATAAAATATCAATTTTTTATGGTACATATATGTATTGTACAGTCGGCCTATTAACACATATGTACATAAAGATGTATGGCACTTGGCAGCCGCTCCGTCCCAACATGGCGGCCCTGGGAGGGAGGGAGGAGCCGTCTGAAGCGATGACGTAGGATTGGAATGAGGGAGTGAATGTTCCGGGTCAGAATCTGGACGCTAGAGGAAATTAAGTACGGCAACTACGCGAAGACACGCCAGTGGTTCTGTTTTCCCCCGGCCTCACGGAGATGTAGCCCGGTTCCATGCAGTAAAAGCGACGGTGGCGGAGCGGTGTTAGGCGGGTGCCTTCAAAGTGAGCAAAGTGACGACAGACGGAGAGTGATTCCCATGTCGGTCGCCACTTAACAAAACGCCACCTTGGACTTGTTTACGGCTGGAATTTCGCTGTGAACCACCTGTTAATTTCGCTTTGCGGGTATTTGTTATTTTTTCAACGCCGGGGCTGTCCCGTCGCGGCAATCTGTTGCGTTCTCTCAAACCTGTCTGTTTATTCCATTCACCCGCACCACCCCCGCGATGTTTCACTGTATCCCCCTGTGGCGGTGCAACCGTCATGTGGAGACGATCGATAGACGCCACTGTTCGCTGCTCTTTGTGCCAGATGAAATTTACCGCTACGGACGCAGTTTGGAGGAGCTCTTATTGGACGCCAACCAACTTCGGGACTTGCCCAAGGTAAGCAAGCGCCGAGTTGCCGCTTCCGTACACCTTTCTCCACCCACCCACTCACCCACGCACACAAAAGGCCGCCTCGGTCCGCTGTTGGAAGTTTCAAGTAGAGGTGGCAGGGCTGATCTATCCATCCCGTGAGAATGCGCTGGGACCTGGGGACAATCATTACGCAAGATCAGCGAGGCAGGCAAAGCCACGGAGGTGGAAATTTCCCGTACTACACGCCACGGGATCACGAAACTATACTACATATGTGCGGCCTTTAAATGCATTCCGTGTCTGGTTTGGTCACTACTGTCGGACATTTTTGTCTCAATTCCGTTGAATGCAACAGACAATTCTTTGTACAAACTTTCAAATGGTCAACACAACCTTAACCAAACAAGCCCGTCAAGTGTTCGAGTCTATAAACAACATTTAAAGCTGTGAACAGAACATAGCCTATGTGCAGGAGAAGTAAACACCAATTTATCATAAATCCACTTGTGCGGAACATTTATGGGCTTCCTCATTCTTGTTGATTTTTTCTTTTTTTTTTTTATGCGTAATATTCATCCACTCAAGGGATACAATCAAAACATCGTCATGTGATGTAGCATGCAGAAATATCTCCAGGAAGTAGTGTATAACTTGTGGTACAATTGGGAAGAGATGCATACAAAGTGGGTCAAGGTAATAAAAGTCTGATATCCTATCTAGTTGCTGTTTTTTTCCAAGGAAACAGGAAAATTCCAGTCAGGCTTTCAGAGAGTTTGAAATTAGTTTAACAAGCTGACCTATCCTTGAATGCGCCGTGCGAAAGCCAAACACTTTACATGACCCTGATTGACAACCTTGTGTGACAAAACAGAGGCTCTTGTAGCTAAACAGAAGGCAAGATAAACTGTAGGCCCCTGAGAGCCAAACATTTGACCCCAGTCCTCTGGATTAAGTTGAATACTACTTAAAGGATTTGCAGTGTTAGGCCTTATTCAACATTATTTACGTGTGACTATCTACAGTCCAACTGCAGAATCTGGACTAGTTTCTGTCTCTTGACAACTTGTTTGATTTTGTTAACTTGCCTTCGATTTTGGCTGCCAAACCAGTTCTCCTGTATCCAATGCTGAACCCTGACAAGTGGACACAGGATGGAGGCCACCTTGTACTGCCTTAAATTTATGTTTTATTACCTCATTCTAATGGAAGGACATGAAGATAAGGAAATCAATAGCTGTTCTGCAGGTGTATTAATGTATGAGGTGGTTAATAAGTCAACAAATAATTTGTAATCTCCTTTCTTCCATTTTTTTAATAGTGTTTGTCCTCCTTAGGATTGTAGTTACACTGGAACCTACAGTAGGGCATCTGAATTTTGGGGGAGAGGTGAGGTACATCCTGGAGCGGTCACAAGTCAATCAAGTCAAGATTATTTGTCTAGCTCTCAATCACAAAAGGGTCTGAAGTTGTAGTGATCTTTAATGTGTTGAGGGCAAAAAAAAGCACCATTCATTCAGGAAAATATAATTCCAAGATCACCTGGGTTGAATGTTTTAGAGAACAGGTGATTTGCTGTCAAGCCTGCCCTCCATTAAAAGTAAACATTTGCTTTTCTAGTGAGGTAAATAGCGTTAACTGCGGTGATTGCAATTAATAAAACTGTTTACATCCGTACAAAATTTATTGTTCAATATGGGTAAAATTAACTATTCAGAAATGTATTCTTATTTGATGACAGAATTTGCCCAAATCTTCTGAACTCCTGTTTTAATGCCAATATTATATTCCGTAAAATAATGTTGACCGGAAGAGTTCTCATAGCAGTTGTCTGCGTGGGTGTACTGTAACTCCTCTTACAATTGATGTAGTTCATGCAGTTTTTTTTTCCACTTGCTTCAAGACACTATTAAACAATAATAATTTACACCATATTGACCAAATTCAGAACGATCAGTGATGTGGTTTCCTAATGGCATAATCAACAAACCATGGAATGTTGCTCTCTCAACAGAAGGGTTTGGTGACGGTCAAGCAAAGAATATACCAGCAGCTAGCCAAATGCCCTTGAAGTTACTGATATTTGACGACATGTTCATTCAGTCAAACAATCTCATTGCTTCACACGGTACACAAGGTAGTTGTTATAATGTGATTTGTTCATTTGTGTTCGTTTGATGGGGGCCTGATTACATTTTCATGTCAAGTGATATGCACAAGTTGTTGTAGGTTGAATTGTGCTGACCCAATGAAACATCCAGGGGGAACATGAATATGGTCAATTAAAATGACTACTAATATTAATTGGAATCCAACCTTATTCATTTAAACTTTTTCATTCATTCATCTCCCATTCCGCTTGACCTCACTGAGGTCTCGGCTGTGCTGGAGCCTATCCCAGGTAACTTTGGGTGAGAGGTGGGGTTTACCCTGAAATGGTCACCAGCCAATCACAGGGTACATATAAACAAATTCGCATTCGCTTTCACACCTACAGGCAATGTAGAGTATTCAATTAACTTACCATGCATGTTTCTGGAATGTGGAGGAAACTGGAGTACTTGAAGAAAACCCACATACCACTGCGAGAACATGCAAACGGCACAAAGGCGGGGACGGGATTAGAACCCTGGTCCTCAGATCTGTGAGGCAGACGTCCTATCCAGTCGCTCACATGCGTTAATGGACCTTTACGACTGGCGATCTCCCCTTACCTACATTTGCCATGTTCCAGAAGCTTCCAAAATTGTGACTGAACAGAACAGAGTTGAAGTGGATTCTCTAACCCATATTCCAGATAATGGTGCGGTATGTTTTTTGCCAAATGCATCAGACTTTTCCAAGAGAGTTCTACAGAGAGGTCTCAACTATTTCACACAAGGATATGTACGCGGAATTAAGATTTTGGACGGAGCAGGACGCAATGTCAGAGTTACAGCAAAATGTTGGTGATTGATGCAAAAAAGTTTGACGCCTCACAAACTTCATATTGAAATCTAACAGAATAAAATAGGGGAATCGTCCTGCGCATGTAAAGCAGGGTGAGTACTTTTTACTTGGAAAGATCACGAGTAATATCATTGTAGTCTTTAAGTGAGTGGGTGTATTCATTTGACTTGGCTCGTAATCGAACCCACTGCTCTGTCTTAAAAGTCTGATGTGATACAAATGGGCAAATGGACATTTCTCTTGCATGACATGGCGCATTTATGTATCACTAACCCGACTCTCCGGCATAAAACATTACACACTTCATTCACCAGGTCAGTGATACACTAACAAAGTGAAGGTTGTTCTGCAATGTATAAAGGACTGATAATAATGTAAATCAAACTCAGAGAAGATATTTTCTTGCTTCAAACATACAGCCTTGTGTTTGTTGATATTGTTCACATTTAGTTGTACGTGCGGTCTTCCGCAAGCCTCAATCCATTGTAGACACTTTGTCAATTGTGTTTTAGGCTTTGGATAATGAATCAACCGGGCCCCTTGTAACCTAGCAGGATATCTTTCATTAGAATTCCACGTTCCCCAAGCGCATCTGAGGACAATTTTCTCCGTAACATTAACTTTTCAAAGTGCACACTACTGACAACCAGTATTGCTTGTGGGACAATATGGCGGCAGGGGCTTGTCAAGCCAGGAGTTAAGACAATGCAGCTATCTGATTGGCGATTATTGTACGAGTGATTGACAGGTCGGAAAGGTCCACTGGGGACTCTAAATTGCCCTTAGGAGTGATTGTGAGTGGAACTGGTTTGTGTCTACGTGCCCTGTGGTTGGCTGGCAACCAGTTCAGGGTGTACCCTGCATTCTGCCTGAAGATAGCTGGAATAGGGTCCAGCACTGCTCTGACCCTTGTGAGGATAAGCAGCTCAGATAATGGATGTATGTATGTCATGAGAACATATTTTACTCATCAGTTACATTGAGTGGTGGCTCGGGCATGTGGTTCGGATGCCCCTGAACGCCTCCATGGTGAGGTGTTCTGGGCGTGTCCCACCAAGAGGTGGCCTGGGGGGGGAGGCCCAGGCCACACTGAAGAGACTATGTCTCCCGGCGGGCTTGGGAACACCTTGGGATCCTGCAGGAAATGGTGGGTACAGTGACTGGGAAGTGTGAAGTCTGGACATCCCACCCTAAGATGCATACCTTGGGACCCATCCCCTAAAAAGGTTAAGACAATGAAGTTGCAGTAGATAAGTTAGTGTATCAGTAGTTTTATCAATTTTGTACTACTTACTAAAAGTAAGCTAAATTGCTAATTTTAGAAGGTTTGTTACTTTAAAACACATCTGTTGCTGGTCTGACCATAACAAATCAGTCCATACTAAATCAGGGAGCATGTTTCCTTTTTGAAGAATCATTGAGCTGAAAAGTTACAGACCAGTGGTGCATCACTTGAACACTGACAAAGTACATTACTCATGCTTTGTCAAGTGTGAACTAGTGCAAATTACTTTTATTGCCTGTAAAGATGCTATTGGCAGGTATGTTGTCATTGAGACAGCCTTCACACCTCCACGTGACAATAGAATGATGAGAATCAAGGTTGGAAGTATTCTATGCATGTTCAGCATCATGATGAGTTTCTTATTAGCATGTCAACAGAGAGAACCGTTTTACCATTCTCACTGGGATGTTACTAATGTCATCAATGCTTACTGAGTGAACTCAAAATACATAACTGGGTGAACCCTCTTGTTGGCTTACTATCCAGTTCACTGCTTACTGTCTGCGTTTGGCTCTGAAGTGGATAAGTGGACGTGGCCCAGTGCTCACGTTTCGGCCAAAGAAACTGTTGTTTTGCTCAGATGAAAAATTCACAAGGATATTAAAAGCTTAAGCCTTGCACTGACCTCAAACTGTTTTATTTTATTGTGGTGCTTGTTTAAATGTCATACCCTTACTAGGTAATTATTTAATATTGCCATATACTCCTGCCCGATGATGGCTGGGATAGGCTCCAGCACTCCCGCCACTCTTTTCAGGATAAGAGGTTGAGAAGATGGATGGATGGACTAAAGTAAGATACCCTAATACCTTATTAATTAAATAAGGACTGTAATTTGTTTCAATTTCAATTGCTCTGGTTTATGTAAATCTTATTAAAAACAAATTGATTAGCCATGCCGTGTCTTTTAAACACTGCTTTTGTAAGGTTACTTACCTTCATGTGGTTATATAGCACTGAATAATTGACTGTAATCAGACATGAATGTGATAATTGCTCAATTCCATATGTTATACCTCGAGTACATGGATATAGAAAGCCGAGACACTTCTGTTAGAACACTCTGTTTCTGTTAACAACTGCCCCCCTCACCTCCAAAAAAAACAACAACCCCCCCCAAAAAAAAAAAAAAAAAAATCTGTGGACAACATTGTTCAAGCATTTCGCCCATGGATAATGACCACTAAATACATTCCATATCAACAACAGAATGGATTCAACACAATAATAAATATGTTTACGGCAAAGGCCGGACCTAAAGCGAATCACGAACTATGTGGATTGAACTGTTGTGGGTTGTACACTTGGGATTACCTCATGCTGGACTGGTTTGAAGCGATTTTGGGGGCAACTGTGACTGAGACAATTTGTTTGAATTGAATTCCACAGTTAATGCATACATCATTCACTACCCTGTTGAACTTTATGAATTATCAGTTGTTTTTTTTTTTTTTGCGTATGAATGGCCTACATCAGTAAAGTTCTTGCTGATCCCCATTCCAGCCATGCCCATTACAGCTGAATTTTGGAAGCTGTAAATGTATACAATAAATAAAATATCATGCAGCATTCTTACAGGGAATCTAAACTTTATTTAGAGGTGGATATTTCATGTCTGTCTTTTGTGGCATACAGTAAAGCATTAAATATCAGGCTTAAGTGTGTGTCAAACAGGAAATGTTTGATGAGCCTACTTTTTGGAATATTACTGCCCTTTTATTCAGTTTTGAAAATGTGTCCTTTGCTGTTGACCCTAAACAACTCAACTTGACCTGTGCGAATGCATGAACACATATTTTTGCATGAATGCGGAAAATTCCTTGTGGGCAAGTTTGGCCACTTGGCATCCATCTAGGTAATTCCCTGAGAACATTGTTTTGGACTAACTTCATACCTATGTGATTATAGAGTGAACCATTATGTACCATTTTGTCCGCAATGTGATGTGACAGATTTATCGTCATGTAGTGGAGCCACTAGAACGAACACAAAGAGTTGGACCACAGTAAGGTAATTGGTCTGATGTTTATGGTATGATGTATTTGACTCATAGATTATCTTTCTAAGACTTAGGATTTCATAACCATGTTGTGAAGCAACATTGTCGTTCCTTCCCCTTGAACAAATAGTGTTGCTTGAACAATGTTTTTGTTTTAGAATCTTCATTAGATTAAAAATGTGATAATGACAGTCCTAAATAAGCATTTTTTCCCCAATTGTCCTAAATTTTCCAGCTTTTATAAATTTTATTTCTTTTTACATGACTAGTGTCAATATCATGGGTAGGTGTCTATCAGTTTTAGGCTGGAGTTACACTATATGGTTCAGGTGACACAAGCGGCACAATTCATTTTGCGGGCATTTACAATGAATGTCACTCCACTGAACAATGAAAAGCCTTAATCTGATAGGTCATGTCATATGCACTGTAGCTTGAAAATTTGAGGTTAATTCGATATCAGTTAACGGTGTTTTGGGAAGATTTTTATTGGCAATTACAAATATTTCATGGGCGGTGACATTTTGGCGAGTCACATGACCTACTTGCGCGGATGTGAATTATTCTGTTCGTAAACAATGAAATCATGGCTGATTTGAAGTGTAATCACATCCAGTACCACCACCATCGGACACGTGAAAATGCCTTAATGTATCAGTAAATTTTGCCACAATTTGTATAGAAATAATCAAAGGAAATCTCTGTGGCATATTCTGCCCAGTAAGAAAAATAAACATTTAAGGACCCAGTGGCTAGCGAAGTGTCGTCGCCCTGAGCCGTACGACATAAGTACAGGTGTATTTGCAGATTTATTTAAGACCAACACTTTTAGACTACAATAAGTCTCTGAATGGCACTTAATATAGCGCTGTGTCAGGCCACCGCTTACCTTTCCAGACACCGATCCATGAGGCCAGTACAAATTTGACAAAAACATTCAATGAAAGAAGGACAATGTAATAAGAGTGAGTAGACGATGCTGAACAAGGTATGTTTTAATTTTGGATTTGAAGGTAATGAGAGAGTCTAAATTTTGGAGGTCAGCTGGCTGAGAGTTTCAGAGCAGACTGGCTAAAAGCTCCACTCCCCATGATACCTGGGCAGGCAGGAAGAACAGCCAAATGGATGGAGGAAGAGGACCTGAGGGTGCAGCCTAGGGTTGGTGAGGTGGAGGAGGTCAGACAAAAATTAAGGAGTGATGTTGTGAATGGCCGTGAAGGTGTAAAGGAAGTTTGAAGTGGATCCTCTGTTTAACCATGAACCAATGAAGTTCCTGGAGGATGGGGTTAATATGATGGAAAGAGGCAGATTTCTAGAGCAATTGAAGCTTATGGGTGGACTTGTGTAGGAGAGTAAAGAGGAGAGAGTTGCAATCGTCAATACGGGTGGTGACCAGACTGAACCAGGTTTGTGGCAGATGGGAGGTGAGTATGCGGCAGAGTCAGATGATATTACGCAGGTAGAAATAAGATGACTGGGTTATTTTATTGACGTGTGAAGGTAATGAAAGTGTGCTGCGGTTTTGAGGATGACACACAACTAACATGAAAGGAAGGGGAGACTTATTTGGATAGAAAATCTGTCAATTTTGGATAATTTAGACATGGAGCCAGTTTGGAAATTTTCTGTTTTATCGGTCTTTAATTTCAGGCCTATGACTACTTGGCCTGCAAATGTGCTTCTAACCAGAGAACACGAATAATGTAGTGCATGCTGTTAAAAAGGTACAAGATGTACAGAAAAGCATAGATTGTCTAGCTATGACATGATGTTATTATTTGGTGTACAGAATTTGAGACTGCGAAATACTAAATGGTTAGAAATCATACTTAGGTTTAGTATGGTAATGATGACCATTTTAGTTTAAAAGACACTAAACTGAACTAATTGTGCCAAAATCTGGGCTAAAATCATATAGTCTGCTCTAGGCATTACAGACACGCTGTCATTTTTGGCAGTTTATCACTATCCCAACATTCTGTAAAAATAAATGTCAGTGTGACATGTTTCAGTGGTGCAAACTTTAACTTTTTAATTTTTTTAAATTGTGAGGTAGAAATTTTGTCTGCTTGCTTTTGAAGTCGAGTTAGCATAGTTTTTATTTACTCATTTATTTGCCATGCCCCTTCCTCAGCCCTCGTCTCGAGCCTAATGTATATGAATTCACAGTACTATTGAACATTGCTTGGGTCCTGCCTTTAGGCTCCGTCACACCATGACGTTCTGGTCAACGTTCTCTGAACATTTCAATCGTTCTATTTTTCAGCGTTCTCAAACGCGGATGACACATCTGGCGTGCGATTAACTTGTGTCTAACGCATGTCTTAACGTGTGTCTAACGCACGAGAAGCGTGTTACAGCAACCAAATAAGATACCCCTAAAAACCATTAGCGTGTGCTTACGTGTTACTGGCATGCGACGAGCGATTTGTCAACGTTAGACGAGCGTGTTGAGTGTGCGACTAAACGGGTGAATAACGACAGAATAGCGTTTGCTGGCGTGTAATTTTTACAGTGGAACGGGAACGAAAACATTGGAAATTTCATACTTACTTCAGTTGTTCTCGTGAGTTTGAACAGTCAGCATCATGCCGCCTAGACGAAAAAAAGGTTGGGTGCGGACTTCAGCAACTAGCGCTGCACGTAAGAATGCAAAGCATCGGTTTATATACCCATATGCATGGATGTTCGGGAAACGCTCAAATGACGCTCAATGGACGCCAAAGGACATTCGTTTGACTTTAGTTACACGCTGTGTGCGCTAGTCGTTCACTGCAACGCGAACGATTAAGTAACAACCAAGTAACGCTACAGTAACGAGTGACTAACGATAGCGAAACGCGTGAACGCTCAGCGAACGTTAGTAAAACGTTACACGAATGTTCTTGAACGTTCTGCAGCGTTTGAAATTAAACGTTGATGAATGCTGGTCTCTGTGAGAACTTTTGTGCATGTTCAAAACTTTTTTTCCGTACCGACGTTCTCCGCCAATTCCCAGCGATCATTGACGTTCACTAGCGTTCAAACAACGCTATCCTGGCGACCATGGGCGACTACCAACGTTTCCTCAAACGCTATAGAATGCTGACCAGAACGTCATGGTGTGACTGGGTCATTTGTGATTTAGATTGCAGAATGCCAGTGAGCTATCCTTCCCTGGCGGTTTCCATGTGTCTGTCTGATGGGGAGTACTCTTGTCAGTCATACATGGACAATCATGATTGCAGATTACCAGGGAATAATCAGTTTATCGTCATTACGTTGCTGTTCTCCACTCAACTCTAATTGGTTTGAATAGCCATTTATTTTAAAACTATATTCCAAGCCTCCCTTTTATGCAGAACATTTTTGATCAACCTTAGTTATGTTGTGCAGCCATACGTTTCCTGTTGCTCGTGCTCGGTCCCAAATAGACAATGCTGGAGGTGAAAGTAACATTTTAATCATTGATTTAGGGTTGCAGAGGTTAAACTTTTGACTTGCACTCTTTGGGTTTTTGTGTTGCACATGTGATTTTTATTTATTTATTATTTTGGGGAGCATGGGCGTGGAGCCGATTGATTGACTGGAAGAACAGGTTTCAGTTTGTAAACGGCATTTTTCATCAGTGTCGTTAAACAGATTAAAGCCCCATAAAAACGCACTCTTATGTTGAGATGCATGTTTTGGTATCAGTTTGCTTGTGACTGTTGTCTGTGTTAAATTGAATCTCTGACAATGCTGCAGAAGGAACATGCCGGTTCAGTCAAGCGCATAGGATCAAGGCTTCAGAGCATCCTTGATGGAATTGTCAATTTGGGATTTGGAGCTTTGGTTCCATAAAATGCAAATTTTAAAGTTGGCATAGCATTTTTCCTTTTGCAGAAGGCAAATGTTGTTTGAACAGGCTTACTTGTGGAGCAGGTTTAGGGTGGAGTCATGACTATGGTGCACAGTTAAATTCTGTCCCGGCTACAGATTACAGTTGACAACAAGGTCTTATTTGAAACTACTTATTACATAGTAATCAGACATCTGTTCTCTCTGGAAAGATATAGTGTATATATCTTTTTGGAAAAAAAAAGCTCTCTTCCAGAGTGCTATAATTTGTCACAATTTTATAACAGCCTTACAAACATCATTGGCCACTTCTACAGGAATAAATATTTCAAGTGTTTTTAGTAGCTCTTCTACAATGACGACTCAATATTTATCTTATCTGCTTTACTTCAAGGTTTCATGTATGCATGAAGGCTGCTGATACCATAAATACATCTATTGTATGGAATGTTAGAAAAGGCTTGATAAAGTG
Organism: Syngnathoides biaculeatus; assembly: GCF_019802595.1. Classification (NCBI taxonomy): domain Eukaryota; kingdom Metazoa; phylum Chordata; class Actinopteri; order Syngnathiformes; family Syngnathidae; genus Syngnathoides; species Syngnathoides biaculeatus. Next base: position 13,527,686 of record NC_084651.1, read on the forward strand.
ATATTACTCAAACGGGGAACAACAATCAGCCGGAGTAGGTATGACAAAAACTGACCCATTTATTATCATCATACAATGGGTTACATAACTTAACTTTAAGAATAAGTGTACTACAATAGAACATCCTTCCATCCATTTTCCTTGCCGCTTATCCTCACAAGGGTCACAGGGAGTGCTGGAGCCAATCCCAGCTGCCATAGGGCAGGAAGCGGGTTGTACCATGAACTGGTCGCCTGCCAATCGCAGAGGACATGGGGACAGACTACAGTCACACTCAAAATCACACACATGGGCAATTTAGAGTCTCCTATTAATGCATGTTTTTGGAATGGGGGACGAAACCGGAGTGCCTGGAGAAAACTCACGCAGACACGGGGATAAGATGCAAACTCCACACAGACAGTGCCATGATTCGAATTCCGGTCCTCAGAACTGTGAGCCCAACGCCCTAACCAGTTGGTCCACCGTGCCGCCACAATAAAATTATACAAAATAAAATTGAGGAAATCTTGAAAAATAACTAAACAGTAATAAGTAATATTAACTCTTACTTCTTGCCACTGTTGGCACCTTAGCATCCTGTTGTTGTGATTACTTGTGGTCTAGTTTGAAATGTCACAGCACTTTAACTTAGAAAAGGAGATTAGTCTTGCAACCTCTTCTGATGATTGAGTAATCGCCATTTAGTAAGTCAGCCATCAAAAAGTATTTCATTAATATCTGTTGGATGCCAAGATAAGGTGCATTCTTGGGTCAATGCTTTTTTTGTTCTTGAATATCAGTCAGCACAACGTTGAACAAAATTGTAGAAGAAAGTAACGCTTCATCCATGCACACTCCAAAAATGACACAACTTCACGGGACAGCATCATTCTGCTCAATGCAACATTGTAGTGAAAACTTTCAGTCAGAGGTTCTTCCATCCCCTAGAAAAAAACCCCTCTCTATATATAAATACATCAATTTTTTTTCACATAGTTGAACAAGGCCATTCCTTGGTGGGCCAAAATATCTCTTCGACAAATGATCACATCACTATTGCTTGAAATCTCGGGTTACCTTGTAAAGTTATTGCCCTCGTGACCTGACCTCAGCTAAGCGAAGGAAAATCTATGGTTGGATGTATTATTGCTTGTGGTGAATTATCAACACTCTCAAATAAATATTTTTGCATGCAGTTATTCAAAAGTAGAATTTTAAATCATAAATCTTTCATTTCTTTATTGGTCAATACTGTACTTCATGTCTCCTGGAGATGGTGCACCTTATTTGAAGTGCCATCATCATGAATTGTTGCATGCATTATGTTTTTTTTTTCATGATACGTACTCTGATTTCCACCAATACTTACGGTCATAAAAAGGCATCATAGAAATATACTTGTTATGCCATAAAACATATCCATTTATTCACTGAGAAATCACAGTTCTCTCTTCTTGAGTAAGGAGTTAATACAAAAATGCCAAACTGTCTCATTTGTCAGAAACGGTTACACGGGCGAGACTGCTGGCTCTTGTGAGCTGTATCAAGTATGTGCATGTATTAACTGCACTTGCCTGCCAGTTGGCTTCCTCTCAGTGCAAGTCGATTCTAGCTCTAAATTGGTTTCGGTTTCTGTATATTTCTTTCTTGGTGCATCAGGGATATTTTTGCTTTGGAAAGAAAAATGCGATGGAAAACAGAGAGATTTAGGTTTGTGATTCGTAAGGAATCAAGTTCATCAATGCAACCATTTTAGACCAATGGTTGATACATGAAAGAACAAGATGTTTTTTTTTTTTTTTACAGGGGTTTGCATTGATACGAATCTATCTATCTATCGATCTATCGATCTATCGATCGATCTATCTATCTAAACTTCTAATCTTTTAAAGAACAACCCCAAAAAATCAATTAACAATTAGAATTATAATAAGTAGAAATAGAAAAAAAAAACCCTAAATATTTAGCAAATTAAAATAATTTTGGTAATCCTAATTGATCTCTAAATAGGAAAATGTCAGTGTGCCACATCAGGTAGACATTTCATGTCAGACATTCAAGGGGGAAAATGAACATATCTGCTACTAATGCTGTGCACGTTTTGACCTCTTGGCCACTGTGGCGCAATGCATGCATGGATTGAGACAAAAAAAAAATTCAAGTGCACTATATATAATTTGATCACCAATCATTCCGGACACCACTGCAAAATTGCACAACCACAATATAGTCCATTAGATAGTGGTTAGTGAGTCATTTCAGACAAAACCCAAGATTCTATATCACCAACAATCTCGAAGTCTCACATGATCATGTGATCATATGTAATCTCACATAAACGTGGAAGAAGACATTCTTCCGGATATGCAGCGATGTTTCCCGAGTGTTCCCAAAAATTGCTGGAGCTCTCTCTCTCTCTCTAGCTCTCTCTCTCTCTAGCTCTCTCTCTCTCTCTCTCTCTCTCTAGCTCTCTCTCTCTCGCTTGCTCTCGCTCTCTCTCGCTCTCACTCTCTCGCTGTTTCGCTCTCTCACGCACACAGACGCTCAGCATTAACAGCTATGTGACTGTGAGTTGCTGCCAGGCAATAAATATGCTTACTGTCCTTATACAGACCCCCTTCAAGTTGTTCCACCCTATTACATATTGTTAGGTTCAGTTGGGTGTCACGCCACGAAGCCCCCCCCCCCCCCCCCCCCACGTGGTCTAATGACTATTCCATTTGGTCTCAAACGGAGCTGCCGTGGCCACTGGGGATAGTGTACATAACATTGTAAATGTATGGTTTTTAAATTTTTTTGGTCATCTTTTCACTAATGTAAATCAAGATTTCCAACCAAAATTAAAATCTTGAAATATTAAAAAAAAAAAAACTTGCTAAATTGTTTTATTTTCAAAACATCAACTAAAGTATAATTTCCTTTTTTCAATGTGGCTCTAATATATGATCATAAGCATCGTATGATTAAATTTTTTTTTTTTTAACCTTACAGCCATTTTTTCAGCTGGTGAAGCTAAGAAAACTCAGCCTGAGTGATAATGAGATCCAGAGAATTCCTCAAGAAATAGCTAACTTCATGCAACTGGTAGAGCTGGATGTATCGCGAAATGGTAAGTTGTGTAATGCAATTTTGATTATGTGATTGCATTATAGGACAGGACATTGTCACAACATTTTTTTAAGCTAAAAGCTATTGCTTAGGTACTGAATAATGCAAAGGGCTACCAATTTGATACACACTTTTTAAATAACAATTCTCCCATTCTGTGTTTTCCTACTTGTTTCCTCCCATGTTTTTGGGGGTCCTCAGCTTATCTTCTTTCTGCTTATCTTCATGAACACTGACCTTTGAACAATATTATTATCATTTTTTTCAATAGTGTCATTTTCAAATTTACATTACAAAAAAGGTACATGCAGCCCCCTGGCAAGTTGCAGTAATTTTAAATTATTTTTTTGTAGTAGTAGGAAGAAAAAGAAAGCAGACTCTTATTACTGGTGACCCAACATGAATAGACCTAAGGGCAATCCATGTGTTCCTTGGGCGTGTCTTGGGGGCATCGTGGGTGTATTGTTGTTGAACCCTGCTCGAGCATTGCCATTTACTTGTATGTTGCTTGCTTTACTTGATTTTCTCTTCCCGTGTTCAGATATTATGGAAATCCCAGAGACCATTTCACATTGCAAAGCCCTTCAAGTCGCAGATTTCAGTGGGAATCCATTAACAAGGTAATTTGACTGTAGTTTGAAGAAATGGCACATGAAAACCACATTATGTTGTTGTTGCTGTTGAATGAAGCATGACCACAGCAAGCGTTTTAGGTGTTCTTAGAACTGCTGGAGTAAAGTTGATAATGACAAAGCCTGACAAAAGCTCTAATGGTTTAGAAGAAATGGTAAGCAAGCTCATTTAGAGAGGGAGAAAATATGTAAATAATAGCCCATTAGACCAAAGTGAATGGGTTTTATTGCCTCATACGAGATACCACTTTTTTGTTGGTGCTTCATGTACTAAACTAGGCGCACATACCAGAATAATACTGAATATTTAATATTTTGGATCTCGCAATGTTCTTCCAGGCTACCTGAAAGCTTTCCAGAGCTCCGGAATCTCACATGCCTTTCCATCAATGACATCTCATTGCAAGTCCTACCAGATAACATTGGAAAGTAAGTCACTGCACCATTTTGTCACATTCACTTTGACATAGTGAGCACAATTCTGTAGCAAGAGTAAGAAAATGTATTTTAAAAATTCTTTTCCCCTATTTTAATTTTTTTTTTTTTTGCATTCTTAGACATAATACAGATGCTCCTCACTCCAAATTACTTGTATTTTACCACATTCTTAGGAATGTACTGTATATTCGCAAACTTCACAGCAATGTACCCGGTAGTTTGAATTTCATTTGTAGTTGTATAACCTTTCCTTCATTATTTTGTCTTGTAAAAGTAAAAGGTCTGTCAGATGTCACATAATCAGCATGCTGTGAAAAGGCCCGTCTGCCAACATCCTTGGTCCTATCAAGTTATAATAAGATTGAATAACACAACTATGCATTCTTGGGTCAAATTGCCAGAAGGGATGTTTTAATGGAAATGTGGAGTTTTAAGTGAAATAGAGTTTAGGCTCTTAGAGGGTGGATTTGGCGATAAAATCCAAGCACCTCTGTAGAGAATGATATCCTGATTTTCTTTTCCAGATGCCCTCATTCACCCCTTCTGTACCTTTTTATTTCCCTGCTCTTTATATTGTGGAAGCTCTAATTCTGAACAAAAGCTCTTCTATGACCAGTTTGTACAGACATGGACATTTTTTTTTCCATTTTGAAAATAGTAATAGAATGTCAAACTGTCACAACCAAAACCTTTCCTACCTTTACAGAAAATGTATATGTAAAATGGTCATATCTTTAACTGTCATACCAGTGTAAAAATACATTATCCAATGGTATTCGTAAAATTTGATGACAATCTGTGTGCCTCATACATCTCAATTTGCACAGACAAATGTAAACATAAGTTGACCTCTGTTAATTATTAGATAATAAAACATGCCACCATAACTTTGATAACAGGTAACTGTATGTACGGTGCCACTATAGGCTTAATGCTTTGAATTTTACTACATACTTCACAAACAGTTGTGTAGACAGGTCATTACTTTACTTACATAACTGTACCCACTCACGGTGTTACATTGAAACTAAAATTATCACACCGCAGCAAACATGGCAGAATTAGCAAATAATAAACCAAATAAAAGAACAACTTACAAAACAATTGACACAAAACATGCACTTTAAATGCTCCGCAAAGCATGCTGGGAGCATATAAATAGCATTTAAACTCCATGTGTTTGTGTCAAATATTTCGTGAGTCATATCTCCAATGCAATTGTTACTCACTGCCTCGTGAGCGCCACCATATGGTAGCTTACATACATGCTAAAACTCGTGTTGGCATGCATGCTAACTATAATCAGTGTGTTCAATTATATTACATTGGACAAGTCACACAACAATTGCGCACAAGAGGTAGGCTTTCCATTTTGGAGAAAATTCCAAACTTTTAAGTGTATCTTCTGGTTGCAAAAAATATGGTACATGTCATACATGGGTATATTAATGCTGCAGCCATTATTTCTGGATTTTTGTTATTCGTGAGGTCATGCACGTCACCCCTGCGAATAACGGGAGCACTGCATTGCATAATGCATGATGATGATTTGAGCTCAAAAGTTTTGTGTCTGTGAATTTTGGTCAAGTTCAGATTTATTTTTAACAAACTCAGGGGCATTTAAAGTTAGGGCCTCTACTATATTTGAATTGTAATGAAATATATAACTCGGTACTTTGAATAACTAATGTTGTCATTAATTGAACAACTATTTATTTATTTTTTGCTCGTTTTGACTCTGCTAAGCCAAACATGCTGTATATTTGAATTGAGTCGTTTACGCACGTAAGGCACATTGAGCAAACAAAACTGTAGTCCGTAGGTCAAGAATACATAGTGTGACATAATACTATACATTTCAGATTGGCAAATGTTTAATGGATTTAAAACAGTATTTAGGAAAAATTATAGTGCCGTATAGTAATTTGCTAAAACATACAAATACACCCAACGTGATATAATTTAATTGCATTTAAAGCCCAAGTGTCATCCCTATAAACATTGTAAAATACATCTAACATTATTCACTTCAATGTCTATACGAAAAAATAAATGTGAGCGCAAAGCGCGTCATCCATGCGCAAAGTTGCAGAAGTGTCATTCTACGATATCCAAGTGGTCGCCATATTGGCTGCATCCTCCGTCTGTGACATCACCTGGACATTTGCCAATGAAAACATGCGGTGCACCCTTACTACGGGAGACAAACGCGCCCCTTCTGACACGGAACCTCTCTTCGAAAAGGAGAACACCACACAACCGAGTGAAGTTACCGGGGGAATATTACACTATTCTTTCGAGCCCTCTGGGCAATATTGCACTATTGTTTCGAGCCATATTCAGATGATATGGGATCACGGCCAAACTGCATCCCCGTCTGATCCACTTCCGTGGCGGAGATGAGCGTGGCTTATGACGGAGCTGGGCTGTGCTGCTTTAGGGGGTTGTTCATAGATTGCACAGTACGCGATGAACAACCGATGAGCCGGGGCGATTTACTGCGCGCATGCGACTGAGTGAGGCATTCTCGGCTGGGTTCTTCAGAGCCACCCCAGTCCGCAAAGCCCGACTCGCAGCCTTCGCAGAAGCCGTGACTGCCAAACGCGGCGCCTCAGCCGCTGTGGCTGATTTTCGGCGCCGAGGTGGCATATAATTGAGCCGAGCCGTGCTGCTTTAGGGGGTTGTTCATAGTCGCCGCAGTACGCGATGAACGTCACCATTGAGCCCGGGCGCTTTACTGTGCGGACGCGGCTGAGTGAGGCATTCTTGGCTGAGTTCTTCAGAGCTGCTGCCGTCCACGAGCCCGAAGCGCAGCCTTCGCTGGCGAAGCAACGCAGGAGTCCGACACCGTCTGAGGCCACATCGACATATTTCGTACGCAGGTCTTTTGTTACGTTATGAGAGACTGATTACGTGGTCCGCCCCAAACTATTATTTTTTTAGTAGCTGTATACACACCTACCTGTTCTTTGGAACCCACAAAGCTCTCGTCCTCTGCACCCGTGCAATCCATTTTTCACGACGAACTGGGTCTCTTGCAAACTTATGAAGGGTAAATCCATTCTCCCGAGTGTTCAAGCAATGTCCAGCAATGCAACGAGCCGGCATTTTGGCTAACACGAAGGAACAACGAGCTACCTTCCCGGAGGTAAAACTAAAGGAAACAAACGAGTCCACTTGGAGGCGCCTCTGTCCTTTACGTCACTTCCTGCTTCTTCTCGAAAACAAATCCCTCGCAAAATGCATGGGCCCATATTGGCTGCCATTTTTCAATAATAACATACTAAAAACCATCCACTTCATGACAGTAGCCCTTTAATTAGATATTGAATCTAAAAAAAAAGACCCTTTTTTCTATTGACTTACCGAGAATATGTGGTTGTGCAGGATTACAGCAATAAAATACAGCACTCAGTTTCGTGTCAGGTCATCTCACTGCACCTTGTTCCTCATGGTATGGCTTATGTGCCCACAATATGTCCCATATCTCTTGGATTGTGTAACACTGTGTGTCGAGTGCTGCTCATCATCAAGAGGCATGGCTAATGGAAACAACATATTTTTAACTTTCTCAAAAGGATAAGACTGATGTTATCAGGGAGTTTCACCTGATGAATTATCTCTGCCACAAACATGAAGACTTTGTTTGAATCATAATGCTGTTGGGTTAATATGTCATCGCAAAACAAATCTCATTGATCAAACCTGACTTAATTAACATCTAATTCATATGTGAGTCTAAAAGTGCTTTGATTCCTGTTATTACTACAAATGGATTTTCAGCAATAAAATTTGCTACCAGAGTAAGCAGTATAGCAACTTATGATGGTGTAATATTCAGAGTGGTATCGTAAAATGGGCAAACGGCAGTAACAATTTTTGTTTGAATGAAATCATAGGGGAAACTCTGTCTTAAAATTTGTACAAAACCAAAAAGTGTGTGCTGCTAAATAGACATGCAGTATACTTGGCTGTGAATGTTATCTTCTTGTGCTCCCACTAACTGGCTGAAAACAAGCAAGCAACTGTTGTTACTTGTTACCAAAGGTAGTGTTCTATTTATTCATTCATTCATTCATACATTGTAAATTGCATTTGTGTGACAGTTAACACTGTGATTCACATCAACAAGGGGACTTTTACTATACCTTCCTCATTCCTCATTAAAGTTCAACAGGGGTTTAAAGTGTGGTTTATTGAGAAATTACTAGAAATTATACCGTCACCATAACATTCAAATGAAAGTTTTTTTTTTTATTTATTTTTTTTATTTTATATTTTTACATTTTAAATTTTACTTTTTCAGGTACCATCTGAATAGAAAGACAACAACCCAGAGGTTTAAAATTCATTTTTAATCCAATAAGAGCTGTTTTTCTTCATTCATTGCTTTTTGTTGGGCAGCAACGATTTAAAACAACTGTAAAATGATCATTAAAGCTGCAATTTTCTCTCTGCTCAATCAAGCAAAGCAAGTCAAGTGGCCATCACCTACTCTTATAAAAATTGGTTTCAGCACACTACCTTTGAATCTCTCTCCAAGGCAGCACTAAGATGAACTTTGTGCGGTTTTGAGCGAAGGTTTGCCATTGTAAAAAGTGTCCATTAATCGAATACATGACGTACAGTATATAAACACTGTCCAAAGATAAACACTGTACTCAACTTCGCTCTTGCGATAGCAGATGAGACATTTTGCGCTTTGTTTAAGCGGATCGCCTGTTTAGGCTGCTACTATTTGTGATAAGATGGGACACACCTCTTTAATGCTTCCTGTTCCTTACATCAAGATAGCAAAGAGGTCTTTTATGATTGTTTGCAGCTCTCGTAATTCCTCCTGTCTTTGTGTTAAAAGTACTTTGAGTGTTTATGTGTGCTGTGGAAATTTGAAGGTGTTACGTAAACATTGCCTTGTCATTGCAGCCTTTCCAATTTAGTATCCCTAGAACTCCGAGAAAATCTGTTGACATTCCTCCCAGAGTGAGTGTTCAATCCATTTTGCAATTCAACTTTTTGGTATTTTTTTTTTTTTTAAACTGTTTTAAATCCTCTCTAAATCATGTATTCTCCTTATATCCTCAGTTCACTGTCGTTGCTTCACAGACTGGAAGAACTTGACTTGGGGAATAATGAATTATATAATTTGGTAAGTTTCTTTGTGGATTCTGGGAAATCTTTACTCTCTGACACAGAACTTTTCCATATTTCCTTGCTGTCATCACGTCGGAGTAGATTAGAATTCCTTAAGAACAGTTTCCCGTCTTATCACACAGATGGGAGCGGGCCATCTGCTTCCATCTTGGTTTTAGGGTGTAATCTTATGTGAGGGAACAAAATCCTGTGATTGTGAGTGATTTACTAGCACAAGAGGCAAAAGTAAGCTGCAGTGACGCGGCTGTCGTGTTGCATTTTTGTTTGTGTGCCGAAATCCACAGACAACCTTTTATATTGTCCAAAAATGCAACAATAGCAATATTGCTTCAATAGTTGACATAATTAATATCAAGTAAATATTGTGACCTGATGACTATAAAACACTTGTTTTTTTGTCAATTTATTCTTTTGCTCGCTCATTGCATTGTGACATTCTTCCCCCCCCACACAGCCAGACACAATAGGCTGTCTTGTCAGTTTAAAGGATTTGTGGCTGGATGGAAACCAGTTGGCCGAAATACCCGCGGTAAGCTCATCATTCCATTTATGTCCAGTTCTTGACTCTTTTTCTTTTTCCCCTTTTGCATTCGCATTTTTAAAAAAATAAAGTTACTTTAAAAATGTCTTCAATCTGAGTTGCGGAATTGTTTTACAGTCACCTGTAGCTTTAGTGTTATTTTTTACGTGTGCAGTGGGGAGTGCAGGAGTATAAAGAGGCCTTTATAACCTAACATTTTGAAACATTCTGAGTTTCAGAGAGTCTCAGCCTTTCATTGAATTTAAAATTTAGTGGGGTTTTTTTGGATTGTGAAAAATTATTCAAAACATCCATTTGTGCAAATGAAGATCTATGCTATATCCAGTTAAGTACTGCAACTAAACACTTCGACCACTATTTTCGTCAATACTGTATTTCTTTTTTGACTTGCACAGCAATTATAACTGTGACAAACTTACTTAAATATTACCTGTGTATTTAAGTTTTGTGATGGCAATGTATAATTTAGACAACCCATTAATTCAGTTTTAAATATTGAAAAATAATCAGGTCCACAGCCTGTTGGAATGAATTGTGAGGACGTCCGAGGGTCCTTTGTAATTGCTCAAATTAACTACATTTATGTGAGTTTACTGGAATGAGCGGTGGTCTCATTCGAAAAAACTTCATCTTAAATGTTGCTGTTGTGTTTTTTTTTTTAAATCTCAGGAGATGGGCAGCCTGAAGAGCCTATTATGTTTGGATGTGTCTGAAAATAAACTGGAGCGACTTCCCATGGAGCTGGGAGGCCTGTCGGCATTGACTGACTTGCTGGTGTCGCAGAACCTCATTGATGCTTTACCGGAAAGCATTGGTAAAGTTCTGTAGTTTGAACAACTCTGCCAACTTCTGCTCCTCTCGACTTTTTTTTTTTTTACAAATACTTCCTCACTTTTTGTCTTTTCCCGCAGGAAAACTACGCAATCTATCTATCCTGAAAGCCGATCAGAATAGGCTGACGTATCTGCCGGAGAGCATCGGCAACTGTGAAAGTCTTACTGAGCTTGTGCTTACAGAGAATCAAATACAGGTTTGTTTGAAACGTAATACTGTATTTGCTGATGTATAATGAAAGCCCTGTTTGTACTACTTCTTCTTTTCCTTTTAGCTTGTCCTGTTAGGGGTCGCCACAGCGCGTCATAGATGAATGCATATTTGTTTGGCACAGTTTTATGCCTGATGCCCTTCCTATAGCTTTAAAAAAAAGGCCTATAATGATCATGCTTTCAGTGAAAGGCAAAGAGATATTTATCTTGCATTGCTGTTTTCTACTGTGTCGCTTTTGTTTGTTGCACATTGAGTAGAGTGAAAGAACATTTATACTAAACTGTTAAGCAACGATGCAGTTGATTCACTTATCAAATAACAAAGCTATAAAGCCTACAAGATGTTAAGATGCACTCAGGATGTGGTCGGGTTATAAGCATCTAATTGTATTATTTGTTGTTCCTACAGCGCTTACCAAGAAGCGTAGGGAAATTGAAGCGGCTTTCCAACTTCAACTGTGACCGAAACCTCCTAACGTCATTGCCCAAAGAGGTTTGTCTTCAAGCATAAACTATCAATCCACTAACACTAGCTATCAACTATCAATCAGCATCATCCTATTTATTTTATCCTTCAGAGTTGGCAGGAATAGCTGACAGAATAAATGTGTGAAAATATTTTTTTTTAATGCAGGCAAATGTATTACATTGTAAAACCCAGTGTTGCATTCAGGAGCGGTTTCTGAAACGGGTCATATGGTCTTTTTCTGGGAGGTGGAACTATGTACTATGTACTGTATCTAGCTCTATGTAAGGGCCTCCTCTGGACATCGTACAATGGTCTTGTGTCTTAATGAGCCGAAGCTTGGAGAAGCATAATGGCACACTTGGCATCGACAATGATGTCATTGTCATTGTTTTCTCAAAGTGGTTGTTGCACGACATCAACACTTGCATTGTAACCATGTTGCACAGCATCGATGTGTTTAGCTAAGATACTTGAATGTTGGTCAACATTTATGGATCCTATCGATTATTAGTTTTTCTATCACTGGCTTTCAACTGAATAAAACAGTTTGCCAGAATGTTTGTCTTTGTCACTAATCTACTTTGTTGAAGCATTTTACTCACGTTTAACCTTTTAACACGATGCAGTGCATTTGAGCAGATTAATAGATTACTTGTCAGCTTAGATGGCTCATCAACTGCAGGCCTAATTGTTCCTAATTTTAGGTCGCACACGTTATATCAACTTTTAACTGGACGAGAGCAACGTTGGCATTTCTGGGACAAAGCGTTCAAATGCTCCAAAGAGATTTTCTCCCTTATTTCTTATTTGGATTAAAACCATATTTTGTATCCATTATTCTCTTTTCTTTAAACCTGTCCTGTTCAAATGCATGTCTTTCCAGAATGTTGGGCCTGTATGCCTTTTTGCTGGAACACTTTCTGTAAATAATTGAATCTCCAAAAGGAGGCCGCTGCAAATAAAATTTGGGAACCACTTGTATATATAAAGTATATAGGGCCTCTATCAAACTTATTAATGAATGATCACCATATCATATGGATGCATACACACACGTATGGGGCGGGCGGGGACTCACCGAGCCCATCCAGCAGGGAGACGCCACTGACCACCCAGTGAGGTCCCGAGCCTGACCCCTTTTACACAACCAAAGACTCTGTTGATTTGATTCCTAGTATGGTGAATTAATTGAATCTTATTGTTTATGTTCTCCAGATTGGAGGCTGTAGTGGGCTGAATGTCTTCTGTGTGCGAGAGAACCGACTGACGAGGATACCACCGGAGCTGTCGCAAGCCACAGACCTGCACGTGCTTGATGTTTCGGGAAATAGGTCTGTTTTTTCATTAGTATGGTAGTGGTGGTTTAGCATCCTTTCAGTGTCTCTCAACACTTCAAGTAGACATTAGAGACCGTTGTGATTAATGACAAATAGTGATCTTTGGTAGAGTGCACTTTATGGCTGCTGTCAATTCATCTTCACCAACATTCATACACAAAAATAGCCTCCACCAAGCATTAATCCTGCATTATACAATGAGCTGCCTTTTCGTATAAGGTATACTGTATGGATAATTGTGTTAAGACAGACTTCTTAGTTAATCTATAATTTAATCAGTTGATAAATCAGGTTGAGAAGATGCCTTAGTTCGGCTTGAATCTTCAAAGGGAACACCAAGTCATGTTCATCCATATTTTCGCTTCCTGTATTTGTATTTACTGTTACTATCATTCAGTTTTTATTGTGATTATTAATTATAACAACACTTTTGTCCATAGCATGTACACCTAAAGCACGGTACACGGGTATTGTATCTATATTTAACGTCTCCTAAAATGTGAGTGACTCCACATATTAATTGGGGGGAAAAAAAAATCCAAAGTTTGTGATTCTAAATATTAGACCATTTAGCGTTTATGGTAGTCGGCTGAGCAAATCAGAAGAAAATCACTTTGCGGATTCCTGGTAGAAATTACTGACTCCAATTTAAACAACACTGCATACATATTTCATACATCACATTACAGATACACATCCAGCTCTTCTCATAAAATGTATTTGCATTACACTTAGTAGTGCAACTGCAACAGCTCCACAAAATATCAACAGAGGGTACAGTACATTGGGAAGTTCAGTCTTGGTAGCCTTTCTTTGTTCTCTTTTTACCTCTACCATGCCACTCCAGAGGAAAACAACTCAGAACACTTTCAGTTACATCTAAGAAATTTTGACTGGAAGTGAAGGATATTGCTGAAACTTGGCCTTATTGCCGGTGTGTTTGCCTGCTTGAGTTAGTAGCCTGCACTTATCTTTTAATTGCAGCAAGAATATACTTTATGATGTCTTTGTTTTGCTAAAGTTGTGCTGTGTATTTTCACCAGGCTCGCCCACTTGCCCATGTCTCTGACCACGCTTCGCCTGAAGGCTTTATGGCTGTCGGAAAATCAGTCGCAGCCCCTCCTCACCTTTCAGACCGATGAGGACCCTGATCTGGGCGAGAAGGTTCTGACGTGTGTGCTCTTGCCTCAACAGCCTTTTGAGTCTGACAACAAAGGTACACACAGTTCTTGCCAAGTGGCTTGGATCGGTTTACACCTTTTCCCCAGACATTAGTTTTGCTTAAATTCTATGTTCTTATGGCTAGCAGAATTGTACAATCCCTTACAATCTGCAAGTGACCCTTACAAAAGTTTCAGGTCACCCTTCAAAACTTAGTGCAAAGGAAAAATTGCGACCACTGCTGTTCTCCTCAGTTAGCATTTTGGGGCGCCATAATTATTTTATTGAACCACAAACAACATGGCGTGATTGTCAAGGAAAAAACGGCTTGCCCTCACTGCTGTGGATGTGTTATAATACTACGAAGAGAGGGAATGGGCAAGAAATAAAGGATATTTGAGAAATTATCATTTATTGTCCGCCCTCGTGCATTTCGGTGGCAGAAACACTTTTGGCTCCACTCTAAACTTGGAGCCACAGGTATTTTCATTTATTTATATATACAGTATATGAAGAGTTCAGACGCAAAAGCAGTTATGTCCATTTTTGTTGTTTCTGTACATTCTTTGATATATATATATATATATATATATATATATATATATATATATATAAAATGCACATTTTTGTTACAGCTTGACAAACTGGCTCGATCTCGCAGAATACCAATAAACTTAATTTTGTTTCATTTTCCCAATAATACTACAACCATATTCACTTCTAGTTGCAATTTTATTCTTTCAAATTGACAACTAATTTTTTTAAACGTTCTGACTTAACTCTCTTCATATTATGACTTCCTGACATCTTGAAATGTTCAGACTATAGTTAATTTTACAACTTTTCTCCATTACAGTTTTGCTCGTAAAAAATATTTGAATATATGTCATGAATGAATTCTATTCAGTTTCTTTTAATCTTAAACTACTGTTCTTTGTTCTTTAATTTTGTTTTATGATGTCTTGTTGTAGCTTTTCATTACTCCTGTTGTCCCTTTCTCCTGCTCAAATTAGAGCTTGTAACTCTTTTGGTAATTGGAAATTTGTTATATTAATAACTTTTTCTCAGGATAGAAGAAGTGACTGAACTTTTTCCTTGTCTGTTACTACTTGATCCTCACAATATTGATGTTCTTATAATATCCCAACTTTTGTCACGATACTGCTACTTCATTCTTGTAGCATTACCTTTTTGTTCTTTTTTTCCTTGTTTTTCTTCCATACACCACTGCCTGACTTGTATGGTTTCCTCTCTGTGTACATTTGAGCAATCTCCTCTGTCATGTTTCTGTGATCTAAAATGTAGACGCCAAGTACTTGTTCTTCCCCTCTGAGCCTTCCCGGTAGAATCTGTTGATCATGAGTGTATCCTGTGTAGGATGTAAGGGATCACAGCGTGCGCTTTCCCTTGCGGCCTTCCTTGGCGATGTTACTTCGAATTGCGGTAGATTGGACAACTAAAGAGGCTTAGCAGCAGCTGGCTTGCTTCCATTTAAAGCTCGCACGCTCGATGGAGAGATACGCCTCAATGGTGATTCTTTTGCTGCTGGGTACAACAGCTGAAATGCATCTTAATGCATCCGCTCGGTGGTTCAAGTTTTTGAAGCGATTGGCACTTCCTGAAGAGGAACGTATCACGTGTGAGATGATGTTTGAGACATGACTACATAATCAGGCCAATGAAGTGAGGCGAAAGCTGAGGGTGGAGAGCAGGGAAGATTGCGTCACTGTAAGGTTGTTACTAAGCCGGGATTTGAAACTGTGATCTGGCGGTTTTTTTGCGTTGTCTTATGAAGAGCGACAGCTTTCATATGATGAGTTTGCAAAGAGCCAACATATGTGTATCAATTTTAATTTGCTCGCTCTAGTCTCAATGTCACTCTTATATGAATGTTGTTGTCTCTCATCACTAACCGACCGCAGGCTCAGATAATCTCGCCCGCTTCGGAGCCCTAGAGAGCCTGGTGAATGACATGGCAGATGACACGTGGGACAACAAAGCCATGAACAGGATCAGTGCCATTCACTTCCTGGATGATGACGAGGAGGAAGATGATGAAAAGGTAAAAGTTTTGAACTCAACAGCAAAATATGGACAAAGAATATTTTATATAACTGTGACACAGCCAGGCTCTCTTTAAATGCAAATGAGTCCTTCTGTGTGCTGTCCTTCAATGTGGTAACAATAGATGACTTTATTTGCTGATTTAAAATCGAAGCATATTATAAATTAACTGGCAAAAATATCAGAGGAAAAATGCAAAAAGGTATAAAGTCATACAATTACAAGCACAAAAATAATTTTATATGAACAAATACTTTAAAGTAAAAAAAAGTTCAATATTAAGAGATTGAAGTCATTTTTCGAGCATGAAATTACAATGTTTGTAATATTTAAATGTTATGATTCTACACCTTTTTCTAATCACATTATTCTTAAAAAGTGACCTTTTTTCCCCCCATTAAGACTTGCAAAAAAATTCAACATTTTTTTTTGTCATGGCATTAATTTATTTTCACACTAATGCCACTCTATCCTCTGAATATTGTGACTGTACGGTCTGTGTACTGTGATTTAATGACTTGTGCCTGGAATATTGCAATTTTATTCTTGCAACATTATTTTGTACATCACTTTTTTTTTCTCTTAACATTGCAACTTTTTCATGAAAAAACTAGCACTTTTCTAATATTCGCTGTTTTTTGTAACATTTCCTCATAATGTTAAGAAGTTTTTTTCCCCTCATTATTTTCCATACCGCCTCATTAAGGTCGTGGGCATGCTGGCGCTTATCTCAGATGACTCTGGGCGAGAGACCTGAACTGGTCGCCAGGCAATCGCAGGGCACATATAGACAAACATCCATTCACATTCACATCTCCAGGCAATTTAGAGTCTTTTATTAACCTACGGTGCATCTTTGTGGAATGTGGGGGGGAAACCGGAGTACCCGGAGAAAACCCACCCAGAAACAGGGAGAACATTTGATTTGAATCCCAGGTACTCAGAACTGTGAGGCATGCTACTACTTTTTTTTACTACTGCTATAATCATTACTTTATTCTCATGATGTTGTGATTATATTTAGTTTTTGTCAGGAAAATGTTGTTTTAGAACTGCCACTCTTGTAAGGTCAACTTTTAAAATTGTACAGTAGTGTATTTCCCACTCATCTTTTTTTTTTTTTTTTTTATAAACTATTTTTTCATACTTGATTGTTCTACGGTACATGCAAATGGAAGTGGTCGCAGTCAAACTGGCTTTTGCACTGGCCACTGCAGGTGCCTCAGCACCACTTAATGTTGACCACGAGTGGTGCGTATACATCATTAACACAAGTATGCTTCCTGCTCCCAGGGAACGCTACTGCGCCGCGCCACTCCCCACCCGGGCGAGCTGAAAACGATGAAGAAAGCGGCAGAGAACCTCCGCAATGACCTGAATGCTGCCAAAGCCCTGGACTCCAACAAGAACGAGGTCAATAATCTGGCAGACAATGTGACCACGTCTGTGTGACCTATAATTTTACCTTTTCGGATTTATGTTTTTACCTCCTGTGTCTCACCATGTCGTCCCGCACAATCCGGCAACCCCTTTTATTTTATTTTATTTTTTTAAAATCTGCCTTTAACCCGACAAACCCTGCTGTGGCCTTCCCGTCCTGTGATTGAACCCTGGAACTCCTGTCAAGCTTCATCCTCCCTCAGGGCTGCTGTGCCTTCCTGTTTTTATTTCACATCCACAGCAATAATGCTCATATGAAATTATGTTTTAAAAACTTTTTAAAATGCTTTTTTTTTTTTTTTTTTAAGAAACAAAAACACTAGGTAGTTGCACTATTATTTCAAGTCTCTTTAATACAGTTTTAAATATGTATTTCTTCTATATTTTTAAACACTGGGTAAATTTGTCTTTCATTTCTGGGCATATAAAAGCAGTATGTTTTGATCTACTGATTAAATATCGTTGTATAGTCTCATGTGAATACTTTTATACATTTTTGGCAGCTCCAATGTAAATAGAAATGTATAGCAAATTTTAAAGGTTTATTTTTCTTTCCTTTTTGAACTTGGTACTTTTTTGTTCTTTACAAATCAAAAGGAGCAAAATCTCATTCACGCATGTCTTATTCAGTCCATTGAAATGTCATTGAGTACGATGGCCTTGAAGCCATTTTTTTTGGTAAATGTTTGAACAACTGCAAGTAATTTGAGTTCCGCAATGTCAAAATACAATTCACTGCTTTGTAATGTTTATCAAAGTAGATGCCAAACTATAGCTGTTCCTTTTTCTGCTTTTTCGAGAGTACTCTTTGCTCACAAACAGTGGAGGGTTGATCCAACTGTTGTTTGACCCACAAGGAACCAACATTGGCGCCCTTTAAAAATATTTTGGAAATTCCTCCAAAATGCACTTGTCAACCTCCCTCCAATCACTTTCTTTTATAGGACACATAATACGTAGTGTATAATTTGTGGACCAGGTTCATCAAGTGTTTGATTATTTTATTTTGTTTTAATTATTTCCAGATCGAACTGCACAAACTCAAATCTTAAAGAGATTCTTGAAGCTTCAGCTCCAAATGGCTTTTAACCACTGATAAATAAAATGAGTGCAACACGAAACCTCATGTTTTTAATTACTTTGACTTCCATCATGCAAGACTTAATGGGTTTAATATCTCTAGGAGTGATTTCATTTCAAAGACTAAACCAAGATAAAATACAATTCCAAAGTAATACAGTACATCTCTAAAGCAATGTTGTTGATAATTTCCTGCCCTGTCTATTGCTTTCTCCTGCTTTTGGAATGCTAAGCTTGTCCACCCTTGCATGTACCAATACTTGCATGCTTTTAATTAAATTGCCAATGAATCTACTTCATCCAAGCACACCTCTTTTGTACCTTCTTCGTTATATACAGTACATGCTGCAAATCTGTTACGGGATTTTTGTTTTTTGTACCTGGTTTGAATTACAAGGTTTTCCACACCCTGTTTCCATCAAGTAGAGCAGTTCATGCACTTCACGATGTAACACTGTTTTGTTAGAGCAGTGGTTTTCAAACTGGGGGGCGGGGGGTTACGACAGGGTTAGGGACTGAGTGATTGGACGTTATCAACAGCAGTGTGCTATAGGCAGGAAAAACAGGGTGATGTCTTTTTTTTTTTTTTTTTTTTAAAGCTTTTGAATGTTTATCACCAAAACTGCAGTCTCTGGTTGCTTTCGTTGCTATAATTGCATGTGCTAAATCTCGTTAAATGGTAATTTATGACAGGACACCTCATGAACCAATTTATAAATGTTTGCTTTTCAATGGATTGCCTTTTTTTTTTTTTTTTTTTTACAAAGACATCAGTCAGGTGCAAGTATATTTGCGTGCCTACAAAAGTGCTATATAAGTGTAATGCATTATTATTTTGTCATCGTGAGGCCTCAAACAGGATGTTCTAACTTTATACTGTACTTTTTGCAAACACAACGGTTTCTGGTTAATCTAAAAAAAAAAAAAAAGACATTTCAGGGAAAGGGTAAAGTAGCAATTTATTTGTACTCCTAATTGGCAGCAAATATTTGATAAAATAAAGTAAATGCCACAATAATTGTACATCAATACCTAAATTTTATAATGTTAATTTAGTTAAAGCAAATAAGACAAATTCAAACATCTAGATTTAATAGCTAAATGTGTGCCATTTTTTGATCATCTTTTCTCTTATTTTTTTTATTTATTCACCTTGGCTTTTTTATTGCAATTACTCTGTGCGATTAAATGATACCTCAACAATGTAGTCCACTTTAAATATTTCCTTTAAGAACCTTACCTGAACAAATCACTGCTGTTTTGCCCAACGTCGTGATCCACACATTGTTACATCCAAGCTAAACGAGTAATTGAAGCATGTCATTATTTCTCTTCTTTATGATTTCTCTTCTGTCCGCTTCATCATACATGCCTTGTACTGTGCGTTGTGCTTCAACCTGAGTTGCTTCACAGGTTTTGTTGTGTTGCCACAACTATTACCTTTTTTTTTTTTCCACAAAAATCACAAAACCACGTCTTGGCTGATTTTGGCGCTTTAACAGCTCCACGCATTACTCTGTTATGATCTGCATCGACATCATGCCACACAGTTACCCAAGTGGAAGAAAAGTAGTTCCCACTTACTGCTTGATATTTAGACAATATCTCAGTAGTTTACTTTCCACTGTGTTCCTGTTAATGATGAACTTGAAATGACTGAAGTACAGTGTATCTCTGTTGTGATTTTTAGAGCATAAAGATCAGGTATTGGAAGTATTTCAATATTCATCAGCGCATAACCCTTTACTTGGTGTCACAATGTTGCAACAGAGATGGCGAGATGATGGAAGACTCATAAAAAAGGCATGAAGAAAAAAAAACCCCACCAGTTGTAAATGTTGCTGTTTAGCGCTATGTTAGTTAGAGAAAAGCAAGTTGAACAAAAAGTAGTGAAACATCGACCAGTTAGAAGTGCATTTAAAAGTTTAGAGAAGGTTCAGCTGTAAAGGTTACAGTGCATTTTAATATTGGCCTGAAATCCAACCTGAAAGCTGAACCTTTTTTGAGTGGTGTAATGATTTAATTCATACAGCCACAGCCGATTTTTATATCTGTTTAGGATCACCCTTAGAGGATTAGGAAAACATTTCTACTGCCTTGATTTTGACCCTCTGGTAAAGTAAAACATCAATTTGCTGTCATCCAATGCGCTTTAAACTGTCACTTGTCAGCAGGGTCCTTGCATCCTGCAATCAGCATGGAGAAAGTGTCCTTCGGTGACAGCACCTCGGCAATTTTCCAAATGAGAGCCATTTAGAAATTTCTAACCAAACAGCTGAACCTGATCAAAACATAATAATCACATTTTAGGAGCAGGTGGTGCTTTCTGATCAGCTCCAGGAGAGTATAACCCATCAAACGACAGCGTCCCAGAAGACCGGCTGCCAAAACTGGGCCATCCCTGGCATTGGCAAGGCAGCAAAAGCGTGTCTGGATGGGGGTGCCCACCTCCTCCCAGGCACTGAAGGTGTGTGCGGTCACCGCTCAAAGAAAACGGAGCAACCAGCTAAGGTGTGCCTGACTTTATACATTAAAAAATTGAAACCTTCTCTGCAGATAATCATCATGTTCACCCTTGTATAATTTGGTCTGTTCTACGTACTCTGCGATTTCACACACGTTTGATGTCACTTTGAGCTCTGCTGTCATCTCAAAATGAAATATGGGTTGGCGGGGATGTACCTCGCTGTCAAAAAGTCTTTTTCATTGCTTATCAGCAGGATGCTGCGAGCCAGCTGACATCGAGTGATAGCTCCCCTCGTCGATTTCGCCATCAGAGAAATGGTACTCGAGAGGGACGGATATTTCAGCCGCACGGACCTGTCGGCGCTGGATGCGGTCTCCATGGAGACCCTGCCCACGGTTCAAAGATCCCCCCCATCAGCAGGCACCTGAAGCCTGCTTTGCAGACACCTCCTCAACATTCGCTCAGATCACAAGTGCCATTGGCGGTAATGGACGTTCTTTCAATGTCACATCACGATACAGTAGCCATCATTTTGTAGGGAAGCAATTTGCTGCTTTCCTATTTCTGCTGGCTTAATTTGCACTGCTTTGCTGCTTGACTATCAGGATAAGTACATAAAGTGGACCTCACTGACCTCCAAATTCACGTACAGTACAACTATTCACCATTCACGGTCTGCCCCAGTCCCTATGCGGGACCCCCGTGAAATGTGGGGTTCCACTGTATTTTCTACAACAACTCTTTATACTGTGTTGTATTTAGTTACAGATCAGAGTATCTGGCCAGAGGGACGGTCTTGGCATAAGCATAGCTGGTGGGAGAGGATCTTTGCCTTACAAAGACCGCGATGAGGTTGGTAAATAAGAACTTGAGGCCGTTTAATTTCCTGCAACATATTATTACTGTTATTTTTTTGGAACTTCCCACACCCGACTCTGAATCACATCCAACAAATCTCTCAAGTCTGCTTATTACCTTTCAGGGTATTTTTATTTCCAGAGTCACAAAAGGGGGGGCCTCGGAAAAAGCTGGGGTCCATGTTGGAGACAGATTACTGCAGGTATTCTTGTTACTTTTGATTGCTCCTCCAACTACCTTGTTACTTTTTTTGACAGTTATATTTAATGATTGTTTCTTTTTAATTTTAATGAATGTTTTTCTTTTTTTAAATTTATGACTTTACTTTGCCACTCTAAATTGCCCCTGGGTCTGATTGTGAGTGCAGCTGTTTGTCTCTACGTGCCTTGCTATTGACTGGCAACCAGGTCAGGGTGTACCCTGCCTCCTGCCCGTTGACAGCTGGGATAGGCTCCAGCACTCCTGTGACCCTTGTGAGGATAAGCGGCTAAGAAAATGGATGGATGGATGGATTTTACTTTGTGTCATATTTGCATCTAAAAGTAAACAACGTGGACGTGCCCGTGGAGAAATGCAGATTTAGTTCTCCTTATGTACAATAGATGGCACTGAAGTACAGTCAAAAGGATTAAGATGGTGCAGCTTCCATCGATGAGCAAATCAATATATAAGTAAAATTGTTTCACTGACAAATGGGAAACAACAGACATAAATTCCATATTGATGTAGGCATGACATGTTTGTCCTCACAGAATGTTGCATTCCCTCCAGTGGGACTAGAAATGATAATGTTGAATTGTACAAAGTAGGATCTCTTAGATCAGTTTCATGTAACCCTCCAGGTCAACAGTCTCAGCATGCAGGGAGCAACCCACCTGGAGGCTGTCCGGGCCCTGAGGAATGCTGGGAGCTGCATTAAGATGAGAGTTCTGCGGGAAGGCTCCCATTTGAGTCAGCGGGTCAGCCAGTCGGACGGCGCTCTGGGTGCTGGGGATGCTGCGAGCTGGCGACCGTGCAGCCACGATGACATCAAAGGCCCGAGGATCATATCACACAAGGTCACGGAGGGCATGGACAAATCTGTGGAGGATGTGGTCTGCAACAGCAATGGCATTGTGGGTATAATACATTTCAACACCATAATTCTTTTGAGATGAAACACTCAAAAACGACCTTTGAACCTCATTCTTATTCCCTTTCTTCTTCTTTTTTTGGGCTGATTCCAAGAATGACTTGAGGAAGTCTCAGTTTGAGGCAGTGCCAATGACCAAAGGAAATGATTCAAGGCATGTGGATACAAACACGATGAAAGTAAGACCCATCCATCCATTCACATTGGATATTTTGGAAGCTCTTCTGAACATACATATACATTTTTAACCCAGATATGACCCCATCTCAACGGTCTTTAGGATTAGCTGCTCTCATGTTTATTTATCTCTGAGTTTTGTGAGTGTTATTTAAGAAGTGTGTCCAAAAAATTGTGGGATTGGTGTCACTAGAGATCCTGTAAATTTCAAACCCAAAGGGTACGTTTTCTTTTCAACGTGGGCCAGATAGTAAACCAACCTGCACGTCTCCAAAGAGATCCTGTGGCATTTGCTTCCTTCAGTGTGCGAGAAGAGGCGAGAGTTGGCTCAGAACAACTCCTGGCTGCTTCACCATGACAACGCACATGTTTACAATTTCCTGTGCATCTGATTCTTCCTGGCTGAGAAGAACATGGGCACACTGGATCACCCTCCTTACTTTTCCGACGTGGCTCTGTGAGATTTTTTTTCCTTCTTTCCCATCTTTAAGTGGGAGCTGTTTTGTAGACGTGTGGCATCAAGATGGTTGTGAGCATGGGGCTCCAGAGAATCCTGGAAAAAAAATCCTTCCAGGAGTGAATGAAGGCAGAAAAGGCTGGGAAAATGTGTTTGCTTACTCTGAAGGGGAAAACGTGTTGGTAGGACTTGAAGTATATCGTTTTTGACGCTAGTCCTGCAACTTTTCTGACACACCTCATCTTTTAACTGCCACTCAAGAAGAGCACAAGTGATGGCCTCAAATCTGTGTTGTGTGACTCATCACCTGAGCCCATTTCCAGCCTCAACACGCTACCTGTCAATTCTTTGACAGATCCCACGGATCATTCTCACTCATCCCTCTACATCTGATGAGGATGTGGAGCTCTTGCCACAAGTTCCCAGGAGAGAGGCACATTGCGACGCAGACATTCCTGAGAGTCGAGTCCCTTTGGAATGTTTTGACAGCGCGTTTTATCCACCTTGAATGCGTCCCCGCTCAAAACCTCTGGGGGACTTTTGAAACCAAACAATGGAAAGTGTCTGTTACCAACGCACACCACTTTTTTTTCTTTCAATTTCAATTGCAGTAGTATTATGGGGGCATTTGTTATTTGCAAGTAATGTCTGGTTTATCTTTGGAAGCACTTTATTTTATAAACTTGTACAATTACACAGACTGCATGTAGCGCCAAATGTTCAAATGTTAAATACAGCCTACTTCCAGCCACCACACAACATGGTATCAACGATGATGTTAATGGGCACCGAAAATGAAACACGTGACAAATGGCAGACTTTGATTTTTCACACTGTGATCGCTTCAACACAGCGAAGAGGAAATGATGCTTCCACAAGTATATTCAGAGTCTGTGCCATGTGTTATTCCACGGTTCATTTTTATTCCAATAAAGTCTCAGGACATCGATTCCTAGGAGGCATTACTGGTAAATTCCGTATCGGTTCTTCTGTCAAAAAATAAGATTTCAGGTCAGTCACGATAATGTTATGCTATGTGTATGTGTGCGCGCATGCATGCGTGCGTGTGTGTGTAAGAGTCAAGAGTCCTGACTGTTATCAAAATGCGAGTCTTTTATTGCCAGCGATGAGCAGCCATCAATAAGTCACTGCTCGGAATTGAAGGAAGCGCAAGAATTTTGTTAGCAGGCCGTATTGTTGCCGCACAATACACAGGCACAAAAATAGTAATTTTGAAATTCTCAATGAGGTCAGTCCTGGCTGTTGTGCGACACAATGTATATAGTCTTTCACAGCCGCTGATATTTTATTTTATTTGTCAGCATAACAGAAAGAAATGGTCAGGCAGCAACATTGCAGGGACAACAAGTACTGTCAAACGTACTGTTTGATGCGATTTGTGTCCATGAACTTATTTAATTGCCAGAAAAAATCATTGTTCACCAGCATATGTTGGGAGGGTTTAGATTAGAAAGCAATACTTGTGACCCACAGATACACAGAGAACTTCAGCAGATGACAGAGGGTACAATTGAAATTGAAATCTGAGGTAAAAACGGCTTGGAGGGGTGGGGGGCTGTGTTGCAGACTATCATATGTGATCCTGAGACACTCGTCCTCGGATGCTGTGGTCTATCAATCAGAGGAGAAAAACAAAGTGCAGGACTTCAGTGGGGACAGGCCTCGATGCAGATCTACACAAAAGTGAACAATTGTTAACATCATGACAGAGAAAACTATAAAAAACAAAATTGCCACAAAAACAAAACTGCATAACTTTAATCTGAAGTGTCATAGCAACTGTATCTTGTATAGGGATTCCGTCCGAAATAGAAAGGGTTTCAACTGTTTTTTGTGGCATTTTAGGAGAATCACATATTACAAGGTTAGATATGAAATAACTGTTTATTGACCAATTTTTACACGACTTCTCCAATAAACAACTATTTTGTGCAGACACTTCCTTATTAGCTGGGTGGTAACCTGTCAACTTTCTCAACCACTTGTCTCTCTGCGGTTCTGCAGTTTTTGCACTCGGGCTCAATTAGGTCCCAAGTGGATCCACAGCCCAGTATACAGTAGTTTTATTAGTCTGTGCAAAACACAAAAACCTATTGCCAGTAAACACCAACACAAAGTAGACAGAAGTTTGATATAGTTGAATTCCGGTAAAGAAGGAAAAACAAAAGCAACACCGGATGAGATAGGAAGATAAGTAGTACTGAAAAGAGGGGAGAGAAACTGGGGAACTAAATACACAGGGACTAAAGAGATGAGACTGGTAGGTCGAACAAAAGGTGCCCACTCGGAACTCATGACAGACGCGGGGACAAGGGTGTGTGTGTGTGAGTAGAACTAGAGACTGACAAAAGTGACAAAGAGGATCTCCATCCAGCAGATACTACAGAGCTCATACTTCACTTTCATCTTGTTGGCTAAATCTGCAACAGCACCTCTTGTACCGTCCAAGAGTCTTTGTGAACCACATTAGACTCTCGGTGCATTCATTACATCTCAAGGGAAAAAAAGCAAGAAGAAAATGTAATGATCTGTGGCCATTATGTACACTTTCCACAGAGAAATCCCTTTGTGAGGTGCGGTAATTCGTGACACACTGAGACATCAGCATAGACAATCACAAATCTCTTCTCAGTTTTCAGCTCGATGTCTCAGTGTCACGAGATCCACGAGCCCTAGAATTAGATTCTCTTGAGGAAATTCTCTAGCTTTTCTTTTTATGCAATTCTACAGTGTATTTTGTCATACTTTTGCCACAGGGTTTTTTTTAGAGCCAACTTCTCTGGGGTGTATTATGGGTAATACCTTTATCTCTGCCAGCACATTCAACATTTTTTTTAAATTTCAGAAATACACATAAAATATGTTAAAAGTAAAAAAGTAAAACAAGGTTTAAAATGAACAAAATAGAAATTTGAACGATAATTTTTTCATGAATACTATCCCAGTTTGTGATTTGTATTACTTTAATAGTTCTTTTGACTTTTTCTAGCATCTTTGTGTCTTCCTCCCTTCTCAGCGCCTCAACCGGCCTCCGTTTTTTCCAAAGGACAAGATAAGATAACTATGCCGAAAGGCTTTTCTGTCTTCATCTCCCTCCCACTTTAGTTCAACTGTGCACTGCTCTTCCGTGTTCTTCAGAGTTTAGCGAGAGGGATAAAGCAACTTTAAGTTCCACTCTGTCTGTCTCTCGGTTTGCAAAGATTGGATTAAAATGACAAAAAGACAAGCTTTGTTCCTGATTAAATCCCAAAACTACCTTGGTGTCAGAAGCGGGATCTCAGGATCAGCTGTCAGACCAGGGAGCCAAGACAAGAGACTGTCTTGCCTTCAATCTGATTTGAGAATATTCCAAATACAGTACATTCTGGATAGCAACATAATAATGATTCTGTAAATGT
Source organism: Syngnathoides biaculeatus (assembly GCF_019802595.1). Taxonomy (NCBI): domain Eukaryota; kingdom Metazoa; phylum Chordata; class Actinopteri; order Syngnathiformes; family Syngnathidae; genus Syngnathoides; species Syngnathoides biaculeatus. The sequence continues at coordinate 13,554,645 of NC_084651.1, forward strand.
GACGGAGGAGAGAGAGCTGCGGTGCTCCGATAACAAACATACACGGAAGGGAAACAGGAGGGTGGAAATAGACAAGGGCAGCTGCGACAGGAATGAAGAATGCCATGTACTTAAAGGCTTAACATCCACTTCAGAGGTCTGCTTTCACTCACTCGTGAGCCGTACATACAACAACTTGTAAAACAGCAACCAAATGATTTCATTTCACTCTGACTTGAAAGTCATAATTGTACACACTGAGATGTTGTCCAGGAACTCATTTAATGAATTCTTTTGTACACAAAAAGCACAAATAAAAGCACAAAACACAAGTTCATTGGATGAAAGTCTTTTTTAAACAAATATATTTCATGTCACGCCCATGTTGCCCACGCAGATGTAGTTTTTCTTTCAACTGTCAGACATGTCACACACAGGCAATTTTATTCTGCTTTCCACTCTCTGTCAGTGCATCAGCCCGAACAATGCAAGGTCTTCCAGTCATAATACAAAAAAGAAAAAAAAAAGGCTTTAATGGAGTGACCATAATGTGCAATTTGTCACTGTCCACAAGAAGAGAAAAATGTTTGCTTGACACGCGCATGGAGCGTTGATCACCATTCCTTTTGGTTGACCTCCAAGTTGTTTTTAACCATAACAAAAAAAACAAAAAAACATTTGACATTGGAAATAACGTAACGTGAACTTGGTCACTCCAAACTCAAAATATTGCCATTGTAACATTAATAATTGTTCGGTCTGCCAAACAAGCATAAAGACAAGTGTAACCCCTGTATAACAGAATGAAAATAAAAATACGGAAATAAAACAACCGTACTTCTTCTGGAAGTATTTCTGGAGTTAACGTGTTGCTGTGTTGTATTTTATGGCTCCTGTGTGACATTTTCGGCTTCTTAAGACTGTCATTGATTTGCTTAACTGCTCATATTGTACTGATCTGCCAGACAATGGGCCTTTCCGACCGGCGATCTTCAACACTGCCCCCTTTTGCTACAGTTGCCATGCCCTAGGAATTTCCAAAATGGCAACTAAACATAACAGGCTTGAAGTCGATTCTCGATCGCGTATTCCAGATAAGATTGGGGTATGTTTTTTGCCAAATGCGCCAGACTTGTCCAAGAGAGTTCACAACTATTTCACGTCAGGATACGTACACAGAATTAAGATTTTGGACGTAGCAGTATGCAACGTCGGAGTTACAGCGAAATGTTGGCGATCGATGGAAAAAAAGGTTGACGCCTCACAAACTTCATATTGGAACCCAACAGAATAAAATAGTGGGATTGTACTCCGCATGTAAAGCAGGGTGAGTACTTTTTACTTGATAAGATCAGGAGTAATATCATTGTAGTCTTTATAAGTGAGTGGGTGTATTCATTTGACTTGGTGTCACGAAACATCGGAACGGGGGTAGGACCCAAATGCAGGACTCGGACGATGCAAAGTAGTTCAAGGAGAAACGTTTATTATATGCCGAGTTTGGGGATCGAGCAGGCAGTCCGGTGCAGCAGCGGTAGTCGGGACGTCGGGCGAAGAGAGCAGGTGAGCGGGCAGGCAGGAGTCGGTACACAGGAGAATGATCAAAGCAGGCAGAAGTATCAAAGGAGTCAGGCTTACATGGTTGGTCGGAGAACAGGCGAAGGTCGGTACACACGGGTTGTCGATTAGGGATACTGGAGCACTCGAACGGGACATGAAGCTCAACGAACTGGCGCCGGCCAGTCATCATCGGGGTCACATAAATACGCAGCATAATCAGGCTGCATGAGGCGCAGGTGTGCACCTCCCAATCAGAGCAACCGCGGACACCCGCACACCCCGGGCTGGAGCGGCAGGATCATGACACTTGGCACGTAATGCAACCCAGTGCTCTGTCTTAAAAGTCTGATGCGATACGAATAGGCAAATTCCAAAATGGGCTAATCTTGATGCATCATTCCTTCTTTAGATGCACCAAAAAAGAGGAACCAAATTAATCCATGACGCAGTTGGTGTTGTTAAAGAAAATCGCTTACTTGAACTCCAACAGCAAAAATAAAGTAAATAAAATTGTTTCCACGTCGCATGGGCACAGCATATCGAGGTCAATGAATAAAAATACAAAGAAAATGATGAGGATAGCAGATGATGATGGATGTTAATGATGATGATGGTGATGATGGTCACAAAACTATTTCGCCCCACCGTCCATATTTTCACTGCCGGTCTAACCTTTTTTCTTCTTCCGGTTCATTACAGCTTATCAACTATATAGCAAACCTCAAATCCTCATTTTGAATATCACAGAATGCAATATACTCATCATCCACAGCATACATATAATAAAAAAATTGTGAATACACAATATCACATAATTAAAACTTAGCTGAAATTATTTCACTAATTATTCCGAAATTATATTTAGGCTCTTACATAAACTTTTCCCTTGCATGACATGGCGCATTTACGTATCACTAACAAAACACTTGGTCATAAAACATGACACACTTCATTCAGCAGGTCAGTGATACACCAACAAAGTGAAACTTGTTCCCCTGCAATGTATAAAGCACTGATAATAATGAAAATCAAACTCAGAGAAGATATTTCTCCCTCACTTACCATTGAACATACAGCCTTGTGTTTGTTGATATTGTCCACATTTAGTTGTACGTGCGGTCTTCCGCGAGCCTTAATCTATCGTAGACACTTCATCAACTGTGTTTTAGGCTTTGGAAAATAAATCAACTGGGCCCCTTGTAACCTAGTAGGATATCTTTTCATCAGAATTCCACGTTCCCCAAGGGCATCTGAGGACCATTTTCTCCGTAACATTAACTTTTCCAAGCGCACGTTACTTGCAACCAGCATTGCTTGTGGGACAATATGGCAGCAGGGACGTGTCAAGCCAGGGGTTAAGACCATGCAGCTATCTGATTGGCTATTATTGTACGAGTGATTGACAAGACGGAAAGGTCCATTGTTGGTTTTACGATAACAGCACACTTTAGGTCTTCGTCACTACTTGTACCTTACTTAATAATAATAACAATGACAAAATACACTTGCGGCATTAATCATTTTCTGAAGTCGTGTGTGATGCGGGTTGAATTTTTTTGTCTTCAGGGGCAAATTTTTGGTGAAACTCAAAGTTTCACCCCATTAGGGGTAAAAGACTTTCCAAAAGTATTTTTGGTGGATGTTTTCCTCTTTTCCATGGTGGCGTTTCAAATACAAGCGCTACTGTACAATTGTCTTTCAAGATATTCTTCAACTCGTAGATTAAAATCTTTTGAGCCCACTTTTGTTTGCAGCTTCCAGCGCAAACATGGTTGGCGGCATCCTGCAGCCTTGCCCGCTGTCTGCTCGCTATTTGCATCTATCAAGTGCCTATAAAAGGAAGGCGGCATGGCGATACGGCCCCCATCAAACTCCGGTCATGCTGCTTTCATCAAACAACGTGAGGCTGCAGAACCTCGAGCGAGGCATGTGAGGCAGAGATGAGGACTTCCAATCAGAGCCCGACCAAGCTAGGAGGTTTTGCACGGAGAATGGATGATTCACTATATAAAAAAAACGTGCACCAGATGAGAAGATGTCAGCAAACAGTCATCAATATGCCTACACGCTTTCCTATCTGTGGCTTTCCCGAGAGGTTTTCCCACCGGAAAATAAAACAATTTCAATAGGCTGTCCATCAATACGTCAATATGAGTTCTCTCCCACTCACTGCCTCGAACACAGCCGTCACTCTCTGATATATGATACATATCTTGTTCTTCCTCTATCTTGCAATTACGTGTCGCTTTATGATGAGTCAAATATTTATGCAGACTGCCATGATATGCAGTACGTACAGTTAAGCCAGTGTATTCATACCTGGCCAAGTGTTGAGGAAAGGCTTGACAGTGTTTGTGGAGGGAAAAAAATGCTATCTGTGGCTCTAATTTCATATTTAGACAACCACTAAACGCAAGGAAAAACAACCAATCAAGAGTTGTAAGATGATGTGTCATTCATTTGTCGCCAAGTCATGGGCATCTTCATTGCAGGCCCACCGGAGCAGGCTCATAAAATATAAGATCTTCCAACTGATAACATTTAGTGTTATAGCAACACTCCTTTGCTAATAAGGGGCTCGTCAGTAACATGGTAACATGGTAAGTCAGCAGCGCAAAGCCACTTGGATGTGACACCAATGAGTGTGACTGCCAGTGCACCACAAATCTCCCTGATTGTTTTTCCTTGGGCATACTGGTTTCTTGTATATCAAATTAGACACATTAGATGGGGTGGCGGAACAGTGGACAACTGGTTAGAGTGTGGGCCTCACACTTCTGAGGACCAGGGTTAAAAACCCAGCCCCACCTGTGTGGAGTTTGCATCTTCTCCCCGTGCCTGCATGGGTTTTCTCCGGGCCCTCCAGTTCCTTCCACTATGGGCCACCAGATTGGCTAGCGACCAGTTCAAGGTGTACCCCACCTCCTGCCCGATGACACCTGGGATAGGCTCCAGCGCACCTGTGACCCTCGTGAGGATAAGTGGCTCAGAAAACAAATGAGTGGATCGTTGGGGCCAAAGACGACATTTTTTTTTCACTTTTTCCTCATGTACTTCAGTCAAGTCTTAATGATGGTGACCTCATTTAATGTTTAAAAAAGGGATTTGCAAATTCCTCTTTTCTTAACACCACTTCACACATGGACATTTCAAATCTTGAGCAGATTTAAACTTTGTTGCTCACCAACCCATCAACACCTAGTAAAACATTAATCGCCATCATGTCTCGTGAATAAATATTTAGGGACTTAGCACACGTTGTGAGTCTAGTCCTTAGTGTTAAAGATGAAATTATGCATATATGCGTATTAATGTACTCCAGTCTCCTTTGACACATTGTAATATAATATACCACATAAAGTCTATTTATGTGTCTGTGTGTGGGGGGGGGGGAAATGCACATTTCTAAGTAATGACATTTTCAACATTGTGTTCATTTGGAATATTAATGAATACCATCCTTGAAAAGAAATGGCCCAAGTTCTTTTTCTCCTGTGTGAGTAGAGCATTACGTGCTCAGGCAGCTAACTGCTATCAGGGCAGCTGGCGCGGTGCTATATTTTGCCCATTGTATCAAGTGTGGGTGGAAGGGCCTGTCTTGGCCTGTAATGAAAGATCTGCAGTGAGACACACCCAACTGTTTATGTTTTTAGTGCGACACGTCACCAACCAAACCACAGGAAGAGCTGACGTTCACAAATGAGTGATGTGTGTGTGTGTGTGTGTGTATATATATATATATATATATATATATACGTATATTTATAAATTATTATGCTGTTATAAGATTTATAATACAAATATTGTTTTCCTTTTTTAAAGGTTGATTATTATTTTGAGAATTTGTATAATTACTACAATATTTTACATATATATATTTATAAATTATATGCTATTATAAGATTTATATTACAAATATCTGTTATTTTACTACACCTTGATTGTTATCTTTGAAAAATTTGACAATTACTAAATTTTTATATATATATATATATATATATACAGTAATTCTATTCCTGTACATTACTTTCTTCTTGTAATACTACACATATGCTGTATTTTTTTTTTACAAATTGATGTCCTTTTTTTTCTAACTTGGTAATTGGCAATGCTTGGTAACTATATTATTATTAGTATTAAAAAAAATGCTTCTGCAGGTAACACTTGAAATTATATCAGTTATTTCTACTTAGAGTGTACCACATTTTTCGTATGAAAGCATCCACAATTCTTGTGTACCTAAAAAACAAAACTAGACTAAACGTAATGAGGATAATAATCATGATGGGTTATTATGATTATTGTTACTGTTTATCATTACTGTTAGTGTGGTGCTAATGCACTCACTTTCATGTACGTCAATTATAACGAATGCCCCGTTTAAAGCTTTTCATGGTGGGTGTTTTGCTTTAGGAAAGCATTGAAGGGTTGTGTATTTTGTCTTTGGAATGTGCTGCGCATGCCTCCAAACTAGTTGAAGGACTTTTGGTGGGCACCCGGTGACCCGTGGGGAGCCGG